>NW_026511052.1:0-327500 GCF_027579735.1 Bombina bombina | reverse complement strand
AGCATTGTTGAAGCCCGATTCCTCTCAGAGTACAACGAATGTAAGAGGGACGTGAAGGGAGTATCACTTATTGAATACGATGATTTCCCTAATGGGGGTCTATTTCATAGGTTCTCTGTTATCGGTCGTAGAGATTCATCTCCTACCTCCCTTTTCAGATCGACGATATACTCTCAATTTACCATTACCTCTACTGATAACTGTTTCAGTACTGGTTTGGCTATCTGCTATATGTTGATGGGTGTCTTTTGGTAAGTATGTTTTTTATTACTTAAGACACCTCAGCTATGGTTTGGCACTTTATGCATTTATATAAAGTTCTAAATATATGTATTGTACTTATATTTGCCATGAATCAGGTTCATGTATTTCCTTTTGCAGACTGTCAGTTTCATATTTGGGAGATATTAACATCTTTTAAAGAAATTTTTTTCTTACCTGGGGTTTAGTCTTTTTTCAATTGACTACTTCTAATTGCGGGCGGCATTAGGCCAGCGGGTGCGTCAAATGCTAATTTTTTTTGGCGCGGAAAAATACGTCTATGACGCAACTTCATCATTTCCGGCGTCATACTTGACGCCGAGACCTTTCAGTCGGTTGCGTCATTAGTGACACGAGTGTGTCATTTCTGGTTATTTTTGGCGCCAAAAAAGTTTTTTCATTATTTTAATACCCCATTGATGTTTGCCCCTTGCTTTTTTCTCTATCAGAGGCCTATGCTATTTGCATTTTTTACCATTCCTGAAACGGTCATATAAGGAAATAGATAATTTTGCTTTATATGTTGTTTTTTCTCTTACATTTTGTAAGATGTCTCAATCTGATCCTGCCTCAGAAGTTTCTGCTGGAACATTGCTGCCTGACATCGGTTCTACCAAAGCTAAGTGCATTTGTTGTAAAATTGTTGAAATTATTTTGCTGAATGTCATTTGTAATAGTTGTCATGATAAACTTTTACATGCAGATAGTGTATCCATCAGTAAAAGTACATTGCCAGTGGCAGTTCCTTCAACTTCTAATGTGCATGATATACCTGTAAATTTTAAAGAATTTTTTTCTGATTCTATCTTTAAGGCTTTGTCTGCATTTCCACCTTCTAAGATACGTAAAAGGTCTTTTAAAACTTCTCATTTAGTTGATGAAATTTCAAATGACCAACAACATAATAATTTATCCTCTTCTGATGAGGATTTATCTGATACAGAAGATCCTTCCTCAGACATTGACACTGAGAAATTGACTTATTTATTTAAAATAGAGTATATGCGTTCTTTATTAAAAGAAGTGTTAATTACTTTGGATATTGAGGTAACCAGTCCTCTTGACGTTCAGTCTAATAAACGTTTAAATGCTGTTTTTAAACCTCCTGTGGTTTCTCCAGGGGTTTTTCCTATTCCTGAGGCTATTTCTGATATGATTTCTAAGGAATGGAATAAGCCAGGTACTTCTTTTATTCCTTCTTCAAGGTTTAAAAAATGGTATCCTTTACCAGCAAAATTTATAGAGTTTTGGGAAAAAATCCCCAAAGTTGATGGGGCTATTTCTACTCTTGCTAAACATACCACTGCTCCTATGGAAGATAGTACTTCCTTTAAGGCTCCTTTAGATAGGAAGCTTGAATCTTATCTAAGGAAGACCTATTTATATTCAGGTCATCTTCTTAGGCCTGCAATTTCTTTGGCTGATGTTGCAGCTGCATCAACTTTCTGGTTGGAGAATTTAGCGCAACAGGAATTGGATTCTGACTTATCTAGCATCATTTGCTTACTGCAATATGCTAATCATTTTATTTGTAATGCCATTTTTTATACTATCAAAATTGACGTTAGATCCATGTCTTTAGCTATATTAGCTAGAAGAGCTTTGTGGCTTAAATATTGGAATGCTGATATGACATCTAAATCTAGATTACTATTTCTTTCTTTCCAAGGTAATAATTTATTTGGTTCTCAGTTGGATTCTATTATTTCAACTGTCACTGGGGGAAAGGGAGTTTTTCTGCCTCAGGATAAAAAACCTAAGGGTAAATCTAAGGCTTCTAACCGTTTTCGTTCCTTTCATCAGAATAAGGAACAAAAACTTAATCCTCCCCCCAAGGAATCTGCTTCCAATTGGAAGCCTTCCTCAAATTGAAATAAATCCAAGCCATTTAGGAAACCTAAGTCAGCCCCTAAATCCGCATGAAGGTGCGGCCCTCATTCCATCTCTGCTGGTAGGGGGCAGATTAAGGTTTTTCAAGGATATTTTGATAAAATCTGTCCAAAATCAATGGATTCAGAGCATTGTCTCTCAAGGGTATTGGATAGTATTTAGAGTAAGACCTCCTGTGAGAAGATTTTTTCTCTCACGTATCCCAGCAAATCCAGTAAAAGCTCAGGCTTTCATGAAGTGTGTTTCAGACCTGGAGTCTTCAGGGGTAATCATGCCAGTTCCTCTTCAGGAACACGGTTTGGGGTTTTATTCAAATCTATTCATTGTCCCAAAGAAGGAAAATTTATTCAGACTAGTTCTGGATCTGAAAATTTTGAATCGTTATGTAAGAGTACCAACTTTCAAGATGGTGACTATAAGGACTATTCTGCCTTTTGTTCAGCGAGGACATTATATGTCCACAATAGACTTGCAGGATGCATACCTTCATATTCCGATTCATCCAGAACATTATCAGTTTCTGAGATTCTCTTTTCTAAACAAGCATTACAATATTGTTGCTCTTCCATTTGGCCTAGCAACAGCTCCAAGAATCTTTTCAAAGGTTCTGGGTGCCCTACTCTCTGTAATCAGAGAACAGGGTATTGCAGTGTTTCCTTATTTGGATGATATCTTGGTACTAGCTCAGTCTTTACGTACTGCAGAATCTCACACAAATCAACTAGTGTTGTTACTTCGGAAACATGGTTGGAGGATGAATTTACCAAAAAGTTTCTTGATTCCTCAGACAAGGGTCATCTTTTTAGGTTTCCAGATAGATTCAGTGTCCATGACTCTGTCTCTAACAGACAAGAGATGTTTAAAATTGTTTGCAGCCTGCAGGCACCTTCAGTCTCAGTCATTCCCTTCAGTGGCTATGTGCATGGAAGTTTTAGGTCTCATGACTGCAGCATCGGATGCAATCCCCTTTGCTCGTTTTCACATGAGACCTCTACAGCTTTGTATGCTGAATCAATGGTGCAGGGATTATACAAATATATCACAATTAATATCCTTAAATCCCAATGTACGACACTCTCTGACATGGTGGATAGATCACCATCGTTTAGTTCAAGGAGCTTTTTTTGTTCGGCCAACCTGGACTGTGATCACAACAGATGCGAGTCTTTCAGGTTGGGGAGCTGTTCTCAGAGCTCTTCAGTTTTGGCCTCTTCTGAAGAGAGAACCATTTATTTGTTTTCAGACAGACAATGTCACAATCGTGGCGTATGTCAATCATCAAGGTGGGACTCACAGTCCTTTAAACTATGAAAGAAGTATTTCGGATACTTGCTTGGGCGGAATCCAGCTCCTGTCTAATTTCTGCGGTCCATATCCCAGGTATAGACAATTGGGAAGCGGATTATCTCAGTCGTCAGACTTTACATCCGGGAGAGTGGTCTCTTCACCCAGATGTGTTTTTTCAGATTGTTCAGATGTGGGGGCTTCCAGAAATAGATCTGATGGCTTCTCATCTAAACAGGAAACTTCCCAGGTATCTGTCCAGGTCCAGGGATCCTCAGGTGGAAGCAGTGGATGCATTGACACTTCCTTGGAGTTATCAACCTGCTTATATTTTTCCGCCTCTAGTTCTTCTTCCAAGAGTGATTTCCAAAATCATAATGGAGCATTCATTTGTGCTGCTGGTGGCTCCAGCATGGCCACACAGGTTTTGGTATGCGGATCTTGTTCGGATGTCCAGTTGCCAACCTTGGCCACTTCCGTTAAGGTCAGACCTTCTATGTCAAGGCCCATTTTTCCATCAGGATCTCAAATTATTAAATTTGAAGGTATGGAGATTGAACGCTTAGTGCTAAGTCATAGAGGTTTCTCTGAATCAGTGATTAATACTATGTTGCAGGCTCGTAAATCTGTGTCTAGAAAGATTTATTATCGAGTTTGGAAGACTTACATTTCATGGTGTTCTCATAAATTCTCTTGGCATTCTTTTAGAATTCCTAGAATTTTACAGTTTCTTCAGGATGGTTTAGAGAAGGGTTTGTCTGCTATTTCCTTGAAAGGACAAATCTCTGCTCTTTCTGTTCTGTTTCACAGAAAAATTGCTAATCTTCCTGATATTCATTGTTTTGTACAGGCTTTGGTTCATATTAAGCCTGTCATTAAATCAATCTCTCCTCCTTGGAGTCTTAATTTAGTTTTGAAAGCTTTACAGGCTCCTCCGTTTGAGCCTATGCATTCTCTGGACATTAAATTACTTTCTTGGAAAGTATTGTTCCTTTTGGCCATCTCTTCTGCTCGAAGAGTTTCTGAATTATCTGCGCTTTCTTGTGAGTCTCCTTTTCTGATTTTTCATCAGGATAAGGCGGCCTTGCGGACTTCATTTACATTTTTACCTAAGGTTGTGAATTCCAACAACATTAGTAGAGATATTGTTGTCCCTTCATTGTGTCCTAATCCTAAGAATTCTCTGGAGAGATTTTTACATTCTTTGGATGTGGTAAGAGCTTTGAAATATTATGTTGAAGCTACTAAAGATTTCAGAAAGACTTCTAGTCTATTTGTTATCTTTTGTGGTTCTAGGAAAGGTCAGAAGGCTTCTGCCATTTCTTTGGCATCTTGGTTAAAGCTTTTAATTCATCATGCTTATTTGGAGTCGGGTAAATCCCCGCCTCAGGTGATTACGGCTCATTCTACTAGGTCAGTTTCTACTTCCTGGGCTTTTAAGAATGAAGCTTCTGTTGATCAGATTTGCAAAGCAGCAACTTGGTCTTCTTTGCATACTTTTACTAAATTCTACCATTTTTATGTCTTCTCTTCTTCAGAAGCAGTTTGTGGTAGAAAAGTTCTTCAGGCAGCTGTTTCAGTTTGATTCTTCTGCTTATAATTTCAGTTTTTTTCATTATAAAGATTAAAACTTTGATTTGGGTTGTGGATTCTTTTTTCAGTGGAATTGGTTGTCTTTATTTTTATCCCTCCCTCTCTAGTGACTCTTGCATGGAGTTCCACATCGTGGGTATTTGCTATCCCATACGTCACTAGCTCATGGACTCTTGCCAATTACACGAAAGAAAACATAATTTATGTAAGAATTTACCTATCTTACATAAATTCATTTCTTTCATATTGGCAAGAGTCCATGAGGCCCACCCTTTTTGTGGTGGTTATGATTTTTTTTGTATAAAGCACAATTATTCCAATTCCTTGTTGATGCTTTCGCTCCTTCTTATCACCCCACTTCTTGGCTATTCATTAAACTGAATTGTGGGTGTGGTGGGGGTGTATTTATAGGCATTTTGAGGTTTGGGAAACTTTGCCCCTCCTGGTAGGAATGTATATCCCATACGTCACTAGCTCATGGACTCTTGCCAATATGAAAGAAATTAATTTATCAGGTAAATTCTTACATAAATTATGTTTTTAAGCAACTTTCTAATTTACTCCTATCATCAATTTTTCTTCATTCTCTTGGTATCTTTATGTGAAAAATTCACATTTCTCGAGTTTACAAAACAGGCCATTCTCACGTAGTCTCTGAAGTACCCGGTGAGTGTATGAGGATGTTGTCTTAGCACACCACAACACACTGTTGCAACATATCTCGTAGGACATCATTAATAAATTTCTGAAAAACAGCAGGAGCATTACATAGGCCAAAGGGCATTACAAGATATTCATAATGCCCGTTCCTGGTGTTAAATGCTGTTTTCCATTTGTGGCCCTCCTTAATCCTAACGAGATTGTACATTCCTCTCAAATCAAGTTTAGAAAAGACCGTAGCTCCCTTGAGGTGGTCAAAGAGTTCCGTACTGAGCGGAATAGGGTAAGCATTCTTAATGGTAAGACGATTAAGACCCCTATAATCGATGCATGGTCTTAACTCGCCACCCTTTTTCTTCACAAAGAAGAAGCCAGCCCCTGCAGGAGAGCAGGATTTGCAAATGATCTACCGCGACAGAGCATCGGCCACATACACCTCTATAGCACCATTCTTCGCAACAGACAGAGGGTAAACCCGGCCCCGAGGAGGAATGACTCCGGGTTGCAGGTCTATGGCACAATCATAAGACCGGTGAGGAGGCAACGTACCGGCACAAACCTTGTCAAAAACGTCTATGAACTCACGGTACTCCTCTGGCAATTGAGATACCGAAGAAGTGCACAAGACTACTGGTTTCCGAAGACAAGTGGAAATACATTGCGGAGGCCATGACAAAATTTTCGACCTGCGCCAGTTGAGACTGGGATTGTGCTTTTTGAGCCAGGGATAACCCAGAACAACCGGAAAATGCAGAGTTAATCACCTGGTACTGGAGGGTTTCAAAATGGGAGAGCCCCAACAGCCATGGATAACGGTGCGGTTTCATGAGTAACGAGTGAGGGCTGAAGGGGCCTGCCATCAATGGCCTCAATAGCAAGCGGAACGGACCGAGGCAATACAGGAATGTAGTGCTTTGATACAAATGCACTGTCAATTAAATAGCCCGCAGCATCGGAGTCAACAAGAGCCTGGGAGGACTATGGAGGAGTCCACCCAGGAAAGGACAACCGTGACCAAAGGTTTCTCCTTTAGCGGTTTCCGGGGATGAGGATAAACCACCCAAGGTCTGCCCCTGACAGGACCTTAGGTGCAAGCATTTCCCGGCCATGTAGGACACGACTTTAAAAGGTGGCCCTGTAACCCACAATAGAGGCAGAGCCCCTCCCTCCTCCTAAAGGCCCTCTCTGTCGCAGAGAGACGCGTGAATCCCAACTGCAATGGCTCAGCAGTACCTGGTGACTCGGGACCAGGAGACATGGGAGGAGAGGGAGGCATGGGTGGGAACGAACATGTAGGAGACAAGGGAACAGGAGGCTTCTGCATGCACTGCTTTAAAGAGGACCTCTCTCTGAGTCTGATGTCAATTAGGATAAAAAAAGACACCAATGCCTCGAGATCCTCTGGTAAATCTCTGGCAGAAACTTTGTCTTTAATCGCATCAGAGAGCCCATGAAAGAAGGTGGCAACAACCTACCTCTGCGGCAAGCGTACGGAACTCAATAGCATACTGAGCAACAGATCTTGTACCTTGCTGAATGGACGTGAGTCGTTTAGCAGCAGAGGAGGAGCGAGCCGGAACATCAAATACCCTTCGAAAGGAGGCCACAAATTCAGGGTAATTAGAAATCACAGGTTTATTAGTCTTCCACAAGGGATTAGCCCAGGCAAGAGCTGTGTCAGAGAGTAACGAGATGAGAAATCCCACCTTAGCTCTGTCAGAGGGAAATGCCTGAGGTAACATCTCAAAGTAAATGCGAACCTGGTTCAAAAACTCTGCACTGAATAGGATTGCCTCCATATCGCTGAGGTAGAGGTGCAGAACCGGACAGGCTCCTGGTAGGACTAGGTGCAGCAGCGGAAACAGGAGCAGCCAAAACTTGTGGGACACTGTGGTTCAAATGTGCAGTGCGAGTCAGCAGGGTTTGCAGGTCTAGTGCAAATTGATCCAATCGGTGATCCTGTTCATCCATCCTGGAAATGATGGTAGGTAAAGGTGGATTATTAGCACCACCAGGATTCATGGCCCTTGCGTAATGTCAGGGTGCCAGGAATCAGACTGAGACGAGAAGTGCAAAAATAATCACACCTTTATTAATAACAAAAAATAATAAAAAGTCTACAAGTCAAATAACAAGCCAGGAGTTAAAGCCAGAGCTGGTAGTTAGACGAGCCGAGTCAGGAGCCAAAGCGAGTAGTCAGACGAGCCGAGTCAGGAGGGACGTCAGACAGCCAGGTAATACACAGGAACAGGAACGCACAAACAGGTCTGAGACAATGCAAGGGCAAAGTATACTTAACAGAGGCCCTTTAAATAATAAGTGATGATATCACAATTCTGAGACTGCAACCTTTCTCACATGGATGATGTACAACAGACGGCCATAAGAGGGCGTAATGAGCAGCATCACACACTCTGCACCAGATTCAGCAAGAAAAGGTAAACAAAATGGCTGCCAGCAGCACATGGCAAACAAAGCAGGGAAAAACCCTGACAACTTCTAAGTAATTAACTTCAATAGTTTAACTATTTGGATAGGATTAGTTCTAATTGTTCCACTGTCTTGATTGGACTGACCAGGTTGTAAAGCACACAAATAAAGTTTAGGTCTATTCACCCCTACTGTCTTTATATGAGTAAAAATATAATAAGCGTTGCTGTGACTATGAACTAATCTACTGAGCCAGCTTAGACCTGCTCTCTCTAATGCTAAAATTCCAAGTCATTAAATAACGCTATTCGATAGTTAAATATGGCACCCTTTCTTTATATGAGTAAGAATATAACTAGCGTTGCTGTGACTTGTACTTTGATCTAATTCCTAGTTTCTCAACCTGTTGTACGTGTACCCCTGGGCTGGCGGTACATGGGGCATTGGCAAGGGGTACTCGTGGGATTGGCCTTCATTACTTTTTTCCAGATGTAGCTATTTGTAAACATGACATATGAAAGAAAGATGTTATTCTTATTTCTACCCTCGAGCACTCCTAATAAGGCAGAGTGTGAGAATTTTCCTGCCTTGGTTGAACCACTGGACAATCACTGATTCTTAGATTCTGGCTTGTTAGTGACATATGAGGGCTGGCGTTGTGCTTCACTGATATGAAAAGGGAAAGTGCCATGTAAGGTGTATTACTGTGACCGAGTGTCACAGAGACATGTGGCAGATAAATGTGCCACTGTGAAATAGGTAAAGTGCATCATACGGAAGTGTGCAGCAGTAAAACAAGACAGATAATCTGTGTATGAAATGATTATTAAATATAAAATGATGGTACCATAAATATTACTTTACTCATCGTGCAGAAGAGTTTATTTTCCTCTTTTTTTTAATGTAAGAGCACATTAATAGCATATAATTATTAATATCAATGGACTATATATATATATATATATATATATATATATATATATATATATATATATATATATATATGTATGTATGTGTGTGTGTGTATTTTTTCTTTATTATTCTTTGTTATAATAATGCCAAATATTACATTCTGGGAAACATAAAAACAATATCTGATTCCTATATATTTACTTAATTAACATATCTTTTGCAAGCTTGTGAAAGTATTGCACATGAGTTTAACTTTTGCTCATGATCAATAATATTTGTGCTACATTTGGGGTACATAGAAAATAAATGTATGCCTAGAGGGGTACTTGCTACCAAAAGTTTGAGCAACACTGATCTAATCTATTGAGCCCGCTTAGACCTACTCCCTCATATGGTAAACTTCCAAGTCATTAAAGGGATAGGAAACCCAAAAAACTTCTTTAACTTGTTCAAAACTTCTGTATATAATAAATATACGATGGCCTCTAGTTATGAAAGTCTGTCAGACCTGGTCCGCCAGACTTTGCTGAATACGGCAAGCAATACGCTCGCCGTATTCATCATTGCACCAGCAGCTCACAAGAGCTGCTGGTGCAACGCTGCCCCCTGCAGACTCGCGGCCAGTAGGCCGCCAGCAGGGGGGTGTTGATCAACCCGATCGTACTCGATCGGGTTGATTTCCGGCGATGTGTGTCCGCCTGCTCAGAGCAGGCGGACAGGTTATGGAGCAGCGGTCTTTGTGACCGCTGCTTCATAACTGCTGTTTCTGGTGCGTCTGATGACTCGCCAGAAACACGGGGCATCAAGCTCCATGCGGAGCTTGATACATATGCCCCTGTATGTCTAATTGATACCAATTTAAAGTTTTCTATCATTTTCTTGTAATTTTATTTATAAAATTACTCCTGTGCCAAACCCATTTTTTACTCGTTATTTGGCCCCTATTACAATGTTCTACCTAGGTAGAAACATCATGGTGGCCCGCATGCACATTTAAATTATTCTATTGCCCACGCGTGCGCAGAATCGTCCCTTCTTTATTTTCTCTAGAAGCGCATCACGATCCAAGTGCCAGATGCCGGGTGGACATGTGGATCGTGATGTTGACCCTGGGGGGAGTGGCGCACCAGAGTGCTAAAGTTCTGGGGACCATGGAAGGTGAAGAGGAAGGAAGGGCAGCAGATTTATCAGTGTCTTTGAGGTAAGTATACAAAGTACCCCTAGGCTAACGAGCATGTTGAAGAAATATATGGAGTACTACCCTAGACGAACGAACTTCAAATATGGCCGCTGTACATTTATATAAGTAGTGCGCATGCCAATTCTTTATAAAGCAAGTGCGCATGCGATGTGGGCTGAAATTAATATTAAAATCAAGGGACCTAAACGCTTCACAATTGGATGGGGAGGCGGTAGCAGGGTTAACATAAACTACGCCTCCTTTTGTGGGTGGTCGTTGTCCCTCCTTTCATGATGACTTTAAAATAAAAATCATTGTATGTAGAAGCTTCGTTTTTCACCACAAACAGTTTTATTTGATAAAATATATAATAGTTGCTATAATAATGTGGTTTAGTTAGGTTCAATTTTGCATCAATTTCTAACCCTTTAAGTAACGCTAATGGTAAAATCTGACACCCTTTCTTGCAATTAAAAAGGCTTCCAGTTAATGACACCTATTATCACCATTCAACTTAGATATTCTAAAGTCAGATCCTTCATTGAATACAATCATAGGAGACAAGATCACAATAAGATACAGGAGAACTAAGAATCTGAAGGATATCATCAACCAACGTCAAAATAATGATCATGGCCAACAACAATTGCTGTAAGTGAGGGAAAGTAGAGATATGGGGAACTTAATCTTAATGCTGGATAATGGTGGCATTAACTAAAAGCCTTATTAAAGGTCCACTAAACACAGTAGAATAGCATAATCAGTAAATGCATAATAAAAAGACAATGCAAAAGCACTTTGAATTTCAAATGAGTAGTAGATTTCTTTCTGACACATTTTAAAGTTAGTTCTATTATCCCTCCCACTGCATCATGTGACAACCATCAGCCAATCACAAAATGCATATACGAATATTCTGTGAATCTTGCACATGCTCAGTAGGATCTGGTGCTTAATAAAGTGTGTGCGTATATACATATATACATATATATAGATTGTGCACATTTAGGCAATGGAAATGGAAAGTTGTTTAAAATTGTGTGCTCTATCTGAATCATGAAAGTTTAATTTTGACTTTAGTGTACCTTTAATTGCAAGAAAGGGTGCCATATTTAACCATCAAATAGCGTTATTTAATGACTTGGAATTTTAGCATTAGAGGGAGCAGGTCTAAGCGGGTTCAATAGATTAGATCATAGTCTCAGCAATGCTTATTATAATTTTACTAATATAAAGACAGTAGGGGTGAATAGACCTAGACTGTATTTGTGTGCTTTACAACCTGGTCAGTCCAATCAAGACATTGGAGCTATTCAAACTAATCCTATCACAATAGGTAAACTATCAAAGTTAATTATTTAGATGTGCAAAGTCTTCATTTACTTGTTATATAGCAACAGTGATTAATAATTTGTACTATTTCAGTTAATTGATTGGGACATGTAAGGGCTTCTACCTACTCATATAGGAATAATGTTACTAAATGACATTATATTAATGATACAAAGTTAATTCTGGCACTCAGTAAGGGAAGCAAAACACAAATTAACTTGCAGTAATTACCAGCTGCTGTCATTACACAGTGCAAGGCTCCGGAATATGATTATCTGAAAATGGTTAAAACTGTGTAAAAAAAACAAACACATCTATACATTATAAAAGGATTTAACAATTTTTATTCCACATTTTAACACAGCCAAGAATGAGAAGTTCAGAGGGAACAATTGAGTGCTTAAAGGGACAGTCTAGTCCAAAATAAACTCTCATGATTCAGATAGGGCATGTAATTTTAAACAATTTTCCAATTTACTTTTATCACAAATTTTTGCTTTGTTCTCTTAGTATTCTTAGTTGAAAGCTAAACCTAGGAGGTTCATATGCTAATTTCTAAGCCCTTGAAGGCCGCCTCTTATCTCAGGGCATTTTGACAGTTATTCTCCACTAAAGGGTGTTAGTTCATGTGTGTAATATAGATAACACTGTGCTCACGCAAAATGCAAGTCTCTCAAAAGAACTGAAATAAGGGGGCAGTCTGCCGAGGCTTTGATACAAGGTAATCACAGAACTAAGAAGTGTATTATGATGGTTATGCAAAACTAGGGAATAGGTAATAAAGGGATTATCTATCTTTTAAAACATTAAAAATTCTGGTGTAGACTGGTTTATCTCTATACTGATCATGTAAATAAGGCAATCTGTTTAAACATTTGAAAAACATAGGAAACATGCATTTCACAGTCTTTTCAAAATGGGGGGTGGGGGGGTTGTAGGGTTTATCACAGACCTTCATGGATGGAAAAAGGGATTACAAATCCACCATTATTTTTTTTATTAACGCTCACGTGTATTTACTTTCAATTACACTATAAACATTAGATTTGTATTGTACACAAAAAAGTATTTTTTTAGCAATAAGTAAAAAACACAAAGAAAACAGTGCTATAAAGACAGAATTTATGTTTACCTGATAAATTACTTTCTCCAACGGTGTGTCCGGTCCACGGCGTCATCCTTACTTGTGGGATATTCTCTTCCCCAACAGGAAATGGCAAAGAGCCCAGCAAAGCTGGTCACATGATCCCTCCTAGGCTCCGCCTACCCCAGTCATTCGACCGACGTAAAGGAGGAATATTGCATAGGAGAAATCATATGATACCGTGGTGACTGTAGTTAAAGAAAATAAATTATCAGACCTGATTAAAAAACCAGGGCGGGCCGTGGACCGGACACACCGTTGGAGAAAGTAATTTATCAGGTAAACATAAATTCTGTTTTCTCCAACATAGGTGTGTCCGGTCCACGGCGTCATCCTTACTTGTGGGAACCAATACCAAAGCTTTAGGACACGGATGAAGGGAGGGAGCAAATCAGGTCACCTAGATGGAAGGCACCACGGCTTGCAAAACCTTTCTCCCAAAAATAGCCTCAGAAGAAGCAAAAGTATCAAATTTGTAAAATTTAGTAAAAGTGTGCAGTGAAGACCAAGTCGCTGCCTTACATATCTGATCAACAGAAGCCTCGTTCTTGAAGGCCCATGTGGAAGCCACGGCCCTAGTGGAATGAGCTGTGATTCTTTCAGGAGGCTGCCGTCCGGCAGTCTCGTAAGCCAATCTGATGATGCTTTTAAGCCAAAAAGAGAGAGAGGTAGAAGTTGCTTTTTGACCTCTCCTTTTACCAGAATAAACAACAAACAAGGAAGATGTTTGTCTAAAATCCTTTGTAGCATCTAAATAGAATTTTAGAGCACGAACTACATCCAAATTGTGCAACAAACGTTCCTTCTTTGAAACTGGATTCGGACACAAAGAAGGCACGACTATCTCCTGGTTAATGTTTTTGTTAGAAACAACTTTCGGAAGAAAACCAGGTTTAGTACGCAAAACCACCTTATCTGCATGGAACACCAGATAAGGAGGAGAACACTGCAGAGCAGATAACTCTGAAACTCTTCTAGCAGAAGAAATTGCAACCAAAAACAAAACTTTCCAAGATAATAACTTACTATCAACGGAATGTAAGGGTTCAAACGGAACCCCCTGAAGAACTGAAAGAACTAAATTGAGACTCCAAGGAGGAGTCAAAGGTTTGTAAACAGGCTTGATTCTAACCAGAGCCTGAACAAAAGCTTGAACATCTGGCACAGCTGCCAGTTTTTTGTGAAGTAACACAGACAAAGCAGAAATCTGTCCCTTCAAAGAACTTGCAGATAATCCTTTCTCCAAACCTTCTTGAAGAAAGGATAGAATCTTAGGAATTTTTATCTTGTCCCAAGGGAATCCTTTAGATTCACACCAACAGATATATTTTTTCCATATTTTATGGTAGATTTTTCTAGTTACAGGCTTTCTGGCCTGAACAAGAGTATCAATGACAGAATCTGAGAACCCTCGCTTTGATAAAATCAAGCGTTCAATCTCCAAGCAGTCAGTTGGAGTGAGACCAGATTCGGATGTTCGAACGGACCTTGAACAAGAAGGTCCCGTCTCAAAGGTAGCTTCCATGGTGGAGCCGATGACATATTCACCAGGTCTGCATACCAAGTCCTGCGTGGCCACGCAGGAGCTATCAAGATCACCGATGCCCTCTCCTGATTGATCCTGGCTACCAGCCTGGGGATGAGAGGAAACGGTGGGAATACATAAGCTAGGTTGAAGGTCCAAGGTGCTACTAGTGCATCTACTAGAGTCGCCTTGGGATCCCTGGATCTGGACCCGTAGCAAGGAACCTTGAAGTTCTGACGAGAGGCCATCAGATCCATGTCTGGAATGCCCCACAACTGAGTAATTTGGGCAAAGATTTCCGGATGGAGTTCCCACTCCCCCGGATGAAATGTCTGACGACTCAGAAAATCCGCTTCCCAATTTTCCACTCCTGGGATGTGGATTGCAGACAAGTGGCAGGAGTGAGTCTCCGCCCATTGAATGATTTTGGTCACTTCTTCCATCGCCAGGGGGACCTTGATGGTTGATATACGCAACAGTCGTCATGTTGTCCGATTGAAACCGTATGAATTTGGCCTTTGCTAGCTGAGGCCAAGCCTTGAGAGCATTGAATATCGCTCTCAGTTCCAGAATGTTTATCGGGAGAAGAGATTCTTCCCGAGACCAAAGACCCTGAGCTTTCAGGAGTCCCCAGACCGCGCCCCAGCCCACCAGACTGGCGTCGGTCGTGACAATGACCCACTCTGGTCTGCGGAAGCTCATCCCTTGTGACAGGTTGTCCAGGGACAGCCACCAACGGAGTGAATCTCTGGTCCTCTGATCTACTTGTATCGTCGGAGACAAGTCTGTATAATCCCCATTCCACTGACTGAGCATGCACAGTTGTAATGGTCTCAGATGAATTCGCGCAAAAGGAACTATGTCCATTGCCGCGACCATCAAACCTATTACTTCCATGCACTGCGCTATGGAAGGAAGAGGAACAGAATGAAGTACTTGACAAGAGTTTAGAAGTTTTGATTTTCTGGCCTCTGTCACAAAAATCCTCATTTCTAAGGAGTCTATTATTGTTCCCAAGAAGGGAACTCTTGTTGACGGAGATAGAGAACTTTTTTCTACGTTCACTTTCCACCCGTGAGATCTGAGAAAGGCCAGGACAATGTCCGTATGAGCCTTTGCTTGTGGAAGGGACGACGCTTGAATCAGAATGTCGTCCAAGTAAGGTACTACTGCAATGCCCCTTGGTCGTAGCACCGCTAGAAGGGACCCCAGTACCTTTGTGAAAATTCTTGGAGCAGTGGCTAATCCGAATGGAAGTGCCACAAACTGGTAATGCTTGTCCAGAAAGGCGAACCTTAGGAACCGATGATGTTCCTTGTGGATAGGAATATGTAGATACGCATCCTTTAAATCCACCGTGGTCATGAATTGACCTTCCTGGATGGAAGGAAGAATTGTTCGAATGGTTTCCATTTTGAACGATGGAACCTTGAGAAACTTGTTTAGGATCTTGAGATCTAAGATTGGTCTGAATGTTCCCTCTTTTTTGGGAACTATGAACAGATTGGAGTAGAACCCCATCCCTTGTTCTCCTAATGGAACAGGATGAATCACTCCCATTTTTAACAGGTCTTCTACACAATGTAAGAATGCCTGTCTTTTTATGTGGTCTGAAGACAATTGAGACCTGTGGAACCTCCCCCTTGGGGGAAGCCCCTTGAATTCTAGAAGATAACCTTGGGAGACTATTTCCAGCGCCCAAGGATCCAGAACATCTCTTGCCCAAGCCTGAGCGAAGAGAGAGAGTCTGCCCCCCACCAGATCCGGTCCTGGATCGGGGGCCAACATCTCATGCTGTCTTGGTAGCAGTGGCAGGTTTCTTGGCCTGCTTACCTTTGTTCCAGCCTTGCATTGGCCTCCAGGCTGGCTTGGCTTGAGACGTATTACCCTCTTGCTTAGAGGATGTAGCACTTGGGGCTGGTCCGTTTCTGCGAAAGGGACGAAAATTTGGTTTATTCTTAGCCTTGAAAGACCTATCCTTAGGAAGGGCGTGGCCCTTGCCCCCAGTGATATCAGAAATAATCTCTTTCAAGTCAGGGCCAAACAGCGTTTTCCCCTTGAAAGGAATGTTAAGCAATTTGTTCTTGGAAGACGCATCCGCTGACCAAGATTTTAGCCAAAGCGCTCTGCGCGCCACAATAGCAAACCCAGAATTTTTCGCCGCTAATCTAGCCAATTGCAAAGTGGCGTCTAAAGTAAAAGAGTTAGCCAATTTGAGAGCATGAATTTTGTCCAAAATCTCCTCATAAGAAGAATCTTTATTGAGCGCCTTTTCTAGTTCATCGAACCAGAAACACGCTGCTGTAGTGACAGGAACAATGCATGAAATTGGTTGTAGAAGGTAACCTTGCTGAACAAACATCTTTTTAAGCAAACCCTCTAATTTTTTATCCATAGGATCTTTGAAAGCACAACTATCTTCTATGGGGATAGTGGTGCGTTTGTTTAGAGTAGAAACCGCCCCCTCGACCTTGGGGACTGTCTGCCATAAGTCCTTTCTGGGGTCGACCATAGGAAACAATTTCTTAAATATAGGGGGAGGGACGAAAGGTATGCCGGGCCTTTCCCATTCTTTATTTACAATGTCCGCCACCCGCTTGGGTATAGGAAAAGCTTCGGGGGGCACCGGGACCTCTAGGAACTTGTCCATCTTACATAATTTCTCTGGAATGACCAAATTGTCACAATCATCCAGAGTAGATAACACCTCCTTAAGCAGAGCGCGGAGATGTTCCAATTTAAATTTGAATGTAATAACATCAGGTTCAGCTTGTTGAGAAATTTTCCCTGAATCTGAAATTTCTCCCTCAGACAAAACCTCCCTGGCCCCCTCAGACTGGTGTAGGGGCACTTCAGAACCAATATCATCAGCGTCCTCATGCTCTTCAGTATTTTCTAAAACAGAGCAGTCGCGCTTTCGCTGATAAGTGGGCATTTTGGCTAAAATGTTTTTGATAGAATTATCCATTACAGCTGTTAATTGTTGCATAGTAAGGAGTATTGGCGCACTAGATGTACTAGGGGCCTCCTGTGTGGGCAAGACTGGCGTAGACGAAGGAGGGGAAGATGCAGTACCATGCTTACTCCCCTCACTTGAGGAATCATCTTGGGCATCATTTTCTCTAAATTTTGTGTCACATAATTCACATCTATTTAAATGAGAAGGAACCTTGGCTTCCCCACATACAGAACACAGTCTATCTGATAGTTCAGACATGTTAAACAGGCATAAACTTGATAACAAAGTACAAAAAACGTTTTAAAATAAAACCATTACTGTCACTTTAAATTTTAAACTGAACACACTTTATTACTGCAAATGTGAAAAAGTATGAAGGAATTGTTCAAATTTCACCAAAATTTCACCACAGTGTCTTAAAGCCTTAAAAGTATTGCACACCAAATTTGAAAGCTTTAACTCTTAAAATAACGGAACCGGAGCCGTTTTTATATTTAACCCCTATACAGTCCCTGGTATCTGCTTTGCTGAGACCCAACCAAGCCCAAAGGGGAATACGATACCAAATGACGCCTTCAGAAAGCTTTTTCTATGTATCTGAGCTCCTCACACATGCATCTGCATGTCCTGCTTCCCAAAAACAACTGCGCAATAGAGGCGCGAAAATGAGGCTCTGCCTATGATTAGGGAAAGCCCCTAGAGAAAAAGGTATCCAATACAGTGCCTGTCGGTTATTTTACATAATTCCCAAGAATAAAATAACTCCTCAAAGCTATGAAGTATTAAAAATGCTTATATATCAATCGTTTTAGCCCAGAAAATGTCTACCAGTCTTAAAAGCCCTTGTGAAGCCCTTTATTCTTATGTAATAAAAATGGCTTACCGGATCCCATAGGGAAAATGACAGCTTCCAGCATTACCTAGTCTTGTTAGAAATGTGTCATACCTCAAGCAGCAAAAGTCTGCTCACTGTTTCCCCCAACTGAAGTTAATTCCTCTCAACAGTCCTGTGTGGAAACAGCCATCGATTTTAGTAACGGTTGCTAAAATCATTTTCCTCTTACAAACAGAAATCTTCATCTCTTTTCTGTTTCAGAGTAAATAGTACATACCAGCACTATTTTAAAATAACAAACTCTTGATTGAAGAATAAAAACTACATTTAAACACCAAAAAACTCTAAGCCATCTCCGTGGAGATGTTGCCTGTACAACGGCAAAGAGAATGACTGGGGAAGGCGGAGCCTAGGAGGGATCATGTGACCAGCTTTGCTGGGCTCTTTGCCATTTCCTGTTGGGGAAGAGAATATCCCACAAGTAAGGATGACGCCGTGGACGGGACACACCTATGTTGGAGAAATCATATATACAAAATATCTATTTCCAAATTAAAATGACTAACAATCAGTAAAAGTCTATAAAAGAACCAAGGAATAAAAATGTATCTGTCTATCAGTAAGATCAAACAATGTGGGGCTCACTTATCACCATATATTATTGCAGGATCTCTTGTTTGAGCAAAATATTAATAATTTCAAAAATTTAAGGTATCAATACAAGCAATAGATGTATATAAAATATGTTGATACAATGGGGCATATTTATCAAGCTCCGTAGGGAGCTCGATGCCCCTTGTTTCCGGCGAGCCTTCTAAAGACCGCTGCTCCATAACTTGTCAACCTGCTCTGAGGCCGCAAACACCCCCTGCTAGATTGACCGCAAATTCACAAGAATTGCTGGTGCAATGATAAATGCCGAGAGCGTATGCTGTCGGCATTTATCGATGTGCGGCGGACAGGATACGCTACATCGTATCATGTCTGCTCGCACTATGATAAATATGCCCCAATAAGTCAAATGCAAGACACATTAAATGCTGGTGATATATATATAAAAAGTGCTAGGGAAACACACTAATTACTGACAGTATGAGTAATGTGCATATCAATAGAGGAAATGAAACATATAAATGCTAGCAGCATATTAAATAGTAAGCATTAAGACAGTGTTAAAAGAAGAAGATTTTCTGCACCAGTATGTATATAACTTATGCTGCTATTAACTAGTGCATTAACCCCTTAATGACCACAGCACTTTTCCATTTCCTGTCCGTTTGGGACCAAGGTTATTTTTACATTTTTGTGGTGTTTGTGTTTAGCTGTAATTTTCCTCTTACTCATTTACTGTACCCACACATATTATATACCGTTTTTCTCGCCATTAAATGGACTTTCTAAAGATATCATTATTTTCATCATATCTTAAAATTTACTATTAAAAAAATTATAAAGTATGAGGAAAAAATGGAAAAAAACACACTTTTTCTAACTTTGACCCCCAAAATCTGTTACACATCTACAACCACCAAAAAACACCCATGCTAAATAGTTTTTAAATTTTGTCCTGAGTTAAGAAATACCCCATGTTTACATGTTCTTTGCTTTTTGTACAAGTTATAGGGCAATAAATACAAGTAGCACTTTGCTATTTCCAAACCACTTTTTTTCAAAATTAGAGCTAGTTACATTGGAACACTGATATCTGTCAGGAATCCCTGAATATCCCTTGACATGTATATACATTCTTTTAGAAGACAACCCAAAGTATTGATATAGGCCCATTTTAGTATATTTCATGACACCATTTCACCGCCAAATGCGATCGAATAAAAAAAAAAGTTCACTTTTCCACAATTGTTTTCACAAACTTTAGGTTTCTCACTGAAATTATTTACAAACAACTTGTTCAATTATGGCACACATGGTTGTAAATGCTAAGCTGGGATCCCCTTTGTTCGGAAATAGCAGACATATATGGATTTGGCGTTGCTTTTTGGTAATTAGAAGGCTGCTAAATGCCACTGCGCACCACAAGTGTATTATGCCTAGCAGTGAAGGGGTTAATTAGGGAGCATGTAGGGAGCTTCTAGGGTTAATTTTAGCTTTAGTGTAGTGTAGTAGACAACCCCAAGTATTGATCTAGGCCCATTTTGGTATATTTCATGACACCATTTCACCGCTAAATGCGATCAAATTAAAAAAAAGTTACATTTTTCACAATTTTAGGTTTCTCACTGAAATTATTTACAAACAGCTTGTGCAATTATGGCACAAATGGTTGTAAATGTTTCTTTGGGATCCCCTTTGTTCAAAAATAGCAGACATATATAGCTTTGGCGTTACTTTTTGGTAATTAGAAGGACGCTACATGCCGCTGCGCATCACACGTGTATTATGTCTAGCAGTGAAGGGGTTAATTAGGTAGCTTGTAGGGAGCTTGCAGGGTTAATTTTAGCTTTAGTGTAGAGATCAGCCTCCCACCTGACACATCAGACCCCCTGATCCCTCCCAAAAAGCTCTCTTCCCTCCCCCACCCCACAAATATTCCCGCCATCTTAAGTACTGGCAGAAAGTCTGCCAGTACTAAAATAAAAGGTAGTTTTTTTACATAGTATAT
Source organism: Bombina bombina (assembly GCF_027579735.1). Lineage (NCBI taxonomy): Eukaryota > Metazoa > Chordata > Amphibia > Anura > Bombinatoridae > Bombina > Bombina bombina. The sequence continues at coordinate 306,875 of NW_026511052.1, read as the reverse complement.
TTACACATGCTGCTGTGAAGGATCCCCGCTTAGCCCCCAACCACCCTGATTCCCCCCCCCCCCCCCCAAACAGCTTTCTAACCCTCTCCCTTTACCTTATTGGGAGCCATCTTGGGTACTGGCAGCTGTCTGCCAGTACCCAGTTTACAAAAAAAATGAGGTTTTTTTTTCTGTAGTGTAGCATACCCCCCCAAAGACTAACCCTCCACCCCCTCCCAGATCTGTTTTTATATGGTTTTATTGCACTTCCCACCCACCTCCACTCTCCCACTTTTGCAAAACATATTTTCTGTAATGTAGCGGTTCCCACCCGCTCCCTCCCCGTGCATGCGCCCGCCCGCCGCCTCCCGTGCACATGCGTGCCCACGGCGACCCCACCCCCGATCCCGCCCCCCTCTTACTGATCTAAGCCATCGATAGCCGCCTACCCGCCTCCCACACCAGCTCCCACCCACCAACGATACCGGCCATCAATGTCTGGTGCAGAGAGGGCCACAGAGTGGCTCTCTCTGCATCAAGGGGTAAGAAATGTTATTGCAGGATGCCTCGATATCGAGGCATCACTGCAATAACCGGAAAGCAGCTGGAAGAGATCAGGATAGCTTCCACTGCTTTCCAAGACCGATGACGTACGCCATACGTCCTCGGTCGTTAAGGGTATTTTTTGTGAGGACATGCGGTGTACGTCATCGGTCACTAAGGGGTTAATCTTTTAACACTGTCTTAATGCTTACTATTTAATATGCTGCTAGCATTTTGTTTCATTTCCTGTATTGATATGAACATTACTCATACTGTCAGTAATTAGTGTGTTTCCCTAGCACTTTTTATATATATCATCAGCATTTAATGCGTCTTGCATTTGATTTATTGTATCAACATATTTTATGTACATCTATTGCTTGTATTGTTACCTTAAATTTTTGAATTGTTAAAATTTTTCTCAAACAAGAGATCCTGCTATAATATCATATGGTTATAAGTGAGCCCCACATTGTTTGATAGCACTGACAGACAGATATATTTATATTCCTTGTTAGTCATTTTAATTTGGAAATAATTATTTTGTATATATGATTTTATAGCGCTGTTTTCTTTGTGTTTTTTATTTATCTAGTCATTTTTTATAACGGCTGCTATTATAATAGTTTAATATATTATTGAGATATATTCACTTTATTTTGCTCTTGTTTTGATTTGTAATACCTTTGGTAGCGCTCTCCATTATTCATTCTACATTTTAAAGGGACATTAAAGAATAGTAACAACTCCCTATCACCTAGATTACAAGTTTTACGCTATAGAGGGTGTGCGAAACGAACGCAACAAAAGTTGCTTTTATTTTAGCCTCCATAGCTCTGCCATTACGAGTTTTGAAAAAGCTGCCTTGTGCATGCAATATGGTGGCTATGAGCTCTATAACGCACAAAATACAATCGCTGCTTTGATGTGCTGCCCCCGGAGCCCACCGCAACTACATAAATATATTAACCCCTATCCCGCCGCTCCCTAACCCTGCCGCAACTGTAATAAAATTATTAACCCCTAAACCGCCAGCCCCCCACATCGCCATAAACTAAATTAAGCTATTAACCCCTAAACCTAACAACCCGCTAACTTTACATTAAAATGACCTCATCCCTATCTTATAATAAATTTAAACTTACCTGTAGAACTAAAATAAACTCTATTAAACTATTAATTAACCTACCCTAACTATTAAACTAAAATTACATTAAACTATATTAAACAATTAACCTACCCTAACTATTATACTAAAATTTCATTAAACTAAAAATTAAATTAACTATATTACATATTTAAAAACCTAACCCTACTCAAATTATTTAAATCTACAATTAAAAATTACTAAATTACAAAAAAATAACAACTAAGTTACAAAAAATAAAAAACACTAAATTACACAAAATAAAAAAGAAATGATCAAATATTTAAACTAATTACACCTAATCTAATAGCCCCCCAAAATAAAAAAAACCCTAGCCTACAATAAACTACCAATGACCCTTAAAAAGGGCCTTTTGCGGGGCATTGCCCCAAAGAAATCAGTTCTTTTACCTGTAAAAAAAAAAATGCTAACACCCGCCCAACAGTAAAACCCACCACCCACACAACCAACCCCCCCAAATAAAAACCTATCTAAAAAACCTAAGCTCCCCATTGCCCTGAAAAGGGCATTTGTATGGGCATTGCCCTTAAAAGGGCATTCAGCTCTTTTACTGCCGAAAGTCCCTAACCTAAAATTAAAACCCACCCAATAAACCCTTAAAAAAACACTAACCCCCGAAAATCCACTTACAGTTTTCGAAGACCGGACATCCATCCTCATCCAAGCGGCAGAAGTCCTCATCGAAGCCGGCAGAAGTTTTCATCCAAGCGGGCAAAAGTCTTCATCCAGACGGCATCTTCTATCTTCATCCATAAGGCGCGGAGCGGGTCCATCTTCAAGACATCCGGCGCGGAGCATCCTCTTCTTACTACAAATCTTGAAGAATGACGTTTCCCTTTAAATGACGTCATCCAAGATAGCGTCCCTTACATTCCGATTGGCTGATAGAATTCTATCAGCCAATTGGAATTAAGGGGAAAAAAAATCCTATTGGCTGTTGCAATTGGCCAATAGGATTGAGCTTTCTTCCTATTGGCTGATCCAATCAGCCAATAGGATTGAGTTTGCATTCTATTGGCTATTCCAATTTTAATTCTATAGAATTTTAATTCTATCAGACAATCGGAATGTAAGAGACGCCATCTTGGTTGACGTCATTTAAAGGAAACTTCATTCTTCAAGAGACGTCGTAAGAAGAGGATGCTCCGCGCCGGATGTCTTGAAGATGGAGCCACTCCACGACGGATGGATGAAGATAGAAAATGCCGTCTGGATGAATACTTCTGCCCGCTTGGATGAAGACTTCTGCCGGCTTCGCTGAGGACTTCTGCCACTTGGATGAGGATGGATGTCCGGTCTTCGAAAACTGTAAGTGGATCTTCTGGGGTTAGTGTTTGGTTTTTTTAAGGGCTTATTGGCTGGGTTTTAATTTTAGGTTAGGGACTTTGGGCAGTAAAAGAGCTGAATGCCCATACAAATGCCCTTTTCAGGGCAATGGGGAGCTTAGGTTTTTTTAGATAGGTTTTTATTTGGGGGGGTTGGTTGTGTGGGTGGTGGGTTTTACTGTTAGAGGGGTATTTGTATTTTTTTAACAGGTAAAAGAGCTGACTTCTTTGGGGCAATGCCCCGCAAAAGGCCCTTTTAAGGGCCATTGCTAGCTTAGTGTAGGCTAGGGTTCTTTTAATTGAGGGGGGGGGGGCTTTTTTATTTTGATAGGGCTATTAGATTAGGTGTAATTAGTTTAAATATTGATGATTTATTTTTTATTTTGTGTAACTTAGTGTTTTTAATTTTGTGTTACTTAGTTGTTATTTTTTTGTAACAGTAATTTTTAATAGTAGATTTAAATAACTTTAGTAGGGTTAGGTTTTTAGAAATGTAATATAGTTAATTTAATTTTTATTTTAATGTAATTTTAGTATAATAGTTAGGGTAGGTTAATTAATAGTTTAATATAGTTTAATGTAATTGTAGGATAATAGTTAGGGTAGATTAATTAGTATTTTAATATAGTTTATTTTAATTCTAAAGGTAAGTTTAAATTCACTATAAGATAGGGATGAGTTAATATTTAATGTAAAGTTAGCGGGTTGTTAGGTTTAGGGGTTAATAGCTTAATTTAGTTTATGGCTATGTGGGGGGCTGGCGGTTTAGGGGTTAATAGGTTTAGTAAGTGGTAGTGATGTGGGAGGCCAGGGGTTTAGGGGTTAATACATTTATTTCGTTGCGGAGGGGTCCGGGAGCGGCGGGATAGGGGTTAGTAACTTTATTAGAGTTGCGGTGGGCTCCGGGAGCAGTGGGATGGGGGTTAATAACTTTATTTAGTTGTGGCGGAGTCCAGGAGCAGCAGGATAGGGTTTAAACATTTTAGAACTGGCGGTGTTTAGTGACAGGGTATAAATAAAGTTGTGAAAAAGCCGAATAGCAGCAAGATCGAGGACTGCTAGTTAACAACAGTCCGCTGCTCATCGCCCTGTACTTGGTGTGCAGCTTTTTGACAGCTTTTTTTATAAATAAGGAGAGGGTATTCAGGTCAGAGGCTGCGATGTTAGGTGAGCGTATTTGTGCCGTTGAATGCAGCATAGTTGATGGCTTGATAATTCGGCCTCCAAGAGCACACTGCGCAGGGGCTGGTTAGGGGAGATCTATTTAACCCTTTAAGGACACAGCTTTCAGTTTGCTCAATTGTTTTATGACGGAAAAATTCCGTCATATGTCCTTAAGAGGTTAAACACCCCATCAGCTCATAGAGTGTGATGGCGCCCGAGGTCAAGTGCCCCCCTCTGACTCCCCCTTGCTGTGCCACTTCCACCGGGCTCCTCAGGGAGCACTTTTTTGCTATTATTACCTGGGGCTGCCCTGTCAAAATTAAACTTTTTTTTTTTTTTTTTTTTTAAACCTGGCCATATATTCAGTGCAGTGGCCAGGTGCCGCCCCCCAAAATCTGTAGTACTAGGCACCGGCCTCGTTGGCCTATGCATTGTATGTATGTATGTATTGGGTAGTTGTAAAGCGCGGCTAATCACCCGTAAGGGTCTCAAGGTGCTGCTCATTTTATCGACGTCGGAAGGATAAAAGGCTGAGTGGAACTCGCCGGGGATCGAACCTGCAACCCTCGGGTTGCTACAGAGCTCAGCCATTAATATGCCCCTGCCTGGAGTACCTCTTGCCAATGCCCCAAGTTCCCCCAGGGGTACACGTACCACAGGTTGAGAAACTAGGCTCTTTGCCACTGGTTTTCAAACCTGTCCTCAGGCCTCCCTAACAGGCCAGATTTTGAGGATATCTAAACTAGAACACAGGTGAAATAATAAACTGATTAGTAAACATTGTTATTTTACCTGCTATCACCCAAGGCAATCCTGAAAAAACAGTGCTCTAAGCACATTGACAGGGTATCAACTCTTGATACCATGGGGCCTATCTATCAAACTCCGAAAGGAGCTTGACGGCCCGTGTTTCTGGCGAGTCTTCAGACTCGCCAGAAATAAAAGTTATGGAGCAGCGGTCACAAAGACCGCTGCTCCATAACCCTGTCCGCCTGCTCAGAGCAGGCGGACAAGAATCACCACAATTCAACCCGATCGGGTTGATTGACACCTCCCTGCTGGCGGCCGATTGGCCGCGAGTCTGCAGGGGGCGGCGTTGCACCAGCAGCTCTTGTGAGCTGCTGGTGCAATGCTCAAAAAGGAGAATGTATTGCTCTCCGCATTCAGCGAGGTCTTGTGGACCTGATCTGCACTGTCGGATCAGGTCCGCAAGACCTTTGTTAAATAGGGGCCCATATGTACACATTATTGGCATTACAACTATAGATCCTAATCTTTTTTATGCACCCAGGGAGAGTTTATCATAATAGTTTTTTTAAAAAAAGGCTCTCTATGCTTATCAAGGAAATTGTGAGGAGGGGGGAATACTAGAATCTGTAAAATGCTACATTCAACCAAAACCAGACCAATGGCTATGCACCTTCTTATGCTGAAAGTATGCCCCAACCCCTCATTTCCCACTTCTTTATTAGAGTTTGAACACTGCTGATTTGCATTTTCAATTCCTTGGATATCTTTTTATATCCCTTTCCTGTTTTATACAGTTCAACTACCTTTTCCCGCAGATCCTTTGACAATTCTTTTGCTTTCCCCATGACTCAGAATCCATAAATGTCAGTGCAGCACTGGATGAAAGATGCAAGGGTCTGTCAGGAGTCCAGAAACTCATTGACCTTTTATACACACACACTAATTACAAGAAAACAGATCACAGGTGAGGATAGTAACCTTTAATAGCCATTCAAACCCCTTTGTGTCAACTTGTGTGCATGTTATCAGGCCAAAATTACCAGGGTATGTAAACTTTTGATCAGGGTCATTTGGGTAGTTTCTGTTGTCATTATGATTTAAAAAGAGTAAACACAGTTGATTGATAATAAATGGCTTCAGCCAAACACTAACCATGAGTGAAAGAAAAGTTTTTGTGTTATTCATATTCTCTGAAAAATGGCCAAGAAATCACAAATTCTGCCAGGGTATGTAAACTTATGAGCACAACTGTAAAACTGCAGCAAACAAGGTTTTAATGAATTAAAGACATTTTCACACATTTTCAAATATGTTAAGTTATTGTAGACATGTGCAGTCGTGAAAAATTCAGTTCAGACAAATTTTTCAGAACAAATATTCGGGGTTATTAGTTGCGCCGCATATTCCTTGGCTGCACTATTCAGTATTTGTTTAGTTTTAAACTAAATTAATACTGAATATTCGTAGAACATTTACATTTGTTTTCGTTAAGCTAATGTTAATGTTCCAAAGCTTTATGTCTACCTTTAGCGTGCTGGAGAGCTACTCCAGTCCTCTTCTTTACAGAGCCCTGCAGCTGCCTACACTGCCTTGCACAAGCACCGCCCCAGAGGCTGAGAGCGCCAAGAGCAGGAAGGTTTATCTGCCGACGGAGAGAATTTTTTTTAAATGCGGTAGTAGTATTAGTGGGCACACCGCAGCATTAATCTGGGGCTACCTGGCAGTAGCTGAAACAGTTAACTTCCAGACCAGTTCTAACTTAGATTACTTAGAATAGTTATTTGGCAGCCAGTGGGCGTGCCATGGGGCTTGTGCTAAACCTGCCTGCAGCCAATCTGTGCACTGTGTGAGTCACTCACATCACAGTCTGTCTGAGAGGGAAATCCGGAGGTAGATGCTGGCGCCGCATCACTGAGAGTCTCGTCTCTAAGTTGAGCAACGTGAGTGAGTGACGCCCACCCCCCAGACATGTACTGAAGAGAAGACAGATGCACATCTGGTGGGAGGGTCTAGGGGCGGGCAGAGGGAGAGGCCATAAGCCCGGGGCTGAGCACATTATAGTGTTGTGAGTAACACAGCAGACAGCACAGCTTCAGGGGCAAACGGAGGCAGTAAGCCTGAGACAGTTTGGCTTGGCAGCAGGTGGCAAAAAGATAAGTCTGGCAATTACCCCCGCCCCCCAGGCGGCTGAAGTGACTGTGGACCGGTGTTTGAGAGTCAACTCAAGTTCAGCTTGATACAGTGCAAAGAGAAGAGGACGGCGAGTGTGCACTGATGACAGCTGCATTAAGGAATACACTGGTGAAGGAAGCGCTAAAAGTTTAAAAACACACACAAATCATTGTAACAACTCATTTAATAAGAATGCACACATAAATAAAAAAGTTAACACATCACATATGTTGTTGATACACTGGGACGTCTCCCAGTGTTTCAACATATTAGATGCATATTTTTATTTATGTGTGCATTCTTATTAAATTAGTTGTTACAATGATTTGTGTGTGTTTTTAAACTTCCAGCTTTTAGTGCTTCCTTCACCAGTGTATTCTTTTTGTCATATAACTACCTTGGAGTAGGTAGTTATTTTGATAGGAAGGGAGTCGGTAGCTATTTTGTTAGGAAGGGAGTAGGTACTTATTTTGTTAGGAAGGGAGTAGGTACTTATTTTGTTAGGAAGGCTTGTGAAGTCACTAGCTTAGCCCCGTTTCTCTGTATTTGACAGCTACATTAAACCCACAGATCTTATTAAACAGTCTCTGACTGTCACACACTTGCTCTAAAAAGACTCACTACACTCACTGCAAAGAGTCACTGCAGTCATTATTTTAATATATATATACTGGCCTTTTTTTATTAGAATAGAACAGTGAACTGGTCTGGCTTGATATACATAGGGGCTCAGGCTGGCAGACAGACTTTGTCCTGGCCCTAGGGCCCTGCCCAGGCCAGTGAGGTGTACTTAGAGTTCTGTGGGGGCGGCATCAAAATGCATCTTCGTCTGTGTAGACAAAACTCCTTGCCCTGGCTGTGCTAATAAGATGCTTAGCATAGCGACTGGGAGTTAGCGCTGCTCTCCACCGTGCTAAAGGCAAGTATTTTAACTATTTAAAGGAAATGATTACTAATGTGTTTTCTTTACATTTTGGGGTGCATTTGTTCAGATATTCTTTTCTTGGAAACAAAATGGACGTCTAATTTATTGTTAGACTGCAAAAAAAAACAGCTTACAAATAAAATGTATTTAATGTTGCATAGTGATTAAAGGGAACATTTCTTTTGTGATTCAGACAGAGCTTACCATTTTTAAAAAGTTTCCAATTTACTTCTGTTATCAAATTTGCTTCGTTCGCATGATATTCTTTGTTGAAGAGATTCCTAGGTAGGCATCTGAAGCACTACATGGCTGGAAAAAGTGCTGCCATAGAGTGCTCTTGCAATTGGATAACATTCTTGCAAAATCGCTGCCATATAGTGCTTGAAAAATGCACCCCTGCTTTTCAACAAAAGATACCAAAAGAATGAAGAAAATTGATAATAGAAGTAAATTACAAAGTTTTTTTTAAATCCCAAGCCAAATCCCAAGCTCTATCTGAATCATGAAAGAAAAATGTTGGGTTTCATGTCCCTTTAAGTAACATCAAGCAGTACAATATATAATGACTGACCCAACTTAAATTTACAGGTTATGGATTTCAGGCTTAATAAACAACTCATTATGAGAACTGTGGGACTTCCTGCAGTAAAGAGATCATTATAGGTATTTAGATCCCAACCAACCCTTACTTAAAGGGACACTGAACCCAAATTTGTATTGTGTGATTAAGATAGAGCATGCAATTTTAAACAACTTTCTAATTTACTCCTATTATCAATTTTTCTTCGTTCTCTTTCTTTCTTTATTTGAAAAAGAAGGCATCTAAGCTTTTTTTGGTTCGGGACTATGGAAAGCACTTGCTGATTGGTGAATTTACCCACCAATCAGCAAGAACAATACAGTGTGTTCACCAAAAATGGGCCGGCATCTAAACTTACATTCTTGCATTTCAAATAAAGATACCAAGAGGATGAAAAGAATTTGATAATAGGAGTAAATTAGAAAGTTGCTTACTGAAAAGTTGGGTTCAGTGTCCCTTTAAAATATGCATCCTATTTGCACATATTTTTCAGAGTATGACAGAAAATTCCTAAGATACTTATTGTAGTGAGATATTTTACGATTTATGTCCATATCTCCCTACAATAAGTATCTAAAGAATTTTCTGTAATACGGGAAAATGCAAGGTTCTACATTTTGGAAGTAAAAATAAGCAGGCAACGTCTTATTTAAATGGGACAAGACTTAGCCAAACACAGGAGGAAAGGGATTTGGGAGTAGTATTAGATAACAAGCTAAAGATGGGTGCACAATGCAGGGCAGCAGCTTCAAAGGCTAATAAGATACTAGCATGTATTAAAAGAGGCATTGACTCAAGGGAGGAAAGCATAATTCTGTCACTATATAAAGCCCTGGTAAGACCTCACCTTGAGTATGGAGTGCAGTTCTGGGGGCCGATCGCAAAACAAGATATTGCAGAACTAGAAAAAGTTCAGAGAAGGGCCACAAAGCTAATAAGGGGATTGAAGAATTTAACCTATGAGGAGAGGCTAGCCAAACTGGGTCTGTTTTCTTTAGAAAAAGGGCACTTAAGAGGTGACATGATTACTTTATATAAATATATTCAAGGCCCATATACAGAGATGGCAGAAGCACTGTTTATTCCAAGAAAATTGTTTGTGACCAGAGGTCACAATTTAAGGTTGGAGAAAAGGAGATTTAATCTCCTGCAACGGAAACGTTTTTTCACTGTAAGAGCAATAACATTTTGGAACTCATTACCAAAGGAGGTAGTGAATGCCAATACCCTAGATACATTTAAAAATAATTTGGATACATTTCTGTCTATAAACAAAATTCATGGATATGATTGCTAGTATTAAATGGGTCACCTTTTAGTGGGATTATTTAATCTTAACTGGAGCTTTTTGTATATATTTTAGATTTGTATAGGTTGAACTCGATGGACTTCGGTCTTTTTTCAACCTCATCTACTATGTTACTATGTTACTCTGAAAAATATGTGTAGCACCAATAATTGGACTTTATGCACTATACAGAGAAAATTAAGGTAGAGCTGAGCTTCTAGTGTGCATGACAGGAACACAGAGTGGAGGCTACTAGCATTTTGCAGATATATGCAATACAAAAGCGTATGAAATACAATACATACATTAAAGATATACACAAATAGCAAGGTATTCATTGTATATAGTAGCATGCATAGTAATTGCCACTATGGTGCCAATTTATCAATGTCTGGCGGACATGATACGCTGTAGCGTATCATGTCCGTCAGACATTGCTTAATGCCGACAGCATACGCTGTCGGCATTTAACATTGCACAAGCAATTCTGGTGAACTGCTTGTGCAATGCCGCCCCCTGCAGATTTGGTGCCAATCGGCCGCTAGCAGGGGTGTCAATCAACCTGATCGTATTCGATCGGGTGGATTGATGTCTGTAGCCTCAGAGCAGGCAGACGAGTTAAGGAGCAGAGGTCTGAAGACCGCTGCTTCTTAACTCCTGTTTTATTTGGTCCCATTCAGACCATGATAAATTGGCCCCTATATATAGTTTTATATACAAGAATTCCTATTTTGTAGACCTCTCTCTCTCGTCCACTGCTTAGGGACAGGCCTGCCAACTTTGAAATATGAATGTGCACTAATCTGCATATTTGATGATATCATGGGTACATATTTATACACACACATATTTCTTTCATGTAACTGGCAAGAGTCCATGAGCTAGTGACGTATGGGATATACATTCCTACCAGGAGGGGGAAAAGTTTCCAAACCTCAAAATGCCTATAAATACACCTCCCAAGTCGTGCTTGATTTCTTCTGTGAAATTCGCTTCTAAGCATTTTGAAGGCCAATTCCTCTCAAAGTATTTGTCTGAGGATGTGAAGGGAGTATTGCCTGATGATGCCATGTTTTCACTTATGGGAAATCTATTCTAAGGCTCTCTGTAAATTCGGTTGTGGGGATTCATCTTCCACCTCCCTTTACAGATCGACATTATACTCCTCTACCATTCCTTCTGCTGATATGTTTCTGTACTGGTTTGGCTGTCTGCTATATGTGGATGGGTGCCTTCAGGTAAGTATATTTCTTTTTAAGACACTCTCAGCTATGTTTGGCACTTTATATTTTAAAGTTTTAATATATATTGCATATATTTGCCATGATTCAGGTCTATGTTTATTTCCCTTTGCAGTCTAACAGTTTTAGCATGGAAAATTATGTTTTGGGAGAAATTGAGTAATTTTTTTCTTACCTGGGGTTCCAGCTAGTTGTAACTTCGGTCTGTTTTTTCAAAATTTTCGCTGGCAAATTAAGCTTGCGATGATGCAAAATGCTTCTATTTATTGCGTCATTCTTGGCGCAAATATTTTTGGCACATGCCTGTTATGACACGAATCGAGTCATTTCCTATTAACTTTGGCGGCAAAAGTTTTTTTCTCTGCATTTGCGTCATCTTTGTTGGCTTCATTCTTGGCGCCAAAAAAATTGCTATATTAAGCCTCTCCCTCTTTTGCTCTCTGCTTTCATTTGTAACAGAGGGCTATGATGTTTGCTTCAGTTTTGCATATAAGTATTTTTTCATAAGCATTTTTTCCCATTCCTGAAACTGCTATTTTGAAGAAATTGGATATTTTGTTTAAATGTTATTTTTTTTATTTTTTGTTTCATTTTGCAAGATGTTTTAAACTGATCTTGGCTCTGAAGTTGCCTGAAAACAAATCTACCAAAGTTAAGTTTGTATGTTGTAAATTAGCTGATCTTCTTTCTTCAGCTCAAATATGTGGCACTTGTTATGAGAAATTTCATGCTGATAATGTTTCTATAAGTGCAAATACATCTGCTGTTAAACCTTCACAGTCTAATGTACATGATATTCCTGTAGATATAAAAGATTATATTGCTGCAGCCATAGAGAAGGCTCTGGGGTCTATTTAAGAAGCAGCGGATGCTGCCTCCGACCCACTTCGCTTCAGTTCCGGCTGAAGAGGAAGTTAAGAAACAGCGGTCCTAAGACCGCTGCTCCTTCACTCGTCTGCCACCTCTGAGGTAATGGACAGCAATCCGCCTGATCGAATATGATGGCCGCAAATCTGCAGGGGTATTGGTATTGCACCAACAGTTCATAACAGTTCACAAGAACTGCTGGTGCAATGATAAATGCCGACAGTGACAGCGTATACTGTCAGCATTTATCGATGTGCAGTGGACACAATCCGCTATATCAAATCATGTACGTCCACACATTAATAAATGGACCCCTATGACTACAATTCCGCCTTCAAATAAACGTAAAAGGTCTCTCCTAACTTCTCATAAATCTGATGATGTTTGTATTGATCAACAGCATACTGAAGTATTTCTTTCATGTAATTAGCAAGAGTCCATGAGCTAGTGACGTATGGGATATACATTCCTACCAGGAGGGGCAAAGTTTCCCAAACCTCAAAATGCCTATAAATACACCCCTCACCACACCCACAATTCAGTTTTACAAACTTTGCCTCCGATGGAGGTGGTGAAGTAAGTTTGTGCTAGATTCTACGTTGATATGCGCTCCGCAGCAAGTTGGAGCCCGGTTTTCCTCTCAGCGTGCAGTGAATGTCAGAGGGATGTGAGGAGAGTATTGCCTATTTGAATGCAGTGATCTCCTTCTACGGGGTCTATTTCATAGGTTCTCTGTTATCGGTCGTAGAGATTCATCTCTTACCTCCCTTTTCAGATCGACGATATACTCTTATATATACCATTACCTCTGCTGATTCTCGTTTCAGTACTGGTTTGGCTTTCTACAAACATGTAGATGAGTGTCCTGGGGTAAGTAAATCTTATTTTCTGTGACACTCTAAGCTATGGTTGGGCACTTTGTTTATAAAGTTCTAAATATATGTATTCAAACATTTATTTGCCTTGACTCAGAATGTTCAACATTCCTTATTTTTCAGACAGTCAGTTTCATATTTGGGATAATGCACTTCAATTAATCATTTTTCTAATTCTTTTCCGTTTCCGGCGTCATACGTGTCGCCGGAAGTTACGTCATTTTTTGACGTTATTTTGCGCCAAAAATGTTGGCGTTCCGGATGTGGCGTCATTTTTGGCGCCAAAAGCATTTAGGCGCCAAATAATGTGGGCGTCTGATTTGGCGCTAAAAAATATGGGCGTCGCTTTTGTCTCCACATTATTTCAGTCTCATTTTTTCATTGCTTCTGGTTGCTAGAAGCTTGTTCTTTGGCATTTTTTCCCATTCCTGAAACTGTCATTTAAGGAATTTGATCAATTTTGCTTTATATGTTGTTTTTTCTCTTACATATTGCAAGATGTCTCACGTTGCATCTGAGTCAGAAGATACTACAGGAAAATCGCTGTCTAGTGCTGGATCTACCAAAGCTAAGTGTATCTGCTGTAAACTTTTGGTAGCTATTCCTCCGGCTGTTGTTTGTATTAATTGTCATGACAAACTTGTTAATGCAGATAATATTTCCTTTAGTAAAGTACCATTGCCTGTTGCAGTTCCTTCAACATCTAAGGTGCAGAATGTTCCTGATAACATAAGAGATTTTGTTTCTGAATCCATAAAGAAGGCTATGTCTGTTATTTCTCCTTCTAGTAAACGTAAAAAATCTTTTAAAACTTCTCTCCCTACAGATGAATTTTTAAATGAACATCATCATTCTGATTCTGATGACTCTTCTGGTTCAGAGGATTCTGTCTCAGAGATTGATGCTGATAAATCTTCATATTTATTTAAAATGGAATTTATTCGTTCTTTACTTAAAGAAGTACTAATTGCTTTAGAAATAGAGGATTCTGGTCCTCTTGATACTAATTCTAAACGTTTAGATAAGGTATTTAAATCTCCTGTGGTTATTCCAGAAGTTTTTCCTGTTCCTAATGCTATTTCTGCAGTAATTTCCAAAGAATGGGATAAATTGGGTAATTCATTTACTCCTTCTAAACGTTTTAAGCAATTATATCCTGTGCCGTCTGACAGATTAGAATTTTGGGACAAAATCCCTAAAGTTGATGGGGCTATTTCTACCCTTGCTAAACGTACTACTATTCCTACGTCAGATGGTACTTCGTTTAAGGATCCTTTAGATAGGAAAATTGAATCCTTTCTAAGAAAAGCTTATCTGTGTTCAGGTAATCTTCTTAGACCTGCTATATCATTGGCTGATGTTGCTGCAGCTTCAACTTTTTGGTTGGAAACTTTAGCGCAACAAGTAACAGATCATGATTCTCATGATATTATTATTCTTCTTCAGCATGCTAATAATTTTATCTGTGATGCCATTTTTGATATTATCAGAGTTGATGTCAGGTTTATGTCTCTAGCTATTTTAGCTAGAAGAGCTTTATGGCTTAAGACTTGGAATGCTGATATGGCTTCTAAATCAACTCTACTTTACATTTCTTTCCAGGGTAACAAATTATTTGGTTCTCAGTTGGATTCTATTATCTCAACTGTTACTGGTGGGAAAGGAACTTTTTTACCACAGGATAAAAAATCTAAGGGTAAAAACAGGGCTAATAATCGTTTTCGTTCCTTTCGTTTCAACAAAGAACAAAAGCCTAATCCTTCATCCTCAGGAGCAGTTTCAGTTTGGAAACCATCTCCGGTCTGGAATAAATCCAAGCCTGCTAGAAAGGCAAAGCCTGCTTCTAAGTCCACATGAAGGTGCGGCCCTCATTCCAGCTCAGCTGGTAGGGGGCAGGTTACGTTTTTTCAAAGAAATTTGGATAAATTCTGTTAAAAATTGGTTTCAAGATGAGACCTCCTGCAAAGAGATTTTTTCTTTCCCGTGTCCCAGTAAATCCAGTGAAAGCTCAAGCATTTCTGAATTGTGTTTCAGATCTAGAGTTGGCTGGAGTAATTATGCCAGTTCCAGTTCCGGAACAGGGGATGGGGTTTTATTCAAATCTCTTCATTGTACCAAAGAAGGAGAATTCCTTCAGACCAGTTCTGGATCTAAAAATATTGAATCGTTATGTAAGGATACCAACGTTCAAGATGGTAACTGTAAGGACTATCTTGCCTTTTGTTCAGCAAGGGCATTATATGTCCACAATAGATTTACAGGATGCATATCTGCATATTCCGATTCATCCAGATCATTATCAGTTCCTGAGATTCTCTTTTCTGGACAAGCATTACCAGTTTGTGGCTCTGCCATTTGGCCTAGCTACAGCTCCAAGAATTTTTACAAAGGTTCTCGGTGCCCTTCTGTCTGTAATCAGAGAACAGGGTATTGTGGTATTTCCTTATTTGGACAATATCTTGGTACTTGCTCAGTCTTTACATTTAGCAGAATCTCATACGAATCGACTTGTGTTGTTTCTTCAAGATCATGGTTGGAGGATCAATTTACCAAAAAGTTCATTGATTCCTCAGACAAGGGTAACTTTTCTGGGTTTCCAGATAGATTCAGTGTCCATGACTCTGTCTTTAACAGACAAGAGACGTCTAAAATTGATTTCAGCTTGTCGAAACCTTCAGTCACAATCATTCCCTTCGGTAGCCTTATGCATGGAAATTCTAGGTCTTATGACTGCTGCATCGGACGCGATCCCCTTTGCTCGTTTTCACATGCGACCTCTTCAGCTCTGTATGCTGAATCAATGGTGCAAGGATTACACAAAGATATCTCAATTAATATCTTTAAAACCGATTGTTCGACACTCTCTAACGTGGTGGACAGATCACCATCGTTTAATTCAGGGGGCTTCTTTTGTGCTTCCGACCTGGACTGTAATTTCAACAGATGCAAGTCTCACAGGTTGGGGAGCTGTGTGGGGATCTCTGACGGCACAAGGAGTTTGGGAATCTCAGGAGGTGAGATTACCGATCAATATTTTGGAACTCCGTGCAATTTTCAGAGCTCTTCAGTTTTGGCCTCTTCTGAAGAGAGAATCGTTCATTTGTTTTCAGACAGACAATGTCACAACTGTGGCATACATCAATCATCAAGGAGGGACTCACAGTCCTCTGGCTATGAAAGAAGTATCTCGAATTTTGGTTTGGGCGGAATCCAGCTCCTGTCTAATCTCTGCGGTTCATATCCCAGGTATAGACAATTGGGAAGCGGATTATCTCAGTCGCCAAACGTTGCATCCGGGCGAATAGTCTCTTCACCCAGAGGTATTTCTTCAGATTGTTCAAATGTGGGAACTTCCAGAAATAGATCTGATGGCCTCTCATCTAAACAAGAAACTTCCCAGGTATCTGTCCAGATCCCGGGATCCTCAGGCGGAGGCAGTGGATGCATTATCACTTCCTTGGAAGTATCATCCTGCTTATATCTTTCCGCCTCTAGTTCTTCTTCCAAGAGTAATCTCCAAGATTCTGAAGGAATGCTCGTTTGTTCTGCTGGTAGCTCCGGCATGGCCTCACAGGTTTTGGTATGCGGATCTTGTCCGGATGGCCTCTTGCCAACCGTGGACTCTTCCGTTAAGACCAGACCTTCTGTCACAAGGTCCTTTTTTCCATCAGGATCTGAAATCCTTAAATTTAAAGGTATGGAGATTGAACGCTTGATTCTTGGTCAAAGAGGTTTCTCTGACTCTGTGATTAATACTATGTTACAGGCTCGTAAATCTGTATCTAGAGAGATATATTATAGAGTCTGGAAGACTTATATTTCTTGGTGTCTTTCTCATCATTTTTCTTGGCATTCTTTTAGAATACCGAGAATTTTACAGTTTCTTCAGGATGGTTTAGATAAGGGTTTGTCCGCAAGTTCCTTGAAAGGTCAAATCTCTGCTCTTTCTGTTCTTTTTCACAGAAAGATTGCTATTCTTCCTGATATTCATTGTTCGTATAAAACCTGTCATTAAGTCAATTTCTCCTCCTTGGAGTTTGAATTTGGTTCTGGGAGCTCTTCAAGCTCCTCCGTTTGAACCTATGCATTCATTGGACATTAAATTACTTTCTTGGAAAGTTTTGTTCCTTTTTGCCATCTCTTCTGCCAGAAGAGTTTCTGAATTATCTGCTCTTTCTTGTGAGTCTCCTTTTCTGATTTTTCATCAGGATAAAGCGGTGTTGCGAACTTCTTTTGAATTTTTACCTAAAGTTGTGAATTCCAACAACATTAGTAGAGAAATTGTGGTTCCTTCATTATGTCCTAATCCTAAGAATTCTAAGGAGAAATCGTTGCATTCTTTGGATGTTGTTAGAGCTTTGAAATATTATGTTGAAGCTACTAAGTCTTTCCGAAAGACTTCTAGTCTATTTGTTATTTTTTCCGGTGCTAGAAAAGGCCAGAAAGCTTCTGCCATTTCTTTGGCATCTTGGTTGAAATCTTTAATTCATCTTGCCTATGTTGAGTCGGGTAAAACTCCGCCTCAGAGGATTACAGCTCATTCTACTAGGTCAGTTTCTACTTCCTGGGCGTTTAGGAATGAAGCTTCGGTTGATCAGATTTGCAAAGCAGCAACTTGGTCCTCTTTGCATACTTTTACTAAATTCTACCATTTTGATGTATTTTCTTCTTCTGAAGCAGTTTTTGGTAGAAAAGTACTTCAGGCAGCGGTTTCAGTTTGAATCTTCTGCTTATGTTTTTCATTAAACTTTATTTTGGGAGTGGATTATTTTCAGCAGGAATTGGCTGTCTTTATTTTATCCCTCCCTCTCTAGTGACTCTTGTGTGGAAAGATCCACATCTTGGGTAATCATTATCCCATACGTCACTAGCTCATGGACTCTTGCTAATTACATGAAAGAAAACATAATTTATGTAAGAACTTACCTGATAAATTCATTTCTTTCATATTAGCAAGAGTCCATGAGGCCTGCCCTTTTTTTGTGGTGGTTATGATTTTGTATAAAGCACAATTATTCCAATTCCTTATTTTATATGCTTTCGCACTTTTTTATCACCCCACTTCTTGGCTATTCGTTAAACTGAATTGTGGGTGTGGTGAGGGGTGTATTTATAGGCATTTTGAGGTTTGGGAAACTTTGCCCCTCCTGGTAGGAATGTATATCCCATACGTCACTAGCTCATGGACTCTTGCTAATATGAAAGAAATGAATTTATCAGGTAAGTTCTTACATAAATTATGTTTTTCTGCTGATGAGGATTTCTCTGGCTCAGAGGATCCTACTTCAGACACTGAAATTGATAAATCAACCTTTCTTTTTAAGATTGAATATATTCATTCTTTGTTAAAGGAAGTACTGTTTACTTTGGGTGTTGAGGAATCTAGTCCTCCTGATAACAAGAATAGCAAACATTTGAATTCTGTGTTTAAGACTTCTGAGGTTACCTCTGAAGTTTTTCCTATTCCAGATGCTATCTCTAATGATTTCTAAGGAATGGTCTAAACCTGGTACTTCTTTTTATCCTTAGCTTTGGGAGAAAGTCCCTAAGGTTGATGGCGGTATTTCTACTCTTGCCAAACGTACTACTATTCCTATGGAAGATAGTACTTCTTTTAAGGATCCTTTAGATAGGAAGATTGAATCTTATCTTAGGAAGGCATATTTACATACTGGCTATATTCTTAGACTTGCTATTTCTATGGCTGATGTTGCTGCTGCTTCAACTTTTTGGTTGGACAGTGGCTATGTGCATGGAAGTTTTAGGTCTCATGACTGCAGCATCGGACGCGATCCCCTTTCCTCTACAACTTTGCATGTTGCACCAATTGTGCAGGGATTATACTCAGATATCATAATTGATATACTTATATCCCAACATTCAACACTCTCTGACTTGGTGGTAAACCATAACCTTATTGTTCAAGGGGCCTCCTTTGTTCATCCTTCCTGGATTGTGATCACAACAGATGCAAGTCTTTTGGGTTGGGGAGCTGTCTGGGGGTCTCTGACAGCACAAGGGGTTTGGGAACCTCAGGAGGCGAGGTTACCAATCAATATTTTAGAACTCTGTGCTATTTTCAGAGCTCTTCAGGCTTGGCCTCTATTGAAGAGAACTTTTATTCAATTTCAGACAGACAATGCCACTACAGTGGCATATGGCAATCATCAAGGGGGGACTCACAGTCCTTCAGCAATGAAAGAAGTATCTCTGATACTTTCTTGGGTGAAATCCAACTCTTGTCAAATTTCTGCAATTCATATCCCAGGAGTAGACAATTGGGAAGCAGATTATCTCAGTCGTCAGACTTTTTATCCAGGAGAGTGGTCTCTCCATTCAGATGTGTTTTTTCAATTGGTACAGATGTGGGGTCCTCCAGAAATAGATCTGATGGCCTCGCGTCTGAACAAGAAGCTTCCAAGATACCTTTCCAGGTCCAAGGATCCTCAGGCGGAGATGGTGGATGCTCTAGCAGTTCCTTGGTTTTACCACCCTGCTTACATTTTTCCGCCTCTGGTTCTTCTTCCAAGGGTGATCTCCAAGATCATAATGGAACGATCTTATGTGTTTCTTATAGCACCAGCTTGGCCTCTCAGGTTTTGATATGCGGACCTTGTCAGGATGTCCAGTTGCCAGCCTTGGCCACTCCCTTTAAGGCCAGACCTTCTGTCTCAGGGGCCGTTTTCCATCAGGATCTCAAATCTCTAAATTTGATGGCATGGAAATTGAATGCATAGTGCTTAGTCTCATAGAGGTTTCTCTGACTCAGTGATTAGAACTATGATACAGACTCGTAAGTCTGTTTCAAGGAAAAAAAATTATCGGGTTTGGAAAATCTATATTTCATGGTGTTCAACTCAGTTTCTTCAGGATGGTTTGGATAAGGGGTTGTCTGCAAATACTTTGAAAGGACAAATTTCTGCTCTTTCTGTTTTATTTCATAGAAAGATTGCTAAACTTCCTGACATTCACTGTTTTGTTCAGGCTTTGATTCATATCAAACCTGTAATTAAATCAATTTCTCCTCCTTGGAGTCTCAATTTGGTTTTGAAAACTTTACAGGCTCCTCCTTTTGAGCCTGTGGGGGATATTTATTAAAGGTCTGGCGGACCTGATCCGACAGTGTGGATCAGGTCCGCCAGACCTAGCTAAATGCGGAGAGCAATACGCTCTCCGTATTCAGCATTGCACCAGCAGCTCTTGTGAGCTGCTGGTGCAACGCCGCCCCCTGCAGATTCGCGGCCAATCAGCCACCAGCAGGGGGGTGTCAATCAACCTGATTGCACTTGATTGGGTTGAATTGCAGCGATGTCTGTCCGCCTGCTCAGAGCAGGTGGACAGGTTATGGATCAGCGGTCTTTAGCTGTTTCTGGCAAGCCTGCAGGCTCGCCTGAAGCACGGGCCCTCAAGCTCCATCTGGAGCTTGATAAATGTGCCCCTATGCATTCTCTGGATATTAAATTGCTTTCTTGGAAAGTATTATTTCTTTTGACTATCTCTTTTGCTAGAAGAGTTTCTGAATTGTCTGCTCTCTCTTGTGAGTCTCCTTATCTGATTTTCCATCAAGATGAAGCTGTTTTGCAGACTTCATTTGAATTTTTGCCTAAAGTTGTTAATTCTAGCAACATCAATAGGGAAATTGTTGTTCCTTCTTTGTGTCCTAATCCTAAGAATATTCTTGAAAGGTCTTTACATTCTTTGGATGTGGTAAGAGCTTTGAAATATTATTTTGAGGCTACTAAAGATTTCAGAAAGACTTCTAGTCTATTTGTTATTTTTTTCTGGCTCTAGGAAAGGTCAGAAAGCTTCTGCTATTTCTCTGGCTTCTTGGTTAAGACTTTTGATTCACAAAGCTTATTTGGAGGCGGAGCAGTCTCCGCCTCAGAGAATTACCTCAGATCAGTTGCAACTTCTAGGGCCCTTAAGAATGAAGCTTCAAGGGACACTCAGGTTAAATCAAATTTTCATAAATCAGATACAGCATGTAATTTTAAACAACTTTCCAATTTACTTCCATTAAAAAAAAGTGCACAGTATTTTATATTTACAATTTTTGAGTCACCAGATCCTATTGAGCATGTGCAAGAATTCACAGACTATACGTATATGCATTTGTGATTGGCTGATTGCTATCACATGGTACAAGGGGAGTGGAAATATACATAACTTTGAAATTTGTTATAAAAAAAACTACTACTCATTTGAAGTTTAGACTAAGTGCTATTACATTGTCTTGATATCTTGCATTTGTTGATTATGCAAATCTAATGTGTTGACTGGTCCTTTCAGTTGATCAAATTTGCAAAGCAGCAACTTGGTCTTCTTTGCATACTAAATTTTACCATTTTGATGTGTTTGCTTCTTCGGAAGCAGCCTTTGGTAGAAATGTTCTTTAGGCAGTTGTCTCAGTTTGAGTCTAATGATTTGCGTTTTTCTGAATTTTTTAAGAAAACAATTATTTGTTTGGATTTAATTTCTCAGCGGAATTAGCTGTTTTTATTTTATCCCTCGCTCTCTAGTGACTCGTGGACTTCCACATCTTGGGTATTATATCCCATACATCACTAGCTCATGGACTCTTGCCACTTACATGAAAGAAAACATAATTTATGTAAGAACTTACTTGATAAATTCATTTCTTTCATAGTGGCAAAAATCCATGAAACCCACCCTATTTTTTGTGGTTATGATTTTTTTGTATAAAGCACATTATTTTTTCCAGTTCCTCTTTTTGTATGCTTTTTACTTCATTTTTTTTTTTTTACACCTCACTTGGCTATACGTTAAACTGAAGTATGAGTGAGGTGGGGGGTGTATTTATAGGCATTTTGAGGTTTGGGAAACTTTGCCCCCTCCTGGTCGGAATGTATATCCCATACATCACTAGCTCATGGACTCTTGCCACTATGAAAGAAATGAATTTATCAGGTAAGTTCTTACATAAATTATGTTTGTATTCATACATACACTAATACACATATGTTGCTGTTTATAAAATGTACTCCTTTGGGATATATACACAAATATTTTTTGCTGTCTAAAAAATTAACCCTAATGAATATTCACACATATCTGTTGCTATTTGTAAAATTAACCCCTTATACATATGTATACACATATCTTTTGCTGTTTAAAAAAATTAACCTCTTATGCATATACTACAAAGCAAAGGTAATGGTACAGTTTACCCTATATTTTTCTCCTATTTAGGACCAGATTACGAGTGGCACGTTAACATTTACACGCAAGCAAAAAGGGATTTATTGCGGGTGTTTGCACGCATCGGGTTGCCACTCGTATTATAAGTTGAAAGTAAACACGATTGCTTGAGCGCAATTAAAGTTAACGTGCAAGGTTGGCTTGACCTCAGAGTTCAGGTTAACTGTTTTGCAAAAAACAAAAAAGGGCTCACAGTAAACAGTGTCAGTCTATACAGTACCACTATATACAGTAAGGGGGGGCTGGACCATGTCACAGACTACTGTGGTCACTTTATAAAGTACTGGGGCGGGTAAGGTCAGGCCAGCCATCTCACCAGCAGATTACAGACTGTGTCACTGACTCACTATATACAGTACTGGTGGGTTAAACATTGTCACTATATACAGTAATAGGGGGTCAGCCCATCTCACAGACTGTGAGCGCAGGGTACCTCCTTTTGTAGACGTAATCCGATTCACATTTTTTTTCTGTGTTAAATGTAAAAAAAAAAAAGATATGTATCAAATTCACTTTTTTGTGTGTGTGGGGGAGGGGGCCCTTCTTAGATTCTTGCACCTGGGCCCTGTGGTTTCTAGTTACGCCTCTGCACATTGCTCAAAATGTCAAGCCCTAAGCTACTAGCCAGACCAGAATGTTACCCGCCACTTTTGATCCCACCCATTAACCCCCCTCTTTGCATATGTTTAGCCAATGTGAAACACCTTATTGTGCAGTCATTTTTTAATATAGTTTTTGTTTTATACCATAAATGAAATAATGATACATACAGTAATAAATTAACAAAAAATAAGTGCATAGCAGTTAGCAACATCAACAAGGGTTCTGGGGAAGACAACAGCTAGAAAGAAAAAGGAAGTTGTTGAACTGAGAGAAAACAGAGTGCTGACATTAATGTGAGGTCATATAAAAAAAATTATAATTATCATCTCTCATCTATCTTTCTCCACTCCCTCCGCTCTTCAATCTCTAGTTTTACCTCCTCCCTTCTCTCTCATGCCATATCTTCTCTTTACACTCCTCTCTTATATCTCTTCACTTTTTTCCACTCGTTCTTAATGCTATATTTCTCTCTCTTTCTCTCTCTCTCTATCTCTCTCTATCTCTCTCTCTCTATCTCTCTATAGCTATATATGTGTGTGTGTGTGTGTATATATATATATATATATATATATATATATATATATATATAGCTATATGTGTGTGTTTGTATATATATATCTATATCTATAGCTATATGTGTGTGTGTGTGTGTGTATATATATATATATTTATAAAATATTTTACCAGGAAGGATACATACATTGAGATTTCTCTCGTTTTCAAGTATGAGTTTTCAAGTATGTGACGTGTGTATGTATATATACAGTATCTTTAACTTCCTCTGTTGCAAACCTCTCCTTAAGAAAAAGCAAAACATTAAATGCCATAATATTCCAAATACTCTGAATCTGATGCTTTGCTACAGGCGTAAATAATCAATGTGCAAAAGCTCAGTACAAAACACAAAACAAATACAAATGCTATGCTATGCTACAGATAGTTGAAACCCGTGGGTAAAAATGAATATATATCAAATTCTGTCTAACTTTTCAAAAGACAAATTTATTAAAAATCAACCCATAAACTGCAATTCTTTTTAAGATTAGACACATCAGTATCTAAAAAAATTACTGAAAATCAAATTAATCCTAACTTTCTCAACAGTTCTTTAGTCTCAGCAATATAGAAAAAGTGTTCTTGTGAGTCACATTTCTGATATAGAAAACATCAACTTCTTTCCTTTTATCTGGAATTAGGAAACAATTATTTCCATGGGGTTGCACTATTCAGTATTTATGTATTTCACTCAGATACAACTGGCTATAAACCTAAACATACCAATTAATGTCTTAAGTGAAGCCTTTAAATGGCTGCTCCACATAGCAGTTCTGTATGTTAGCTATTCGAAACTGTGTGCCTTTTAAGGAACTTCCAGCATTACTTCACCACAGATTATCCCACAACAGTCAACTGGTTTTGGTTCATGTAATCTGAGCTTTTCTTAAGATGTCTAATGCTCCCCAATCTTCCCTATAAATAGTAAGTCATTACTGTGTCCTTTCAATTAACCCCTTGATGTTTAAACTTTCCAGATTTTTAATGATTGTCCTTAGTAATTCAAAGCTAACTGGATTTAAAAGAGGACTCTTAAAAGAGAAAGCATCTTCCGCAGGAACAGTGGTGGACTTGTAAAGCCACATAACTGCATCCACTTTGAGACATTTTACCTACTTCTAAAAAGTAGAGAGAAAAAAGGGGTTTAACCTCGATTGTGGTAGAAATCTTTAACCAGGCTCAGTCTATTCCTCAGAACTGAGATCTGAGAGCTCCAAAGAGATAGAAACATCTTTTAGCCTAGACCTTAAACAATATCAGTTGACCTATGGTCTTTAAACTCTTCAGATCTAAAGCTAAAAGAACAGCCTTAAGCAGATCTGTAGCTTGAGCTTTACTAAAAGCGGAATCTGAACCTTTACTCTTAATGTTGGTCACCTGGATTGTGAGGGTAAAACATTGAATCAGAGCAAATCCTAAGAATCAGATAAAGAGTTATGCACTTATTTTGGGATATCCCTTAAACACATGTTTAGGGTCAGGTTCATCTATTTAAGGCACATGGAGGTCAACATTACTCTTCCTTAACCCCTTAATCACCACAGCACTTTTGCATTTTCTGTCCGTTTGGGACCAAGGCTATTTTTACATTTTTGAGGTGTTTGTGTTTAGCTGTAATTTTCCTCTTACTCATTTACTGTACCCACACATATTATATATCGTTTTTCTCGCCATTAAATGGACTTTCTAAAGATACCATTATTTTCATTATATCTTATAATTTACTATAAAAAATGATAAAATATGAGGAAAAAATGGAAAAAAACACACTTTTTCTAACTTTGACCCCAAAATCTGTTACACATCTACAACCACCAAAAAACACCCATGCTAAATAGTTTCTAAATTTTGTCCAGAGTTTAGAAATACCCAATGTTTACATGTTCTTTACTTTTTTTGCAAGTTATAGGGCCATAAATACAAGTAGCACTTTGCTATTTCCAAACCACTTTTTTTTTTTTAAATTAGCGCTAGTTACATTGGAACACTGATATCTTTCAGGAATACCTGAATATCCCTTAACATGTATATATTTTTTTTTAGAAGACATCCCAAAGTATTGATCTAGGCCAATTTTGGTATATTTCATGCCACCATTTCACCGCCAAATGTGATCAAATAAAACAAATCGTTCACTTTTTCATATTTTTTTTTACAAACTTTAGGTTTCTTACTGAAATTATTTACAAACAGCTTGTGCAATTATGGCATAAATGGTTGTAAATTTTTCTCTGGGATCCCCTCTGTTCAGAAATAGCAGACATATATGGCTTTGGAGTTGCTTTTTAGTAATTAGAAGGCCGCTAAATGCCATTGCGCACCACACATGTATTATGCCCAGCAGTGAAGGGGTTAATTAGGGAGCATGTAGGTAGCTTTTTGGGGTAATTTTAGCTTTAGTGTAGTGTAGTAGACAACCCAAAGTATTGATCTAGGCCCATTTTGGTATATTTCATACCACCATTTCACCGCCAAATGCGATAAAATAAAGAAAAAAATGTAAAATTTTTCCAAATTTTAGGTTTCTCACTGAAATCATTTACAAACAGCTTGTGTAATTATGGCACAAATGGTTGTAAATGCTTCTCTGGGATCCCCTTTGTTCAGAAATAGCAGACATATATGGCTTTGGCGTTGCTTTTTGGTATTTAGAAGGCCGCTAAATGCTGCTGCGCATCACACGTGTATTATGGCTAGGTTTAAAAAGCTATATACTTTACCTGTGGCTAAAGTTTTTGGGTAAAAGTCCCTAAGGTGAGGCTACTTCTACTCTTGCCTAACGTACTTCTATCTTATGGAAGATATTTCTTCTTTTAAGGATCCCTTAGATAGGAAGTTTGTATCCTATCTTAGAGAAGCATATTTACATATTGGCTATATTCTTAAACCTGCCATTTCTATGGCTGATGTTGCTGCTGTTTCAACCTTTTGGTTGGACAGTTTAGTTATCAGATCTTGAATTGACTAAGGATTGTTCTTTTACTTCAACATGCTAATCATTTCATTTGTGATGCTATATTTTTTGTAATTTTAATTTATATAAAATCTTTATTTTTAGCCATTCTTACTAGAAGAGTTTTATGACTTAAATCTCTGATATGGTGTCTAAATTTAGATTACTATCTTATCATTTTAGGATAGTATTTTTTTAGGTTTTCTATTGGATTTTATTGTCTCCACTATTACTGGGGGAAAGGGTAATTTTATGCTCCCAATTGTTTTTTTCCCTAAGGCCTCTGGCTCTAATTAGAGATCTACTCCGAATTTGAATAAATCCAAGCCTTATAAATAAAACCAAATTCAGCCCCTAAGACTGCATGAAGGTGCGGCCCTTAAACCAGTTCAACTTGTGGGGGGGGGGGGGGGCAGATTGAATTTATTTCAACACATTTGGACAGTTTCTGTTCAAAATCCGTGGATTTAGAATATTGTTTTCTCAGGGGTATCGAATAGGATTCAGAATAAAACCTCCCATGTCCCATGGGAAGATTCTTTCCCATGTTACAACAAACCCTGTTAAAGCTCAGGTTTTTCAAAAAGTATTTCAGATCTAGAGTTTTCAGGGGTGATTGTTCCAGTTCCTCTGCAGGAATGGAGTTTGGGTTTCTATTCAAATCTATTCATTATCCAAAAGAAAGAAGATTCGTTCAGAACAATTCTGGATCTGACATTTTTAAATCGTTTTGTAAGAGTCCCAACATTCAAGATGGTGACTATGAGGAATATTCTGCCTTTTGTTCAGCAAGGTCACTTCATGTCCACAATAGACTTACAGGACGTTTATCTTAACATTTCGATTCATTCAGGCCGCTATAGTTTTCTGAGATTCTCTTTTCTAGATAAGCATTACCAATTTGTCGCTCTTCCATTTGGCCTAGCGACAGCTCAGAGATTCTTTTCAAAGGTTCTCGGTGCCCTTCTATCTGTAATCAGAGAGCAAGGTATTGTGGTGTTTCCTTATTTGGACAATATCTTGGTACTAGCTCAAATCTTTTCATTTAGCAGAATCTCACTCGAAACAACTAGTGTGGTTTCTTCAATGACATGGTTGGAGGATCAATTTACAAAATAGTTTCTTGATTCCTTAGACAAGGGTCACCTTTTTAGGTTTCCAGATACGATTTAGTGTCTATGATTCTTTCTCTGACAGACTAGAGACAAATGAAGTTAATTTTAGTTTGTCTAAACCTTCAGTCTCTATTAGTCCCTTCAGTGGCTATGTGCATGGAAGTTTTTTTTTTTTTTTAAATAAATTTTTTATTGAGACATTGAATGGGAATAACAGAAATGAGAGTATGTCCCAGAACGAAACAAATACAAAGAAAATAACTGATACATTTCACACATGGAAGGTATACAAGAATTAAAACATTGGTGTGCTAATATAGTATTTGTTATAGTAGTATCTAGTCAATAAAATTTCAATATTTATATAAAAGTAGGAGTCAGTGACATGGAGAATATCTAGGACGAAAACAGAGGAATAACAGTTGACATAAGTTATGGCACCACCTTTATGACCTTAAATATGAGATGTAAACAGTGTAAACAAAACATGTGTGACTGGAACATATAGGAATGAAGCCTCGATTTTTTAATACAAGTACCAAGTGGTCCCTACTCCCATATAAGAGGTGTTCTATAAGCTGTAAATAGTGAGAGATTGGGAACTGGCTTTTATCAGGCCTCCCGTAGGCCTGAGTATATGGGGGGGGGGGGGGGGAAATACAGCAGACAAGAGCCGCTCATAATGGAGGGGAGAGGGGAGGGAGGGGGGGCGGAGCTAGATAAGTTGTTATAAAAATACAGACTACAGGGCTATTTAAAATGGAATGGAATTGGATCTTAGGGCTTTTGAGTGCACTCCTAAACAACGCCTCTCGTAAATTTAAAAAAAAAAAATAGGGCATGTGGAAGTGAGGGTAGAGTGCCAGGGAAGATACAAACAGGGGGGACGTTTCTATAGATACAAAAGGTAAAGGACTACTACATGAGCCCCTCTCCTGGGGAGGTGCCAACTATAGGCGATGCCGGTAAAAGGAGTATGGATATGACCCGCAGGTACTAATCGCCGGCGGGAAAGGGAGGAGAGGGGTCAATTGGAGATGGGAGGTGTCTGAGAAAGTTATATCCTGAGAAAGCTATAGGTCTCTCATGTACAAGCTTAAAAGAGATTAGTATAGGCATAAAATGTATAGCAACACTTAGGATAGCGTGTGGAATACTTTTGCCCTTATAGTAAGGCTTGCAATGTGGCTCACATATATATCTCTAGTTAGTAAAAGATGGGAACTATAAATAGAGTGGGAGCACACTTGAGAATTTTCCCTTAAGGTAGTTTAAGTCATAATAGCAAACTTTCACATATAGAACAGATAGGTAAGTAGAGGGCATAAGGTATAGATATATAAACAATATTACCAAACATAGGGCACCTAAATGTATAATTAGGTGATAGTATAAATGAAACAGACAAGTGACAATATTAAGTGAACATTTAAACCAAAATGCTTAGATAAGAGACAGCTAGGGTATCTAGAAACTTAACTAAATATATAAGTGGCTGCTATCTTCTAAAGGACTCAGAACTCCATAACAGTACAAGTTTAGGATAAAGACATGTATATCTGTTACTGAATATAGGGGGCTGCTGAAGGAGCTCCTCTCCTGGGAAAATGCCAGCTATAGGCTATGTGGGAAAAAGGGGTAGGGGTATGACCCGCAGGCAGCAAGCACCGGCGGGAAAGGGAGGAGAGGAGCCCAGCAGTAACAGAAAATTTGCATAAGTAATAAATTCAACATAGGGGATAGCATTTTCTAGGAGCCTAAAGGTATTAGAGCTTGCAATGTAGCCCTCATATGTATCCTTAATATACAGAGGATGGAAGGCAGATATAGGAACAGTATCACTATGAAAAAGTAGTAGAGACTGTCCCTATAAGACCCTGACTAGCATGATATTAACTAGTCTCTAAAGTATACCCTACTAGTAACCATATAAGGAAAATGCTAGTTATATGAGGGGGAGTGTTAAATATTAAGAGAAAACCCTTATGTCCCAAAGAAAAGGCAATACCAAGCTTTAGGCTGAAAATGGCTATGCATAATATCAACAGTGGGTCAGCTAAGCATGAAGATATATATGAAACCAAGGAAACATAATCACTCTTGTGCCTAAAAAAGATAATAAGAAAACAGTAGTATGTGATTATAATGTTGAACAAGCATCATAGTTTATTAAATAAGCTGCAGTCTGCGACCTCAGACATCCAGGACTCCATCCAGAGAGCAGTGCAATTTAAAATAGGGCATTGTAGCAACATAACTGTCTGAGAGCTGAATAGTATGTAGGTGTATAAGTTCTAATTTTTATGGGTGGGTGATAGTCATATATACCATAAGTTATGAAATAAACTGCAGTCTTTATCTTTAGACTTTGGGGCTTCATCCAGAGGGTAGTGTGATTCAAGATAATGCATTGTAACTACAGGCTTTCTGGGAGCTGGATAATCTATAGTGATAGAAGCTCCAAGTTATGAGTAACACTAGCCAATACCTCTCCGCCGTAGCTGATCCAGTCCAGGGGAGTCATATGAGACAAAGTGCCTTTTTACTAACTGGTGAGAGTAGCAGGTGACTATATCTTTGACAGGTGCCCCAGGAGCGAGGTCCCAGGCACGGCACAGAGAGCTCAAACAGCGGGTGTCATATACGCTGAGAGGAAGTCGGTCCACATGCTCCAATTTGCTCTGGCGTTGAGGCTGCCAAAGGGGCAGGGAGCATACAGAGTCGTTGAAAATACGGTAAGGCTGCGTCAGGGGCCAAAGGCAAGAGCCTGATCTCCCATCTAGGGTCCGGTCTGTCTCCTCACTAGGTGGATCCTCTTTAGTGGGCAACGGGTGAGTAAGTGTTAGGAGCCGATTATCCGAGGGAGCATTCCCTGCACAGCTAGAGTTAGCTATGTCTACTACCGCCCCCACCTCGACCGGCCGCTCCGAGGCAGAAGCAGGGCAAACAGTGAGAAGGTCGCAGGAAACAGTAGACTGCCGGGGAGATGTAAGAGAGTCAGGTCTAGTCACCTCCGCCATCTTGTCATGCCGACATGTGCTATCAACCGGAGAAGGTAAGGTATTAGATGTTCCCTCTGTTACATGAAGGACTGGCTCTGATTTTAGTGATAGGCATCGGGAGAGAGATTGAAACTGAGCATCCATGCGGTGTCCTAGCGTGGTAAGAGCATCTATTATCAGGGAATCCATCTTCTCAGTTTGAGCGCAGATCAACGCTGATTGCACCAGAAATTACTTCAGAGTATAAGCTATTATGTCTGTTAGAGAGCTTTATATCTCCCTTAGCTGTATTAGTATTTTAAGGCTATTTAGTTGAGTTTAGGATATTATTAGAGCAGGAGCTTACAAGGTCTGCGTCTGCTCGGTTCGGTAGTTGGCTCCGCCCCCCGTGCATGGAAGTTTTAGGTATCATGACTGCAGCATCGGGTGCGATCTTCTTTGCTTGTTTTTGTTTGAGGCCTCTATAGCTTTGCATGTTGCACCAAAGGTGCAGGGATTATTTTCAGATATCAAAACTGATATACTTAAATCCCAGCACTCTATACTCTCTGATTTGGTGGTTGGACTATCACCTTATTGTTCAGGGGGCCTCATTTGTTCATCCTACCTGGACTGTATTCTCAACAGATGCAAGTTTTTTCAGGTTGGGGAGCTGTCTGAGAGTCTCTAAAGGCACAAGGGGTTTGGAAACCTCAAGGTTACCAATTAATATTTTAGAATATATAGAACGTGCTATTTTCAGGGCTCTTCAGGTGTGACCTCTATTGAAGAGATAACTTTTACATTTGTTTTCAAACAGACAATATCATAACAGTGGCATATATCAATCATCAAGGAGGGACTCACAGTCCTTCACTTATGAAGGCAGTATCTCGGATATTTTCTTAGGTGGAATACAACTCTTGTCTAATTTCTGCGATTCATATCCCAGGTGTAGACAATTTGGCAGTGGATTTTCTCAGCCATCAGACTTTATATCCGGGGGAGTGGTCTCTCCATCCAGTTGTGTTTTTTTTTCATCTTGTACAGATGTGGTGTCTTCCAGAAATAGATCTGATGGCCTCTCATCTAAACAAGAAGCTTTCCAGATACCTTTCCAGGTTTAGGGATCCTCAGGCGGAGATGGTGGATGCCTTAGCAGTTCCTTGGTTTTTAACAACCTGCTTATATTTTTCCACCTCTGGTTCTTCTTTCAAAGGTAATCTTCAAGATCATAATGGTGCAATCTCATGTGTTTCTGATAGCACCAGCATGGTCTCACAGGTTTTGATATGTAGATCTTGTCCAGATGTCCAGTTGCCAGTCTTGGCCACTTCCTTTAAGGCCAGACCTTCTGTCTCTAGGGCTGTTTTTTATATCAAGATCTCAAATCTCTACATTTGAAGGCATGGAAATTGAACGTTTAGTACTTAGTCATAGAGGTTTCAAAATGTATCCTTACTATTAGCACTATGGTACAGGATCGTAAGTCTGTTTCAAGGGAAAAAAATTATCGGGTTTGGAAAACCTATATTTCATGGTGTTCCACTCATAATTATTCTTGTCATTCTTTCAGAGTTCCTAGGATTTTACAGTTTCTTCCGGATGTTTTGGAGAAGGGATTATCTGCAAATACTTTGAAGGATACATTTCTACTCTTTCTGTCTTATTTCATAGAAAGATTGCTAAATTTCCTGATATTCACTGTTTTGTTCAGGTTTTGATTTGTATCAAACCTGTTATTTAATCTATTTCTCCTCCTTGGAGATTCAACTTAGTTTTGAAGTTTTTTTCAGACTCCTCCTTTTGAGCCTATGCATTCTCTGATTATGAATTACCTTCTTGGAAAGTGTTATTTCTTTTGGCTATCTCTTCTGCTAGAAGAGTTTCTGAATTGTCTGCTCTTTTGTGAGTTTCTTTATCTGAGTTTCCATCAAGATAAAGCTGTTTTGCAGACTTCATTTACATTTTTGCCTAAAGTTGTGAATTCTAACAAATTCAATAAGGAATTTGTTGTTCCTTCTTTGTGTCCTAATTCTAAGAATACTCTTGTAAGGTTTTCTCATTCTTTGGATGTGGTAAGAGCTTTGAAATATTATGTTGATGCTATTTAAGATTTCAGAAAGACTTCTAGTCTATTTGTTATTTCTTCTGGCTCCAGGAAAGGTCAGAAAGCTTCTGCTATTTCTCTGGCATTTTGATTGAAACGTTTTGTTTCACAAAGCTTATTTGAAGAAATGTTACCATTTTGTTCTGTTTTTGGAAGCAGCCTTTGGTAGAAAGGTTCTTCAGGTCCTTATCTCAGTTTGATTCTAGTGCCTTTGATTTGAGTTTTTTTTTTAAAATTTTTTTACGAAAACTTATTTATATTTTGGATTTCAATTCTCAGCGGATTTAGCTGTTGTTATTTTATCCCTCCCTCTCTAGTGACTCGTAGATTTCCACATCTTGGGTATTACGTATATCCCATACATCACTAGCTCATGGACTCTTGCAACTTACATGAAAGAAAACATAATTTATGTAAGAACTTACCTGATAACTTCATTTATTTCATAGTGGTAAGAGTCCATGAGACCCACCCTATTTTTGGTGGTTATAATTTTTTTGTATAAAGCAGATTATTTTTTCCAGTTCCTCTTTTTGTATGCTTTTTACTCCTTCTTTAACACCTGGCTTCTTGGCTACACGTTAAACTAAGGTATGAGTGAGGTGGGAGGTATTTATAGGCATTTTGAGGTTTAAGAAACTTTGCCCCCTCATGGTAGGAATGTATATCCCATACGTCATTAGCTCATGCACTCTTGCCACTATGAAAGAAATGAATTTATCAGGTAAGTTCTTACATAAATGATGTTTTTAACAAAATATACAAAGAGAAAAAGGTAAATTTAATAACGGATGCAAGTGGGAAAGTATTTTTAAAAATGCATGCTCTTTTTGAACCATAAATTTGACCCTTCAACAATATCTGGCGTTAACTTAACAGTAGAAAATATTCTCAGGGGTCACAATTATTTCTTTATCAGTGCAAAATAACTGTTCAAATGCGGAGGAGCTGCAGTTTCTACTACCTCGCTACATATGCATCAACGTAACTGAAGCCTGATATTCAAAACTCACTGCTATGTCTCGTCGCTACGGCAAGGCCCTTATAAAAACACACATTTTATCTTGAGAAATGTTCTTGTTGCTGTGTAGTGTTTTTTTGTGTGAAACAGAGACTCCTACATTACAATGCAAGGTCTAAAAAAAATCCCAAAGATTTTGTGTGATTTCTCTCCTGCAGGCGAGGTTTTGAATATCAGGCCCAGGAAGAGAAGGTCCATATTTAAGAGAAGGTACCTTAAAGATATTCACTCCAGGAGTACATGACTATATTCTCTTTTAGTGCCTCCATGACATTAGACCACATAATTGTATGTTCCTATTGATGACAGAGGGGATATGAGAGAGGTCAACTTGTAGCTCAGTAAAAAATAAATTTGTGGGATAAAGTTTCCTATACAGAATTGTATTATTTTAAATCCATTGGACTGTTT
Source organism: Bombina bombina (assembly GCF_027579735.1). Lineage (NCBI taxonomy): Eukaryota > Metazoa > Chordata > Amphibia > Anura > Bombinatoridae > Bombina > Bombina bombina. The sequence goes on along the minus strand of NW_026511052.1, from coordinate 273,030 downwards.
TATCACTATGATCCCATAACACAATCCTCTTAACATGCTGTGAGGCGAACAAAAAGTGTAAAAAAGTACTTTTACCTCTCTGAATGCAATCTTGAGCTCTCTCACTCCTACCATATTTTCAGTTTCTGCCAACATCTTTGGACCAATAAGTTCCACAAAGTCCTCAAAATCCACTCTGCCTCCCACTGTGAGACAATAAAAGATAGTGAGGGAAAGGTCAAGAAAACCATTAATGTCAATAACCTGAAATGGCAAATCACATCTACGACATAGCAAGACACCACCGTTATATTATACAGTGCAGAGCAAGGAAATCATTTAGGGCAACTAAGAAGACTGTAATAAAACGTAATAGTTACAGCTGCCTGGCAGTATGCTTCAGGTAGTAAATGAAAAACTAATAGCTCAAATGTGTAAACATTAATGGTCATTATAGTAACAAATGTTATGCAAAAATGACTACAACTAGCTGAAACATAACAACAACAACTTTTGGACACTTGTCGACCTAGGCTTCTGCCTTCTCTTTCTTTATGTCCCCTATTGATTCCTGTACTTGGACTTTGGCTTGCAATGAGATAACCACCCACAATAGTTGGTATTTTGTATTGCACATTATGGGCTAGATTACGAGTGGATTGCTAACAGTTACGTGCAAGTGATAAGGGTTTAATCATGGTTGTTTGCCCACGACAGGTTTTTCGCTCTATTACAAGTTGAAAGTAAACACAATCGTTTGAGCGCAATTAAAGTTATTGCGTATTGGGTTAGCGCAACCTCAGAGCTCTGGTTAACTTTTGCAAAACAACAAAGTCTCACAAACACATCAAAAATACATTACTAAGTACAGTTGCACTCCTAATAACATCATCTAATAAAAATTATTTAAAAAAAATATTTCTCAAAAAAATGATAAGGGTTTAAATATGTGAGGTCTCAGGTGTTCGAAAAAAAAAAGGCAGGCAAAGGTCTTTAACATAGAGATACTTTTTATATATATATATATATATATATATATATATATATATATATATATATATATATATATATATATATATATATATATATACACATATGTTAATATTTGCATAATATTTTGTATAATAATTGTGTTCCCTTTTCATGCTTTGAAAATTTGGCAATTTCTAATTCTCAGAACCTGAAATGCCCCATACCAAATTTTTTAAGGCCAACTCTGCTACATATCTATCCTTTTTTGCCTTTATCAGATAATAACTGCAAACAATCCATTTTTTACTAACTTTATGATCGTGGCTAGCCATGTCTGTGGAATAAAGCCCAAATTGGCTCCTCCAAATAATGCAAATGGTGGGTAAAGTTTAGCTATTGAAAAATAATTGCAGTTAAAAGGATGTTTATTTGTTTTTAAAAAGTTAATACTTGGCTGATATGTTATTCTATGGCAAAACAACAGAAATATCTTGTAATCACAAGGTTGTTACTGTCCCTTTAACAAACAGCTGCAAAATATAACTTTACTAATCACCAAACAACAAAAATGAGTAATATTTTCCAGACAACCAATTCATTCTTCATTATATAAAATTAATTTACTGAATATAAACCTTTAACTTTCTCCAGCATGAGTGAAATCGTCATGCCAACCCTTGCATAGGCAGACCTGTCACAGAGTGTAATTAATATCTCTTGAATCTCCCAAGGTAGAGTGAATGTGATAGGAAGCACCTGGTACAGATAACATTCTTAAGCAAATACAAATCAAATTGAAGTGTTTCCATGGCACTTTTACTTGTGTTTACCTCTAATTTGTATAATGTATTTTTGTTATCAGTTCAATACATGCATTGCATATTTTGAGATAGACTTGCTGGTTTTATATTTGGCAAGATAAAACACTGAGACTTGCAGGCATAACTTGCTTAAAGTGAAAGTCAACCCTAGCATTTTGAAGCGCTAGGGTTGACTATTGAAACAAATAAAGGGCACTTTCATTTATGAAGTATAAGATACTTCATGTAGAAAACTCCTTTATTTGTTTCAACCGATCGCCGTTCTTAGCTGCTACAGCAGCCCACGGCTAAAAAATATTTTGCTAACAGGTGACATTTTCACCTCTTAGCCAATAGCTGTGCACTAAATCCGGCTCCCATGGGCGCCAAACTGGATTTACTGCACAGCTATTGGCTAAAAGGTGAAAACGTCACCTCTTAGCAAAAAACCTTTTTTGGCCGTGGGCTACTGTAGCAGCTAAGAACGGTATGGTTGACTTTCACTTTAAATAACACTCTGAGATAACTTCAAACACACCCAAGAAACTAGCCCACTAGTCAAAGCAGCAAGACTCATTTTACAATAGAAAACTTTAAATTTTGTACTTTTTGTCATGATTTTAAAGCTACATGAAACCCAAATTTTAAAATGATTCAGAAAGAGCCTGCAATGTAAAACAACTTTCTAATTTACTCCTATTATTTAATTTGCTTCCTTCTCTTGTTATCCTTTGCTGAAAGGTGTATCTAGGTAAGCTCAGAAGCAGCAAATAACCAAGGTCCTAGGTGCTGATTGGTGGCTGTATATACAGAATATACTGATTGTCATTGGCTCACCCATCTGTTCAGTTAGAAAACAGTAGTGCATTGCTGCTTCTTTAACAAATGATACCAAGGGGCCCATTTATCAAAGGGCTTGCGGACCTGATCCGACACTGCGGATCAGGTCCGCAAGACCTCGCTAAATGCGGAGAGCAATACGCTCTCCACATTTAACATTGCACCAGCAGCTCACAAGAGCTGCTGGTGCAACGCCGCCCCCTGCTGACTCGCGGCCAATCGGCCGCCAGCAGGGAGCTGTCAATCAACCCTATCGTATTCGATCGGGTTGATTTCCGGCGGTTCCTGTCCGCCTGCTCAGAGCAGGCGGACAGGGTTATGAAGCAGCGGTCTTTAGACCGCTGCTTCATAACTTGTGTTTCTGGCGAGTCTGAAGACTCGCCAGAAACACGGCCCTTCAAGCTCCATACGGAGCTTGATAAATGGGCCTGAATGAGAATGAAGCAAATATGATAATAGAAGTAAACTGGAAAGTTGTTTAAAATTGTATGTTCTACCTAAATCATGAAAGAATTTTTTTTGTGATTTATATTCCTTTAACTTCCTATTTTTAAATGACACTCTGTAAATGAACTCCAATTTTACTGTTTACCCTGAATACACATTTTTCTGCATACTTCAAATAAGAATTTTACTGCATCATTTTAATGCACATTGTAATGTTTATTTTGATTATGATGTTTACCCTACTACTTTTATTGAGCATTCTACTGTAATTTATAGAAATGTGAAGTATGCCCCTTAGCTCTTTGGAGAAAATGTGCCGTTCCAGAAAACTGTGACTAAACGGTCTTAGAGAATCTCTAATGAGCTGAGAACGTTAGACAATCGGGTCCTACACGTGAACTGGAGATTTTTTCTCACTATAGAGTTTATAAATTCATAGTGAAAGAAAGTAAAAGCCAATCAGACACTGTTTTTAATTTCTTCACAAAATATTAAATAATTGCCTGAAGCACTTACTTCTCATTTTTATGTGTTGGGAGATTTCAATCAGCTCCATCTCTGTTGGCATATACCCCATTGTCCTCATGCACTCTCCAAGCTCCTTGTATCCAATGTACCCGTCCTGATCTGCATCAAACTCTACAAAGGCTGCATGGAGCTCTAAAAAAAAATAAACACAAAACTTGAAATTCAGAGACAGCCAAGTAAGATAAGTTTACCTGACATAAAGCAAAGTAGGCAGAAACCAAGAGACAGACACAGGCTGAATAGAAAACAGTGGGAGACACTAAAAGGAAAAACAAAGTTACTTGCTAGAATGAAACCCTGTCCAAGATCAAAAATGGTCCCTCTAGACTTCTGCACTGCACTCAACTCCCTGAAAAACAATAGTAACACCTACCATAATGACCTTTTCAGCAATGACAGCAGCCTCATAAGAGCAGAAAAATGCAAATTACATACAGTAATCTCATTCTCAGCATTAACTATCCTCGGCGTTTTTCAGCCAGTAGCAACAAGGTCCCTTTTCCAGGGTAAGGCAACAGAGGGAAATGCTGTTCCTGCTTCCTGAAAGAGGCTGAAGGTGATTCAGGTGAGATTGTTTTACTGGGGTTAGCTCTCAGGGGATCCTTAGATATTGGCAGAATTCCTGGGTGTTAAGGGGAGGTGCTATGTAATCTACCTACCCCCATGGCCTCCATGTTGGGAGGGTCAGTTGGGTTTTGGAAAGTATTTCAGTTAGGGGAAATCATGTAGTGGGATTTTGGACAGGCTGGCGGGGACATCATTGGTATGGTTAATTGCAGTAAAGAGCTAAGTTACAATTAAAGGGTGGGGGCTATTGACAAGAACCAACTTTTACCCCGGTATGGTAGAGAATTTATTTTTCTTTATCCTTTCTCATCAAATGTTAGGCTGCCTCTCACCAGGTGTAAGTGCACCAGATCAAAGCAAGGTGTAATGAAAAAGGTCTGTGTGCACATTGCAACTGCACTTAAAAGCAACAGGTGTGAGGTGCTGTTAATGTTTGAGAGCTCTCACTGAAAGAAATAGCTGGTGTTGGCATTTGAGAGTAGTTCCCTTGTAGTGATTGGCTAACTAACTGCTTACAGGAGATTGATAACCCTCAAGCTGTGATTTATAGCAACAGGATTGCTGTTATGTAAGACTATGTTACTAGCAATTATAACAAACATAGGACCTAGTCTGAGGTATATAATTACAGAGAGAGACAGGAAGATGAAACAAGCAAACAAGCAAAAGAGTAAAGATATATAAATGCATGAGATACAGAAGGGTCAATGGTTCCCAAATGAACAACTGAGATTGCATTAATTGCATTAAGTCACTATAGCTAAAAATGGCTAAGATTTGTCTATAGACATTTAGATATTTTACTTACCATCCATTTCCTCAGGGGCCAAATCTCTTTCCTGTTTTAAAAATAACATAATAGGTTAATAAAGTAAAATTGTTCTAAAGCTGGTTGTGTAATGATACTGGCTCTCATATCTGCGTGTTGTGTGCAATAATTCTACAATAAATAAATAAATAAAGCATGTTACAGAAGCATTAGTTATTTTGTTGTGAAGAAACTTATTTCCCAGCAGCAATGCCTGAACCAGCCAAGCCAGCGCCTAAGAAGGGCTCCAAGAAAACTGTAACAAGTATCATTTCATAAAGGGTTAACTCTGTTCAGTTTTGAGAAAACTATTTTCTGAGGCAGGTTTCCTAGCATATTGTGTACTGTAATTAAGTTTGTGATAAGCATTCACTGCTAGGTGATAAGAAGGACTCAATTGTTTTCTTGTGTGTACTTGTTATCTGCGGTGGCCTGTCCAAGGGCTTTGTCTAAATGTGTGATGGGGGATTTTATGCTTCCCCCCCTGGGAGTGCCCTGTGTGCATGTAACCTAATAAAAAGCAGGCTGGGCATCCCAGTCCTCAGTTCTTGGTTGTCCCTCAATCGCAGCGTTGACTCGTTTTTGTGGGCAGAAGGGTATCCTAGCTGTACTACAGCTAAGGGGGATTATTCTACATTTGCGAGACTCATATAGAATACTATGGAAAGCAGTTTCTCCCCTCTTCAGCAATAGGAATCCAGGCTACTAAGCGGTCCATCTCTCAGCGAGACTAAGGGTAACCGTAACATTTGGCGGCAGCGGTGGGATTTTTCCTGGATTTCCTAGGAGAGGTACAGAACGGATGGAGAGCGCTTACAAAAAATTGAAGCGTACAACCCTAAAGGATTTACTTGAAAGCAGAGGGGGGTACGCCAGCAACCGGCCGAGGAGAGAGCTGATCGCAGAATTGACCGAACTGGATCAGAGCTTCACAATGGCGGAAACACCGACCACGATTAGTGACGAAAAAACCAGGATTGTTCGGGAGAGGCTCTCACTGTACGGGCCGAACCCCTCCATGGAATTGGTACAGCAGTTGATGGCGGAAGCGGACAAGGATATACGAGAGACTCGAGCCCACGAACTCAACCTAGCGAACGCACACCGCAATGCTGAAGCCCCGCAGGTAATCATCCCTGTCGAAAATGCTGGGAGGCCCAAGATACCCTATGCGGCATTTCGACCCTTCCTAGAGAGCGAGACAGGGATTGATGAATATTTGGCGGACTTCGAAAGGCAATGTGCCCTGCACCAGATTCCCAACAGGGAGTGGCCCACGATATTGTCTGGGAAACTATCCGGGCGAGCCCTGGAAGCCTTTCGTACTCTGGGTGCTGAGGAAGTGACACAGTATGAGCTAGTTAAGGAGACACTGTTGCGACGGTACGCAGTAACTCCGGACGCGTATCGCCGACAGTTTCGGGGCACGAAAAAGAAGCCTAACGATACCCATATGGAATGGGCGCACCGAATGCGGAGAGCGGCAAATCACTGGATGAGCGGAAGTAAAGCGGTGACTGGTGAGGAAATTTTACAATTGTTTCTCTTAGAACATTTTTATAATGGCATGGAACAGCAAGGGAAGGAATGGCTGCGAGACAGGCGACCTTCTACCTTAGAAGAAGCAGCCAAATTGGCCGATGAACATTATGACTCCCGTCTTCACGAACCCAGAGAGGTTTACCGTGCACCCCCTCGTGCTGAATTCCGAGCCCCGGTGCCCGCAGGGCCCGCCCGACACTCAGGACCACCCAATAACAGCTCTGAGCGTCCCAGACCGACTTGCCACCGATGCAAGCAACCAGGGCATTTCATGGCTAGCTGCCCCCTTAATACGCACCAGACACCCAGGAATTACAATTACCCCTCTGGGGCATATCGTCCGGCCCGGACCCTCTGTGTTAACCAAGAGGCCCCTATGGAGGAATATTTGGGGCCGCTTCACGAGGCGGACCCTGTATATGCTGCCTCAGATAACCGCCAGCACCATCGGCAGAAGGTATGGCTCGAGGGGCGATCTACCGAGGGATTGAGAGACACAGGGGCTACTATCACGCTGGTACAGAATCATTTGGTGCCGGAGCACAAGCGATCTGGACAGACTGTGGCCGTTAGAGTGGCGGGGGGGGATGTGTACAAAATTCCAACAGCTAAAGTGCATCTTGATTGGGGAGCGGGAAAGGGGGCTGTGAACGTGGGCATAATGGATAATTTACCTGCCGAAGTACTACTGGGCAATGATTTGGGCCCCATGACTTCTGCCTATGCTCCAGTATGCAACAACGAGGCGGACCCAGTGACTACACGGGCCCAAGCCCGGACGGAGCGAGAACTCTCACCAGTGCGGGAGACACAGGTAAGACCTACCCCGACATTGCCTGACATGTTAGGCCCCATACCCTGGGACACCCCAGATGCTTTCGAGACAGAGTCTAAGACTGACCCGACCTTACAAAAGTACCGGGAACGAGCAGAGACCGGAGGGGGCGGGGCAGATAATGAAACATTCTTATGGGAAAAAGGGAAACTATACCGCTGGACAGAGAAAAGGGGACAGCGTAGGCGACAGCTGGTAGTGCCCCACAAATACCGTCAAGAAATCCTCAAGATAGGCCATGACATCCCCTTAGCAGGCCACCTAGCTGTAACCCGTACCCTACACCGCATTACTCACACGTTCTTTTGGCCAGGGGTACACGCCGACGTTAGAACTTACTGTAACACCTGCGATGTGTGTCAACGAGTAGGAAGGCGAGGCGATCACCCTAAAGCCCATCTAGTAAATATGCCCATTGTAGAGGAACCCTTCAGCCGGGTTGCTATTGACCTAGTGGGACCACTGGCTACCCCTAGTCCCTCCGGTAAGCGCTACATTCTTACCGTAGTGGACTACGCTACCAGGTACCCAGAGGCTGTCGCCCTATCCAACATACAAGCGGATACGGTAGCGAATGCACTAGTACAGGTGTTCTCCCGGGTAGGATTTCCAAAAGAAATCCTATCCGACCGAGGCACCCAATTTACGGCTGAATTGACCCAACAACTCTGGCAGGTTTGCAAAATTAAGTCCCTCCTGAGCTCCCCATACCACCCCCAGACGAACGGGCTGTGTGAGAGGTTCAATGGGACCCTCAAGCAAATGCTCAAGACGTTCACTCAGGAATACCGAGACTGGGAACGCTTCCTGCCGCACCTCCTTTTTGCTTATCGGGAGGTGCCCCAGGAAACGACAGGGTTCTCTCCCTTCGAGTTGCTCTACGGAAGAAAGGTACGGGGACCCCTAAACCTGATCCGGGAGCACTGGGAGGGAGAGATGGAGACTGACGGTGTCCCCATTGTGCCATACGTGCTGGAACTCAGGGACCGAATGGAGCAATTAGCCAAATCCGTGCGGGCTAATCTCCAGTCGGCCCAGAGAAGACAGAAAGTATGGTACGATCGGGGGGCCCGAAAGAGAATCTTTACCATAGGACAAAAGGTGTTAGTACTTAAGCCGGTGAAGACAGACAAATTGCAGGCGTCCTGGCAGGGCCCCTACCAGATCGTAGAGAAAAGGGGAGACACCACTTATGTGATAGCTAGCTGCCACGACAACAATCTTAGAAAGACATTCCATGTAAACATGCTCAAGGAATATTTTGAGCGACCAGAGAACGTGACGGCCATATGTTGTTCCTCTCAGGAAGGCCCCGACAGTCTACCCATTCCAGACCTATTAGAAAAGAGTCTCCCCACAGGTATAGTGGCTCAGGTTCAGATAGGAGACCGACTTAGCCCCACTGAAAGGGAGCAGCTCAACCAACTCCTACAGTCCAAACACCTCACCTTCTCCCCGAAGCCAGGGTACACTACTTTAACCACCCACCAGGTAGATACTCCGGGACAAGCTCCCTTGCGCCAGGCTCCGTACCGAATCCCTGAAGCAGTTAGGATAGGAATGAAGAAGGAGATCGATGAGATGCTCCAACTCGGGGTAATTGAGCCCTCCGATAGTCCCTGGGCCTCCCCAGTTGTCTTGGTGCCCAAGAAAGATGGGACCACCCGGTTCTGCGTAGACTATCGGAGGCTCAATGAAAAGACCGTGACGGACGCTTACCCTATGCCCAGGGTAGACGAGCTACTCGATCGTATAGCCAGGGGAAATTACCTGACCACTATTGACCTCTGCAAAGGTTACTGGCAGATTCCCCTGGCCCCGGAGGCTATCCCCAAGTCGGCATTCGTCACCCCATTCGGCTTATATCAGTTTAGGGTAATGCCGTTTGGGATGAAGAATGCCCCAGCTACATTCCAGCGCTTGGTGGATAGGCTCCTGGATGGCTTCCAGAGTTTTGCTTGCGCCTACCTGGACGACATAGCGATCCACAGTGAGTCATGGGAGGACCACTTAGCTCACATAGGAATGGTTCTGGATCAGATCCGGGCTGCTGGCCTGACTCTGAAGCCAGAAAAATGCCACTTTGGGATGGCCGAGGTACAGTACCTGGGTCACCGGGTGGGGTGTGGAAAGCAGCGACCAGAGCCGGCCAAGATAGAAGCTGTCGCCAATTGGCCCACCCCCATCACTAAGACTCAGGTCCTAGCCTTCCTGGGCACGGCAGGGTACTATAGACGGTTCGTACCAGACTACAGCACACTTGCCAAACCCCTGACTGACTTGACCAAGAAGAACTTACCTCGACAGGTCCTGTGGTCTCCCCACTGTGAAACGGCTTTCCAGGCTCTCAAAAATGCTCTAATTAACGCTCCTGTCTTGGCGGCTCCAGCCCTTAACAAACGTTTTATCGTCCACACAGATGCTTCCATGTTCGGGCTGGGAGCCGTCCTCAGCCAAGTAGGCGAAGATGGAGGGGAGCATCCAGTTGCCTACATCAGCCGGAAGCTCCTGCCCCGCGAAGTCAGCTATGCAGCGGTCGAAAAGGAGTGTTTGGCTTTGGTGTGGGCATTAAAGAAATTGACTCCCTATTTATATGGGCAGGAGTTCACTCTGGTCACCGACCATAACCCGTTGGTGTGGCTGAACCGGGTCTCTGGAGATAATGGCAGGCTATTACGTTGGAGTTTATCGTTGCAACCCTTCAATTTCACCATTACTTACAGACCTGGGAAACAGAATGGCAACGCCGACGGGTTGTCCAGACAAACCGACCTCAGCCCTGCATAACCAGCGGTCTGGACAGCCTTAGTCTGCCCCGAAAAGGGGTCAGACCGTGTCTGCCAGAGTGTTCCACAGAAAGGGAGCACTGTTACAGAAGCATTAGTTATTTTGTTGTGAAGAAACTTATTTCCCAGCAGCAATGCCTGAACCAGCCAAGCCAGCGCCTAAGAAGGGCTCCAAGAAAACTGTAACAAGTATCATTTCATAAAGGGTTAACTCTGTTCAGTTTTGAGAAAACTATTTTCTGAGGCAGGTTTCCTAGCATATTGTGTACTGTAATTAAGTTTGTGATAAGCATTCACTGCTAGGTGATAAGAAGGACTCAATTGTTTTCTTGTGTGTACTTGTTATCTGCGGTGGCCTGTCCAAGGGCTTTGTCTAAATGTGTGATGGGGGATTTTATGCTTCCCCCCCTGGGAGTGCCCTGTGTGCATGTAACCTAATAAAAAGCAGGCTGGGCATCCCAGTCCTCAGTTCTTGGTTGTCCCTCAATCGCAGCGTTGACTCGTTTTTGTGGGCAGAAGGGTATCCTAGCTGTACTACAGCTAAGGGGGATTATTCTACATTTGCGAGACTCATATAGAATACTATGGAAAGCAGTTTCTCCCCTCTTCAGCAATAGGAATCCAGGCTACTAAGCGGTCCATCTCTCAGCGGCATTTCATAAATTATACAATGTCTTGCTCATAGCCTTACAAAGGTAATTTGTTTTTAAGATCTCAATCCAATCAATGTGTGCTATATACTGTTTTATTTTCACCCACACTGTCACCAGTTGTCCCATATACAATCAGTATCACAGTGACACACATTTTATAGACCACAAACATGGTCAATACATTGGTATTCATTGGTTTGAATCATGCAGTTCATGTCATACATATTGTCAGTCAGCATCAAACACATAATCTATGTCACATACAGTATCAGGGCCACTGGCATGGTCCCACAATGTCATATATATTGAATTCCAAATTTACACATACTGTGTCTGAATGTGTGTGTGCTAGTGCCACACAAGACTTTATGTAATTTGCTATCACCCCATAATTAACTTTGTTGCATATGTTGTTATTTGTTGTCATATACATTTTCAATCAGTGTCACATTGTGTTAGAAACAGACAGTGTCACAGAAACTGCCTGTGCTAATGACACTCTTTCAGCGTCACACACATTTGTTTCTTCTACATTGTCACCTTTGTCATCCACATTTTCAGCCAATGTCACAAAAACTGTCATTGTGTTACTTATTTTCACTCACCTTGCTGAAGAGTGAATTCAAAAAGGGTGAGTAGGTCTTTGTTGTAATGCTCTGGGTATCGCTCACCCTTTTGCCCCTGTGATGTCCCCTTCCACTTGAATTATGTCCCTCCTCATGCCCTCCTTGAGGGCTCTTTCTGCCATGTCCTGTCCCATCATGCCCTACTTTAAGGCTACCTTCATGAACATCTGTTGTTCCTTTCTTGCCCCCTAAGTCTACTCCACCTTTGTTTTTTGCCCCAGGGCTTCGTTTGACCCCGTCTCTCTCTAGAGTGGTGGTTTTCTCTGCTCTGGTGTTGTGAGACATGGGATGATTTTGAACAGTCTGAGTCGTTGAGAGATGGTTGCTCAGTGATTTAGAGACAGCACAGGATTAAGAGTAATCTAATAACAACAACTTGTTCTTAGCCTTGGTAAAGAGTTTAAAGGGATTATTGTTGGGACATGTGAGCATAACTCTGTGTGTAGACGAGCACAGACACACAGACACATATGTACATGCAAAGTGTATATAAAGAACTATTTTGCATTGCAGTGTAATTTGTGGCTCATACATCATCCATAACTATATGCTTTGAAGTCATGCATATATTCTTCACATATTTTTATATATTGCAATTAATATTACCTGGTTCTTTATAATAATATTCTTTATAGGATGGTATCTAGCTAATGTATTTTAAGACCTTCATTTTTGCAGTATATAGGAAAAAATAAAACTGAGAATCTAGCTCAAATATAATCTTTGGAAGGAGATTTTAATTAATTATAGGCAGAGTTTGGACATTATATGAATCAAGCAATAAAAAACTAGAGGGTATAAAAACATTCACAGCTATATTCAGTTCTGACTCTGCTTTAAAAAAATAATATTAAATAGTATTATAATTGTAATTTAATTAATAATAAAATGAATGGGTTTTCAGTAAATGCTTTTACAGCAATTATGTTTTATATACTATGTTATATATTAGATAACAACACATAAAAAAGCTTAGATGCATTCTTTTTCAAATAAATATAGCAAGAGAACGAAGAAAAATTGATAATAGGAGTAAATTAGAAAGTTGCTTAAAATTGCATGCTCTATCTGAATCAGAAAATAAAAAATTTGGGTTCAGTGTCCCTTTAACCAATACGAAATAGACCAATTATATAATGCTAGTCAATCAATCACATGATTGTTTTGTCATGTGATTAACTATGATCATATGGTTGGTTTATATGAAGGTGTGTACTATTGATGCAATTTGTTTGGTGTGTTGATGGTTTAATAATAATAAAAAAAATTATATTCATATCAAGGTATTGTGTAATGAGGTGTGCAATTGCTCAGTGTATGCAGATATTTTGCAATATGGTGTGCAATTGCTCTGAGTATATAAAATAATATCCCTTTAAGTGTGTGTGTTGAAACTTTAAGTTTAACAATCTGTATTTTTTTTATTCAGAACTCTGGACAGCACTTTTTTATTGGTGGATGAATTTATCCACCAATCAGCAAGAACAACCCAGGTTGTTCACCAAAAATGGGCCGGCATCTTAACTTACATTCTTGCATTTCAAATAAAGATATTGAGAGAATGAAGAAAATTTGATAATAAAAGTAAATTAGGAAGTTGCTTAAAATGTCATGCTCTACCTGAATCACGAAAGAAAAAAATTGGGTTCAGTGTCCTTTTAATATGAAGGTGTGTAATTATTAATGCAATTTGAATGGTGTGTTGATGGTTTATAAAGCCAGATGGTGGAACATACGTCAGGCTTGTATTTATCCCTAAAAAGTCCAGTATGAGATTGATCATTATACTTGCTTTTATTAGGTTTGATATTAATGTGAAGGGGTATATTGTTTTCAGATTACAGTCACATGGATCCAAACAGTTTGAATTATTGCTCTCTTTACTGCTACTACAATAGTTTAAGACCAATCAATATGGATAAGCAATATTCCCAAAAAATATAGAGTACTCCCAAAATATTAACTATCATCATCAGCACAAGCAGTGGTACCAGCCAAAAGAAAGGCAGTGTTGATAAAGTTTCCACATTATATGAAAAACACAAAAATGCACAGTCATCTAGATAAAGGACTCCACCCATGAGGTATTACCAAGCAGATGGCAAAAAATAAATAAAAAAAATAACAAGGCTGATTGGGCAGCTGATTGCAAATGTGGGTGTTTTCTTCTAGGTGGTAAAAGGTGCAGTCTCTGACAGAACACTGGTGGAACACAATGTCACCTGGAAGGTAACTGATACTGATTCAGAACAGTGTCAGCACAGCAGATTGCTTACCATTCATGTTATATGATGAACGTGACCCACATTGATGGCAATATTCATGTGCTATGGTTGCTCATTGGATAGGAAAGCAGACAGGCACCAAGATCTAACTGGGGGTGGTGGTTCGTGATGGGGGAGTCAACATAATAAGGCTTAAAAAAGGTCACGTCTGTTGGATTTCACTGCACAGCACACAAAATCTAAGTCCTTATTGACTTGCAAGAGAATTGGATGTCTCTACAAGATTTGCATAAAGTGGGAGATTGTGCTGTTAATTTAATTGCAAATGAGATTTAACATTTTTTTAAGCAAAACTAAGAATGATACCTTTTACTTAAAGGGACAGTCTATACTGAAATTGTTATTGTTTAAAATGATAGATTACACCTTTAATACCCATTCCCCAGCTTTGCACAACCAACATTGTTATATTAATATACAAAAAGGAATATCCGGGCTATAAAGTAAAACAAAAAGTTACTTTATTGTATCCAAAGTTCAAATAGTGAGTACAAGCTGGTCTGACGTGTTTCGTCTTGCTAGTGCGCTGTAATCATAGATCTTAATTTACAAACACTCACCTGGGGTTTTTGAACCCCACATTAACCCTAATCACTCCAAACCAAATGTGCACACATCAATGAATAAAATGATATTCAGTTATTAGTGCATACATTTCATAGCTACCCGTTACTTTGTAACATATATATATATATATATATATATATATATATATATATATATATATATACAATTTAAATTACAACAGTTCATTTTCTCAAATTACTTAACAGCATAAAGAGCATCATAAACACTTCTAAGAAATGTATTAATATACAAATGCATTTAGTACAATCTCATGTGGCACAGACCCTCTGGAACGCACTTCCTCGAGCTGTCAGACTTTCCCCCAACCTCTCCTCCTTTAAATGTTCCCTAGAGACCTTCTTATTCAGGGAAGCTTATCACCAAATCAGTAACTAATGAATTCCACTTACCTAATAGCTGCCCTCATCTAACTCCTCACTAATACCATTCCCACCTTTGCTGTCCCCACCTCCTGTTTCTCACCCTCCTACCCATCTAGATTGTAAGTTCCAATGGGAACAGTGCCCCCAATTCCCCCTGTATTTGTTTGTTAAATTTTGTCTGGTGTCTCATATTGTACTGTACTTTTATCTTTGTTACCCATGGACAGCGCTGTGGAATCTGCTGGCGCTTTATAAATAAAGAATAATAATAATACAGCCCAAATCACAGATGACCCTATAGTGGATGTTAAAACAGATATTAACTGATATAGGATCAACTGTGAATTGGGCTGTATTATAATTGTACTAATTGCATTTGTATATTAATACATTTCTTAGGAGTTTTTATGATGTGTGCACATTTGGTTTGGAGTGATTAGGGTTAATGTGGGCGTGAAGCCAATATGGCTTGGCGTTCTAAAGCCCCAGGTGAGTGTTTGTAAATTAAGGTCTATGATAATGGTGCACTAGAAAGCCGAAATGTGTCAGACCAGCTTGTACTCACTATTTTTACTTTGGAGCCCGGATATTCCATTTTGTTGCTTTCAATTTGAACAAGCAAGAAGGAACTTGTTATTTTAGCCGGGCACCATCAGTGACAACACAGGACAGGATCGAGGCTGGATTAGATTCCCGGGCTATTGAATTGGCAGAGGGGAGCATTGATCCACTAGCCCACAGTGTTGCGGTTCACAGTGTAGCGGTCCGGTAAGACAAAATGCCTTTTACCCTTGTATGCCCCTAAGAGACCAGTGGACAGAGGATCGGTTTCCCATTTTGTGCCAGGAAGTTCACGGAAGAGTCTGGTTGCAGGTTGCAGCTACAGAAGGCTGAGTAAGTCTGGCGGTTGAAATACGCTTTACGTAGCATGTGTGAATGCTATAAAGCAGTCACTATAAAGATCCGATAAGAGTCCTGAAGTGCTCTTTATTTAAGCAGTATTATAGAATTATAGAGGCTTACACAAACGGTGTGCTGACATTATATTAATATACTTTATAACATTTAAACCTCTAAATTTCTGCCTGTTTCTAAGCCACTACAGTCTACATAAAGGCCTCTAGTTATCAAGCCGTCAACCGCAAATACGCTGAAATTCCGCAGCGTATTTGTGGCGAGGCTGATTCGCTGTAGTTATCAAGCCCTACAGCCTGGCAAAGGTAGAATCTAGTGACGTAACTACGATCCGCCGGACTCAGTCCGACACAGATCGATGGTTACATCACTCCAGATGTTCCGAACGCAAGTTCAGCACAATCTGACTACTTTTGCTAGTTATCAAAGAACAACCAGGTACGCTCGCCACTATTTCGGGCCAGCGTACCTGGTTTTCAATCCGCCGCCCTGGAGGAGGCGGATCCCATAGGAATCAATAGGAGTCTGACAGCAGCGAGAGCTTATGTTTGCTGCTGCCCGATATCCCATTGATTTCTTTGGGAAGTGTCTGCACCTAACACCCTAACATGTACCCCGAGTCTAAACACCCAATCTGTCCCCCCTACACCCCCGCCGCCTACTTTATACTTATTAACCCCTAAACCGCCGCTCCCGGACCCCGCTGCCACTATAAAAATTATATGAACCCCTAAACCGCCGCTCCCGGACCCTGCGCCACCTACATTATACCAATTAACCCCTAATCTGCCGCCCCCTATACCGCCGCCACCTACATAAAGTTATTAACCCCTATCCTGCTGATCCCGGACCCCGCCGCAAATAAATTAATTGTTTAACCCCTAAACCGCCGATTCCGGACCCCACCGCAACTATAATAAATATATTAACCCCTAAACCGCCGCTCCCGGACCCCGCCGCCACTATAATAAATATATTAACCCCTAAACCACCGCTCCCGGAGCCCGCCGCCACCTACATTACATTTATTAACCCCATATCCTGCCCCCCCTACACCGCCGCCACCTACAGTACATTGATTAACCCCTAATCTACCCCCCTACACCGCCGCCACTATATTAAATTAATTAACCCCTAAACCTAAGTCTAACCCTAACCCTAACACCCCCCTAACTTAAATATTATTTAAATTAATCTAAATAAATATTCCTATCATTAAATAAATTAATCCTATATAAAACTAAATACTTACCGATAAAATAAACCCTAAGATAGCTACAATATAATTAATAATTACATTGTAGCTATTTTAGGGTTTATTTCTATTTTACAGGCAACAATACATATATTTTACAGGTACAATAACTATTTAATAGCTACCTAGTTAAAATAATTACAAAATTACCTGTAAAATAAATCCTAACCTAAGTTACAAATACACCTAACACTACACTATCAATAAATTAATTAAATAAATTAACTACAATGATCTAAAATAAAATACAATTAAATAAACTAAACTATATTATAAAAACAAACACTAAATTTAAAAAAATAAAAAAAATTACAAGAAGTTTAATCTAATTACACCTAATCTAAGCCCCCTAATAAAATAAAAAATCCCCCCAAAATAATAAAATTCCCTACCCTAAACTAAATTACAAAAGTAACCAGCTCTTTTACCAGCCCTTAACAGGGCTTTTTGCGTGGCATTGCCCCAAAGTAATCAGCTCTTTTACCTGTAAAAAAAAAAAGCAATACAATACCCCCCCAACATTACAACCCACCACCCACACACCCCTACTCTAAAACCCACCCAATCTCTCCTTAAATAAACCTAACACTACCCCATTGAAGATCACCCTACCTTGAGCCGTCTCTCTTCACCCAACCGGGCCGAACTCTTTATCCGATGCGGGCACAAGTGGTCCTCCAGCCGGGCAGAAGTCTTCATCCGATCGGCACAGAAGAGGTCCTCCATCCGGCAGAAATCTTCATCCAAGCGGCATCTTCTATCTTCATCCTTCCGGCGCGGAACATCCATCTCTGCCAACGACTACCCGACGAATGACTGGTCCTTTAAATGATGTCATCCAAGATGGCGTCCCTCGAATTCCAATTGGCTGATAGGATTCTATCAGCCAATCGGAATTAAGGTAGGAAAAATCCAATCGGCTTATGTAATCAACCAATCGGATTGAAGTTCAATCCGATTGGCTGATTGGATCAGCCAATAGAATTGACGTTGCATTCTATTGGCTGATCCAATCAGCCAATTGGATTGAACTTCAATCCGATTGGCTCATTACATCAGCCAATCGGATTTTTCCTACCTTAATTCCGATTGGCTGATAGAATCCTATCAGCCAATCGGAATTCGAGGGACGCCATCTTGGATGATGTAATTTAAAGGACCAGTCATTCGTCGGTAGTCGTCGGCAGAGATGGATGTTCTGCGCCGGAGGTCTTCAAGATGGAGCCGCTCATCGCCAGAAGGATGAAGATAGAAGATGCCGCTTGGATGAAGATTTCTGCTGGATGGAGGACCTCTTCTGCGCCGATCGGATGAAGACTTCTGCCCGGCTGGAGGACCACTTGTGCCCGCATCGGATGAAGAGTTCGGCCCGGTTGGGTGAAGACGGCTCAAGATAGGGTGATCTTCAATGGGGTAGTGTAAGGTTTATTTAAGGGGGGATCAGTTGGGTTTTAGAGTAGGGGTGTGTGGGTGGTGGGTTGTAATGTTGGGGAGGGTATTGTATTGCTTTTTTTTTTACAGGTAAAAGAGCTGATTACTTTGGGGCAATGCCCCGCAAAAAGCCCTTTTAAGGGCTGGTAAAAGAGCTGGTTACTTTTGTAATTTAGTTTAGGGTAGGGAATTTTATTATTTTGGGGGGATTTTTTATTTTATTAGGTGGCTTAGATTAGGTGTAATTAGATTAAACTTCTTGTAATATTTTTTTATTTTTTGTAATTTAGTGTTTGTTTTTTTTGTAATATAGTTTAGTTTATTTAATTGTATTTTATTTTAGATCATTGTAGTTAATTTATTTAATTAATTTATTGATAGTGTAGTGTTAGGTGTATTTATAACTTAGGTTAGGATTTATTTTACAGGTAATTTTGTAATTATTTTAAATAGGTAGCTATTAAATAGTTATTAACTATTTAATAGCTATTGTACGTAGTTAAAATAAATACAAAGTTGCCTGTAAAATAGAAATAAACCCTAAAATAGCTACAATTTAATTATTAATTATATTGTAGCTATCTTAGGGTTTATTTTATTGGTAAGTATTTAGTTTTAAATAGGATTAATTTATTTAATGATAGCAATATTTATTTAGATTAATTTAAATAATATTTGTTAGGGGGGTGTTAGGGTTAGACTTAGGTTTAGGGGTTAATTCATTTAATATAGTGGCGGCGGTGTAGGGGGGGTAGATTAGGGGTTAATCAATGTACTGTAGGTGGTGGCGGTGTAGGGGGGTAAGGATAAGGGTTAATAAATTTAATGTAGGTGGCGGCGGGGTCCGGGAGCGGCGGTTTAGGGGTTAATATATTTATTAAAGTTGTGGCGGGGTCCGGGAGTGGCGGTTTAGGGGGTAATATATTTATTATAGTTGCAGCGTGGTCCGGGAGCGGCAGTTTAGGGGGTAATAAGTTTATTATAGTGGTGGCGGGGTCCGGGAGCGGCGGTTTAGGGGTTAATATATTAATTATAGTTGCGGCGGGGTCTGGGCGCGGCGGTTTAGGGGGTAATAAGTTTATTTAGGTGCGGGGGGCTCCGGGAGCGGCGGTTTAGGGGGAAATACTGTATAGCATAGTGTGGGTGCTTAGTGACAGGCTAGCAAGAAAGCTGCGAAGAAGCCGATGAGCAGCGAGATCGATGACTGTCAGTTAACAACAGTCCGCTGCTCATCGCTCCGTATTTGGTGCGCGGCTTCTTGACAGCTTTCTTGATAACTTTGGTGAACGTATTCAGGTCCGCGGCGGCGATGTTAGGCGAGCTTAGGCGAGCGCATTGGGCCGGCGAATGCAGCAAAATACGGAGCTTCATAACTAGAGGCCAAAGCCTCTTATCAGATGCTTTTTTATTAGTTTTTCACAACAAGAGACTGCTAATTCATGTGAGCCATATAGATAACATTGTGCTCTCTCCTGTGTAGTTGTGCCTGACACACCACTAATTGCCTAAAAAGCAAATCAATACATAATAAATACCACATCATCCTCTTTATGCATGTTGTCTTACTCCAAGCTGTATAGGCTCGAAAGCCTACTACCAATTAAGCATATTAGGTGATGTGCATCTCTGTAATGAGAAGGGGTGTGGTCTAATGACATCAACACCCTATATCAGGTGTGCATAATTATTAGGCAACTTCCTTTCCTTTGGCAAAATGGGTCAAAAGAAGGACTTGACAGGCTCAGAAAAGTCAAAAATAGTGAGATATCTTGCAGAGGGATGCAGCACTCTTAAAATTGCAAAGCTTCTGAAGCGTGATCATCGAACAATCAAGCGTTTCATTCAAAATAGTCAACAGGGTCGCAAGAAGCGTGTGGAAAAACCAAGGCGCAAAATAACTGCCCATGAACTGAGAAAAGTCAAGCGTGCAGCTGCCAAGATGCTACTTGCCACCAGTTTGGCCATATTTCAGAGCTGCAACATCACTGGAGTGCCCAAAAACACAAGGTGTGCAATACTCAGAGACATGGCCAAGGTAAGAAAGGCTGAAAGACGACCACTACTGAACAAGACACACAAGCTGAAACATCAAGACTGGGCCAAGAAATATCTCAAGACTGATTTTTCTAAGGTTTTATGGACTGATGAAATGAGAGTGAGTCTTGATGGGCCAGATGGATGGGCCCGTGGCTGGATTGGTAAAGGGCAGAGAGCTCCAGTCCGACTCAGACGCCAGCAAGGTGGAGTACTGGTTTGGGCTGGTATCATCAAAGATGAGCTTGTGGGGCCTTTTCGGGTTGAGGATGGAGTCAAGCTCAACTCCCAGTCCTACTGCCAGTTTCTGGAAGACACCTTCTTCAAGCAGTGGTACAGGAAGAAGTCTGCATCCTTCAAGAAAAACATGATTTTCATGCAGGACAATGCTCCATCACACGCGTCCAAGTACTCCACAGCGTGGCTGGCAAGAAAGGGTATAAAAGAAGAAAATCTAATGACATGGCCTCCTTGTTCACCTGATCTGAACCCCATTGAGAACCTGTGGTCCATCATCAAATGTGAGATTTACAAGGAGGGAAAACAGTACACCTCTCTGAACAGTGTCTGGGAGGCTGTGGTTGCTGCTGCACGCAATGTTGATGGTGAACAGATCAAAACACTGACAGAATCCATGGATGGCAGGCTTTTGAGTGTCCTTGCAAAGAAAGGTGGCTATATTGGTCACTGATTTGTTTTTGTTTTGTTTTTGAATGTCAGAAATGTATATTTGTGAATATTGAGATGTTATATTGGTTTCACTGGTAAAAATAAATAATTGAAATGGGTATATATTTGTTTTTTGTTAAGTTGCCTAATAATTATGCACAGTAATAGTCACCTGCACACACAGATATCCCCCTAAAATAGCTAAAACTAAAAACAAACTAAAAACTACTTCCAAAAATATTCAGCTTTGATATTAATGAGTGTTTTGGGTTCATTGAGAACATGGTTGTTGTTCAATAATAAAATTAATCCTCAAAAATACAACTTGCCTAATAATTCTGCACTCCCTGTACATAGCCATGTGATAGTTGGGCGGTCAGAAGAGGCTTAAATACAAGGTTATCACAGAGGTAAAGAGTATATTAATATAACTGGCTGTGCAAAATTAGGGAATGGGTAATAAAGGGATTATCTATCTTTTTAAATAATAACATTTTTGGAGTAGACTGTCCCTTTAAATTGCAGACAACAAGCTAAAAAGTGGTCATCACAGTTAGCAGCCTCTTAGGCAAATACTATCTGATGATGTATAAAAAGGGAATATATGCAAAGGTAAAAAAAAACAACTGTCCTTACATAAACCCCTGATAAGACCTCACTTTCAGTATAGTTTGTGGACTAACTAATAAATTATATTTAAGTACTAGAAACTGTTGCAAATTTAAGATGAGGAGAGGTTAAAAATGGACAAATCCTGTTTATTCTAGAAAAGAGGTGCATAATGCAGCTCTGTGCAGTTTCTGTTCTACTCTTTATACTTGTGTACAGTACTCTTTATACTTGTGTACAGTACTCTTTATACTTGTGTACAGTACTCTTATACTTGTGTGTACATATAGTACTCTTTATACTTGTGTACAGTACTCTTTATACTTGTGTACAGTACTCTTTATACTTGTGTACAGTACTCTTTATACTTGTATACAGATAGTACTCGTTATACTTGTGTACAGTACTCTTTATACTTGTGTACAGTACTCTTTATACTTGTATACAGTACTCTTTATACTTGTGTACAGTACTCTATATACTTGTGTGTACATATAGTACTCTTTATACTTGTGTACAGTACTCTTTATACTTGTGTACAGTACTCTTTATACTTGTGTGTACATATAGTACTCTTTATACTTGTGTACAGTACTCTTTATACTTGTGTACAGTACTCTTTATACTTGTATACAGATAGTACTCTTTATACCTGTGTACAGTACTCTTTATACTTGTGTACAGTACTCTTTATACTTGTATACAGTACTCTTTATACTTGTGTACAGTACTCTATATACTTGTGTGTACATATAGTACTCTTTATACTTGTGTACAGTACTCTTTATACTTGTGTGTACATATAGTACTCTTTCTACTTGTGTACAGTACTCTTTATACTTGTGTACAGTACTCTTTATACTTGTGTGTACATATAGTACTCTTTATACTTGTGTACAGTACTCTTTATACTTGTGTGTACATATAGTACTCTTTATACTTGTGTACAGTACTCTTATACTTGTGTGTACATATAGTACTCTTTATACTTGTGTACAGTACTCTTTATACTTGTGTACAGTATTCTTTATACTTGTGTACAGTACTCTTTATACTTGTGTACAGTACTCTTTATACTTGTGTACAGTACTCTTTATACTTGTGTGTAGATATAGTACTCTTTATACTTGTGTACAGTACTCTTTATACTTTTGTACAGATAGTACTCTTTATACTTGTGTACAATACTCTTTATACTTGTGTACAGTACTCTTTATACTTGTGTACAGTACTCTTTATACTTGTATACAGATAGTACTCTTTATACTTGTGTACAGATAGTACTCTTTATACTTGTGTACAGTACTCTTTATACTTGTGTACATATAGTACTCTTTATACTTGTGTACAGTACTCTTTATACTTGTGTACACTACTCTTTATACTTGTGTACAGTACTCTTTATACCTGTATGCAGATAGTACTCTCTATACTTGTATACATATAGTACTCTTTATACTTGTAGACAGTACTCTTTATACTTGTATACAGATAGTACTCTTTATACTTGTGTACAGTACTCTTTATACTTGTGTACAGATAGTACTCTTTATACTTGTGTACAGTACTCTTTATACTTGTGTACAGTAGTGATGTCGCGAACAGTTCCCGGCGAACATAGCTTGTTCGCGTTCACAGCGGCGGGCGAACATATGCGATGTTCGATCCGCCCTCTATTCGTCATCATTGCCTAAACTTTGACCCTGTATCTCACAGTCAGCAGGCACATTCCAGCCAATCAGCAGCAGACCATCCCTCCCAGACCCTTACACCTCATGGACAGCAGCCATTTTAGATTCATTCGGAAGCTGCATTGCTAGTGAGAGGAGGGACAGTGTAGCGGCTGCTAATTTAATAGGGAAATCGATAGCTAGTCTAGTGTATTCAGTGTCCACTACAGTCCTGAAGGACTCATCTGATCTCTGCTGTAAGGACAGCACCCCAAAAAGCCCTTTTTAGGGCTACATCAGTCATTTTTTTTTTGGTTTTTTTTTCTTTGTAATCTAATAGCAGTTGCCTGCCTGCCACTGCCAGCCTGTGTGTCAGGCTCACAGCAAATACTGTGCTTACTTTCTCAATGCCACCACCAGTCATATCTGGTGTAACATTAGTGTAAATTTAAAAAAAAAACTTTTACATCAGTCTGCTAGTGTAATCTAATTTCAGTTGCCAGGCCAGCCTGCCACTGCCAGCATATGTGTCAGGCTCACAGCATATACTGTGCCTATTTGCTCAGTGCCACCACTCATATCTGGCTGGTGTAACAGTAGTGTAAATATAAAAAAAACAACTTTTACATCAGTCTGCTAGTGTAATCTAATAGCAGTTGCCTGCCTGCCACTGCCAGCCTGTGTGTCAGGCTAACAGCATATGCTGTGCCTACTTGCTCAGTGCCACCACCAGTCATATCTGGTGTAACATTAGGGTAAATATAAAAAAAAAAACTTTTACATCAGTCTGCTAGTGTAATCTAATTTCATTTGCCAGGCCAGCCTGCCACTGTCAGCCTGTGTCTCAGGCTCACAGCATATACTGTGCCTACTTGCTCAGTGCCACCAGTCATATCTGGTGTAACAGTAGTGTAAATTTAAAAAAAATTTTTTTACATCAGTCTGCTAGTGTAATCTAATTTCAGTTGCCAGGCCAGCCTGCCACTGCCAGCCTGTGTGTCAGGCTCACAGCATATACTGTGCCTACTTGCTCAGTGTCACCACCAGTCATATCTGGTGTAACAGTAGTGTAAATTAAAAAAAAAAAAACTTTTACATCAGTCTGCTAGTGTAATCTAATTTCAGTTGCCAGGCCAGCCTGCCACTGCCAGCCTGTGTGTCAGGCTCACAGCATATACTGTGCCTACTTGCTCAGTGCCACCACTCATATCTGGCTGGTGTAACAGTAGTGTAAATTTAAAAAAAAAAAACTTTTACATCAGTCTGCTAGTGTAATCTAATAGCAGTTGCCTGCCTGCCACTGCCAGCCTGTGTGTCAGGCTCACAGCATATACTGTGCCTACTTGCTCAGTGCCACCACGTATATCTGGTATAACATTAGTGTAAATTTAAAAAAAAAACTTTTACATTAGTCTGCTAGTGTAATCTAATTTCAGTTGCCAGGCCAGCCTGCCACTGCCAGCCTGTGTGTCAGGCTCACAGCATATACTGTGCCAACTTGCTCAGTGCCACCACTCATATCTGGTGTAACATTAGTGTCAATTTTTTTAAAAAAAACTTTTACATCAGTCTGCTAGTGTAATCTAATTTCAGTTGCCAGGCCAGCCTGCCACTACCAGCCTGTGTGTCAGGCTCACAGCATATACTGTGCCTACTTGCTCAGTGCCACCACCAGTCATATCTGGTGTAACATTAGTGTAATTTTTTTATCAGTCTGCTAGTGTAATCTAATTTCAGTTGCCAGGCCAGCCTGCCACTGCCAGCCTGTGTGTCAGGCTCACAGCATATACTCTGCCTATTTGCTCAGTGCCACCAGTCATATCTGGTGTAACAGTAGTGTAAATTTAAAAAAAAAAACTTTTACATCAGTCTGCTAGTGTAATCTAATTTCAGTTGCCAGGCCAGCCTGCCACTGCCAGCCTGTGTGTCAGGCTCACAGAATATACTGTGCCTACTTGCTCAGTGCCATCACTCATATCTGGTGTAACAGTAGTGTAAATGTACAAAAAAAACCTTTTACATCAGTTTGATAGTGTAATTTAATAGCAGTTGCCCGCCTGCCACTGCCAGCCTGTGTGTCAGGCTCACAGCATATACTGTGCCTATTTGCTCAGTGCCACCACTCATATCTGGTGTAACATTAGTGTAAATTTAAAAAAAAAAAACTTTTACATCAGTCTGCTAGTGTAATCTAATTTCAGTTGCCAGGCCAGCCTGCCACTGCCAGCCTGTGTGTCAGGCTCACAGCATATACTGTGCCTACTTGCTCAGTGCCACCACTCATATCTGGTGTAACAATAGTGTAAATTTAAAAAAAAACAAAAAACTTTTACATCAGTCTGCTAGTGTAATCTAATTTCAGTTGCCAGGCTAGCTTGCCACTGCCAGCCTGTGTGTCAGGCTCACAGCATATACTGTGCCTACTTGCTCAGTGCCACCACCAGTCATATCTGGTGTAACAGTAGTGTAAATTTTGAAAAAAAACCTTTTACATCAGTCTGCTAGTGTAATCTAATTTCAGTTGCCAGGCACATTCCAGCCAATCAGCAGCAGACCCTCCCTCCCAGACCCTTACACCTCATTGACAGCAGCCATTTTAGATTCATTCGGAAGCTGCATTGCTAGTGAGAGGAGGGACAGTGTAGCTGCTGCTAATTTAATAGGGAAATCGATAGCTAGTCTAGTGTATTCAGTGTCCACTACAGTCCTGAAGGACTCATCTGATCTCTGCTGTAAGGACAGCACCCCAAAAAGCCCTTTTTTAGGGCTACATCAGTAATTTTTTTTGTTTTGTTTTTCTTTGTAATCTAATAGCAGTTGCCTGCCTGCCACTGCCAGCCTGTGTGTCAGGCTCACAGCATATACTGTGCCTTCTTTCTCAATGCCACCACCAGTCATATCTGGTGTAACATTAGTGTAAATTTAAAAAAAAACCTTTTACATCAGTCTGCTAGTGTAATCTAATTTCAGTTGCCAAGCCAGCCTGCCACTGCCAGCCTGTGTGTCAGGCTCACAGCATATACTGTGCCTATTTGCTCAGTGCCACCACTCATATCTGGCTGGTGTAACAGTAGTGTAAATATATATAAAAAAAAAAAACTTTTACATCAGTCTGCTAGTGTAATCTAATAGCAGTTGCCTGCCTGCCACTGCCAGCCTGTGTGTCAGGCTCACAGCATATACTGTGCCTTCTTTCTCAATGCCACCACCAGTCATATCTGGTGTAACATTAGTGTAAATTTAAAAAAAAATTTTTTACATCAGTCTGCTAGTGTAATCTAATTTCAGTTGCCAAGCCAGCCTGCCACTGCCAGCCTGTGTGTCAGGCTCACAGCATATACTGTGCCTATTTGCTCAGTGCCACCACTCATATCTGGCTGGTGTAACAGTAGTGTAAATATATATAAAAAAAAAACTTTTACATCAGTCTGCTAGTGTAATCTAATAGCAGTTGCCTGCCTGCCACTGCCAGCCTGTGTGTCAGGCTCACAGCATATACTGTGCCTACTTGCTCAGTGCCACCACGTATATCTGGTATAACATTAGTGTAAATTTTAAAAAAAAACTTTTACATTAGTCTGCTAGTGTAATCTAATTTCAGTTGCCAGGCCAGCCTGCCACTGCCAGCCTGTGTGTCAGGCTCACAGCATATACTGTGCCAACTTGCTCAGTGCCACCACTCATATCTGGTGTAACATTAGTGTCAATTTTTAAAAAAAAAACTTTTACATCAGTCTGCTAGTGTAATCTAATTTCAGTTGCCAGGCCAGCCTGCCACTACCAGCCTGTGTGTCAGGCTCACAGCATATACTGTGCCTACTTGCTCAGTGCCACCACCAGTCATATCTGGTGTAACATTAGTGTAATTTTTTTATCAGTCTGCTAGTGTAATCTAATTTCAGTTGCCAGGCCAGCCTGCCACTGCCAGCCTGTGTGTCAGGCTCACAGCATATACTCTGCCTATTTGCTCAGTGCCACCAGTCATATCTGGTGTAACAGTAGTGTAAATTTAAAAAAAAAAACTTTTACATCAGTCTGCTAGTGTAATCTAATTTCAGTTGCCAGGCCAGCCTGCCACTGCCAGCCTGTGTGTCAGGCTCACAGAATATACTGTGCCTACTTGCTCAGTGCCATCACTCATATCTGGTGTAACAGTAGTGTAAATGTACAAAAAAAAACTTTTACATCAGTTTGATAGTGTAATTTAATAGCAGTTGCCCGCCTGCCACTGCCAGCCTGTGTGTCAGGCTCACAGCATATACTGTGCCTATTTGCTCAGTGCCACCACTCATATCTGGTGTAACATTAGTGTAAATTTAAAAAACAACAACTTTTACATCATTCTGCTAGTGTAATCTAATTTCAGTTGCCAGGCCAGCCTGCCACTGCCAGCCTGTGTGTCAGGCTCACAGCATATACTGTGCCTACTTGCTCAGTGCCACCACTCATATCTGGTGTAACAATAGTGTAAATTTAAAAAAAACAAAAAACTTTTACATCAGTCTGCTAGTGTAATCTAATTTCAGTTGCCAGGCTAGCCTGCCACTGCCAGCCTGTGTGTCAGGCTCACAGCATATACTGTGCCTACTTGCTCAGTGCCACCACCAGTCATATCTGGTGTAACAGTAGTGTAAATTTTGAAAAGAAACCTTTTACATCAGTCTGCTAGTGTAATCTAATTTCAGTTGCCAGGCACATTCCAGCCAATCAGCAGCAGACCCTCCCTCCCAGACCCTTACACCTCATTGACAGCAGCCATTTTAGATTCATTCGGAAGCTGCATTGCTAGTGAGAGGAGGGACAGTGTAGCTGCTGCTAATTTAATAGGGAAATCGATAGCTAGTCTAGTGTATTCAGTGTCCACTACAGTCCTGAAGGACTCATCTGATCTCTGCTGTAAGGACAGCACCCCAAAAAGCCCTTTTTTAGGGCTACATCAGTAATTTTTTTTTGTTTTGTTTTTCTTTGTAATCTAATAGCAGTTGCCTGCCTGCCACTGCCAGCCTGTGTGTCAGGCTCACAGCATATACTGTGCCTTCTTTCTCAATGCCACCACCAGTCATATCTGGTGTAACATTAGTGTAAATTTAAAAAAAAACCTTTTACATCAGTCTGCTAGTGTAATCTAATTTCAGTTGCCAAGCCAGCCTGCCACTGCCAGCCTGTGTGTCAGGCTCACAGCATATACTGTGCCTATTTGCTCAGTGCCACCACTCATATCTGGCTGGTGTAACAGTAGTGTAAATATATATAAAAAAAAAAAACTTTTACATCAGTCTGCTAGTGTAATCTAATAGCAGTTGCCTGCCTGCCACTGCCAGCCTGTGTGTCCGGCTCACAGCATATACTGTGCCTTCTTTCTCAATGCCACCACCAGTCATATCTGGTGTAACATTAGTGTAAATTTAAAAAAAAATTTTTTACATCAGTCTGCTAGTGTAATCTAATTTCAGTTGCCAAGCCAGCCTGCCACTGCCAGCCTGTGTGTCAGGCTCACAGCATATACTGTGCCTATTTGCTCAGTGCCACCACTCATATCTGGCTGGTGTAACAGTAGTGTAAATATATATAAAAAAAAAAACTTTTACATCAGTCTGCTAGTGTAATCTAATAGCAGTTGCCTGCCTGCCACTGCCAGCCTGTGTGTCAGGCTCACAGCATATACTGTGCCTACTTACTCAGTGCCACCACGTATATCTGGTATAACATTAGTGTAAATTTTAAAAAAAAACTTTTACATTAGTCTGCTAGTGTAATCTAATTTCAGTTGCCAGGCCAGCCTGCCACTGCCAGCCTGTGTGTCAGGCTCACAGCATATACTGTGCCAACTTGCTCAGTGCCACCACTCATATCTGGTGTAACATTAGTGTCAATTTTTAAAAAAAAACTTTTACATCAGTCTGCTAGTGTAATCTAATTTCAGTTGCCAGGCCAGCCTGCCACTACCAGCCTGTGTGTCAGGCTCACAGCATATACTGTGCCTACTTGCTCAGTGCCACCACCAGTCATATCTGGTGTAACATTAGTGTAATTTTTTTATCAGTCTGCTAGTGTAATCTAATTTCAGTTGCCAGGCCAGCCTGCCACTGCCAGCCTGTGTGTCAGGCTCACAGCATATACTCTGCCTATTTGCTCAGTGCCACCAGTCATATCTGGTGTAACAGTAGTGTAAATTAAAAAAAAAAAACTTTTACATCAGTCTGCTAGTGTAATCTAATTTCAGTTGCCAGGCCAGCCTGCCACTGCCAGCCTGTGTGTCAGGCTCACAGAATATACTGTGCCTACTTGCTCAGTGCCATCACTCATATCTGGTGTAACAGTAGTGTAAATGTACAAAAAAAAAACTTTTACATCAGTTTGATAGTGTAATTTAATAGCAGTTGCCCGCCTGCCACTGCCAGCCTGTGTGTCAGGCTCACAGCATATACTGTGCCTATTTGCTCAGTGCCACCACTCATATCTGGTGTAACATTAGTGTAAATTTAAAAAACAACAACTTTTACATCAGTCTGCTAGTGTAATCTAATTTCAGTTGCCAGGCCAGCCTGCCACTGCCAGCCTGTGTGTCAGGCTCACAGCATATACTGTGCCTACTTGCTCAGTGCCACCACTCATATCTGGTGTAACAATAGTGTAAATTTAAAAAAAACAAAAAACTTTTACATCAGTCTGCTAGTGTAATCTAATTTCAGTTGCCAGGCTAGCCTGCCACTGCCAGCCTGTGTGTCAGGCTCACAGCATATACTGTGCCTACTTGCTCAGTGCCACCACCAGTCATATCTGGTGTAACAGTAGTGTAAATTTTGAAAAGAAACCTTTTACATCAGTCTGCTAGTGTAATCTAATTTCAGTTGCCAGGCACATTCCAGCCAATCAGCAGCAGACCCTCCCTCCCAGACCCTTACACCTCATTGACAGCAGCCATTTTAGATTCATTCGGAAGCTGCATTGCTAGTGAGAGGAGGGACAGTGTAGCTGCTGCTAATTTAATAGGGAAATCGATAGCTAGTCTAGTGTATTCAGTGTCCACTACAGTCCTGAAGGACTCATCTGATCTCTGCTGTAAGGACAGCACCCCAAAAAGCCCTTTTTTAGGGCTACATCAGTAATTTTTTTTTGTTTTGTTTTTCTTTGTAATCTAATAGCAGTTGCCTGCCTGCCACTGCCAGCCTGTGTGTCAGGCTCACAGCATATACTGTGCCTTCTTTCTCAATTCCACCACCAGTCATATCTGGTGTAACATTAGTGTAAATTTAAAAAAAAAACTTTTACATCAGTCTGCTAGTGTAATCTAATTTCAGTTGCCAAGCCAGCCTGCCACTGCCAGCCTGTGTGTCAGGCTCACAGCATATACTGTGCCTATTTGCTCAGTGCCACCACTCATATCTGGCTGGTGTAACAGTAGTGTAAATATATATATAAAAAAAAACTTTTACATCAGTCTGCTAGTGTAATCTAATAGCAGTTGCCTGCCTGCCACTGCCAGCCTGTGTGTCAGGCTCACAGCATATACTGTGCCTACTTGCTCAGTGTCACCACCAGTCATATCTGGTGTAACAGTAGTGTAAATTAAAAAAAAAAAAAACTTTTACATCAGTCTGCTAGTGTAATCTAATTTCAGTTGCCAGGCCAGCCTGCCACTGCCAGCCTGTGTGTCAGGCTCACAGCATATACTGTGCCTACTTGCTCAGTGCTACCACTCATATCTGGCTGGTGTAACAGTAGTGTAAATTAAAAAAAAAAAAACTTTTACATCAGTCTGCTAGTGTAATCTAATAGCAGTTGCCTGCCTGCCACTGCCAGCCTGTGTGTCAGGCTCACAGCATATACTGTGCCTACTTGCTCAGTGCCACCACGTATATCTGGTATAACATTAGTGTAAATTTAAAAAAAAAACTTTTACATTAGTCTGCTAGTGTAATCTAATTTCAGTTGCCAGGCCAGCCTGCCACTGCCAGCCTGTGTGTCAGGCTCACAGCATATACTGTGCCAACTTGCTCAGTGCCACCACTCATATCTGGTGTAACATTAGTGTCAATTTTTAAAAAAAAAACTTTTACATCAGTCTGCTAGTGTAATCTAATTTCAGTTGCCAGGCCAGCCTGCCACTACCAGCCTGTGTGTCAGGCTCACAGCATATACTGTGCCTACTTGCTCAGTGCCACCACCAGTCATATCTGGTGTAACATTAGTGTAATTTTTTTATCAGTCTGCTAGTGTAATCTAATTTCAGTTGCCAGGCCAGCCTGCCACTGCCAGCCTGTGTGTCAGGCTCACAGCATATACTCTGCCTATTTGCTCAGTGCCACCAGTCATATCTGGTGTAACAGTAGTGTAAATTAAAAAAAAAAAACTTTTACATCAGTCTGCTAGTGTAATCTAATTCCAGTTGCCAGGCCAGCCTGCCACTGCCAGCCTGTGTGTCAGGCTCACAGAATATACTGTGCCTACTTGCTCAGTGCCATCACTCATATCTGGTGTAACAGTAGTGTAAATGTACAAAAAAAAACTTTTACATCAGTTTGATAGTGTAATTTAATAGCAGTTGCCCGCCTGCCACTGCCAGCCTGTGTGTCAGGCTCACAGCATATACTGTGCCTATTTGCTCAGTGCCACCACTCATATCTGGTGTAACATTAGTGTAAATTTAAAAAACAACAACTTTTACATCAGTCTGCTAGTGTAATCTAATTTCAGTTGCCAGGCCAGCCTGCCACTGCCAGCCTGTGTGTCAGGCTCACAGCATATACTGTGCCTACTTGCTCAGTGCCACCACTCATATCTGGTGTAACAATAGTGTAAATTTAAAAAAAACAAAAAACTTTTACATCAGTCTGCTAGTGTAATCTAATTTCAGTTGCCAGGCTAGCCTGCCACTGCCAGCCTGTGTGTCAGGCTCACAGCATATACTGTGCCTACTTGCTCAGTGCCACCACCAGTCATATCTGGTGTAACAGTAGTGTAAATTTTGAAAAGAAACCTTTTACATCAGTCTGCTAGTGTAATCTAATTTCAGTTGCCAGGCACATTCCAGCCAATCAGCAGCAGACCCTCCCTCCCAGACCCTTACACCTCATTGACAGCAGCCATTTTAGATTCATTCGGAAGCTGCATTGCTAGTGAGAGGAGGGACAGTGTAGCTGCTGCTAATTTAATAGGGAAATCGATAGCTAGTCTAGTGTATTCAGTGTCCACTACAGTCCTGAAGGACTCATCTGATCTCTGCTGTAAGGACAGCACCCCAAAAAGCCCTTTTTTAGGGCTACATCAGTAATTTTTTTTTGTTTTGTTTTTCTTTGTAATCTAATAGCAGTTGCCTGCCTGCCACTGCCAGCCTGTGTGTCAGGCTCACAGCATATACTGTGCCTTCTTTCTCAATTCCACCACCAGTCATATCTGGTGTAACATTAGTGTAAATTTAAAAAAAAAACTTTTACATCAGTCTGCTAGTGTAATCTAATTTCAGTTGCCAAGCCAGCCTGCCACTGCCAGCCTGTGTGTCAGGCTCACAGCATATACTGTGCCTATTTGCTCAGTGCCACCACTCATATCTGGCTGGTGTAACAGTAGTGTAAATATATATATAAAAAAAAACTTTTACATCAGTCTGCTAGTGTAATCTAATAGCAGTTGCCTGCCTGCCACTGCCAGCCTGTGTGTCAGGCTCACAGCATATACTGTGCCTACTTGCTCAGTGTCACCACCAGTCATATCTGGTGTAACAGTAGTGTAAATTAAAAAAAAAAAAAACTTTTACATCAGTCTGCTAGTGTAATCTAATTTCAGTTGCCAGGCCAGCCTGCCACTGCCAGCCTGTGTGTCAGGCTCACAGCATATACTGTGCCTACTTGCTCAGTGCTACCACTCATATCTGGCTGGTGTAACAGTAGTGTAAATTAAAAAAAAAAAAAACTTTTACATCAGTCTGCTAGTGTAATCTAATAGCAGTTGCCTGCCTGCCACTGCCAGCCTGTGTGTCAGGCTCACAGCATATACTGTGCCTACTTGCTCAGTGCCACCACGTATATCTGGTATAACATTAGTGTAAATTTAAAAAAAAAACTTTTACATTAGTCTGCTAGTGTAATCTAATTTCAGTTGCCAGGCCAGCCTGCCACTGCCAGCCTGTGTGTCAGGCTCACAGCATATACTGTGCCAACTTGCTCAGTGCCACCACTCATATCTGGTGTAACATTAGTGTCAATTTTTAAAAAAAAAACTTTTACATCAGTCTGCTAGTGTAATCTAATTTCAGTTGCCAGGCCAGCCTGCCACTACCAGCCTGTGTGTCAGGCTCACAGCATATACTGTGCCTACTTGCTCAGTGCCACCACCAGTCATATCTGGTGTAACATTAGTGTAATTTTTTTATCAGTCTGCTAGTGTAATCTAATTTCAGTTGCCAGGCCAGCCTGCCACTGCCAGCCTGTGTGTCAGGCTCACAGCATATACTCTGCCTATTTGCTCAGTGCCACCAGTCATATCTGGTGTAACAGTAGTGTAAATTTAAAAAAAAAAACTTTTACATCAGTCTGCTAGTGTAATCTAATTTCAGTTGCCAGGCCAGCCTGCCACTGCCAGCCTGTGTGTCAGGCTCACAGAATATACTGTGCCTACTTGCTCAGTGCCATCACTCATATCTGGTTTAACAGTAGTGTAAATGTACAAAAAAAAAACTTTTACATCAGTTTGATAGTGTAATTTAATAGCAGTTGCCCGCCTGCCACTGCCAGCCTGTGTGTCAGGCTCACAGCATATACTGTGCCTATTTGCTCAGTGCCACCACTCATATCTGGTGTAACATTAGTGTAAATTTAAAAAAAAAAAACTTTTACATCAGTCTGCTAGTGTAATCTAATTTCAGTTGCCAGGCCAGCCTGCCACTGCCAGCCTGTGTGTCAGGCTCACAGCATATACTGTGCCTACTTGCTCAGTGCCACCACTCATATCTGGTGTAACAATAGTGTAAATTTAAAAAAAACAAAAAACTTTTACATCAGTCTGCTAGTGTAATCTAATTTGAGTTGCCAGGCTAGCCTGCCACTGCCAGCCTGTGTGTCAGGCTCACAGCATATACTGTGCCTACTTGCTCAGTGCCACCACCAGTCATATCTGGTGTAACAGTAGTGTAAATTTTGAAAAAAAACCTTTTACATCAGTCTGCTAGTGTAATCTAATTTCAGTTGCCAGGCACATTCCAGCCAATCAGCAGCAGACCCTCCCTCCCAGACCCTTACACCTCATTGACAGCAGCCATTTTAGATTCATTCGGAAGCTGCATTGCTAGTGAGAGGAGGGACAGTGTAGCTGCTGCTAATTTAATAGGGAAATCGATAGCTAGTCTAGTGTATTCAGTGTCCACTACAGTCCTGAAGGACTCATCTGATCTCTGCTGTAAGGACAGCACCCCAAAAAGCCCTTTTTTAGGGCTACATCAGTAATTTTTTTTTGTTTTGTTTTTCTTTGTAATCTAATAGCGGTTGCCTGCCTGCCACTGCCAGCCTGTGTGTCAGGCTCACAGCATATACTGTGCCTTCTTTCTCAATGCCACCACCAGTCATATCTGGTGTAACATTAGTGTAAATTTAAAAAAAAACCTTTTACATCAGTCTGCTAGTGTAATCTAATTTCAGTTGCCAAGCCAGCCTGCCACTGCCAGCCTGTGTGTCAGGCTCACAGCATATACTGTGCCTATTTGCTCAGTGCCACCACTCATATCTGGCTGGTGTAACAGTAGTGTAAATATATATAAAAAAAAAAAACTTTTACATCAGTCTGCTAGTGTAATCTAATAGCAGTTGCCTGCCTGCCACTGCCAGCCTGTGTGTCAGGCTCACAGCATATACTGTGCCTTCTTTCTCAATGCCACCACCAGTCATATCTGGTGTAACATTAGTGTAAATTTAAAAAAAAAACTTTTACATCAGTCTGCTAGTGTAATCTAATTTCAGTTGCCAAGCCAGCCTGCCACTGTCAGCCTGTGTGTCAGGCTCACAGCATATACTGTGCCTATTTGCTCAGTGCCACCACTCATATCTGGCTGGTGTAACAGTAGTGTAAATATATATAAAAAAAAAACTTTTACATCAGTCTGCTAGTGTAATCTAATAGCAGTTGCCTGCCTGCCACTGCCAGCCTGTGTGTCAGGCTCACAGCATATACTGTGCCTACTTGCTCAGTGCCACCACGTATATCTGGTATAACATTAGTGTAAATTTAAAAAAAAAACTTTTACATTAGTCTGCTAGTGTAATCTAATTTCAGTTGCCAGGCCAGCCTGCCACTGCCAGCCTGTGTGTCAGGCTCACAGCATATACTGTGCCAACTTGCTCAGTGCCACCACTCATATCTGGTGTAACATTAGTGTCAATTTTTTAAAAAAAAACTTTTACATCAGTCTGCTAGTGTAATCTAATTTCAGTTGCCAGGCCAGCCTGCCACTACCAGCCTGTGTGTCAGGCTCACAGCATATACTGTGCCTACTTGCTCAGTGCCACCACCAGTCATATCTGGTGTAACATTAGTGTAATTTTTTTATCAGTCTGCTAGTGTAATCTAATTTCAGTTGCCAGGCCAGCCTGCCACTGCCAGCCTGTGTGTCAGGCTCACAGCATATACTCTGCCTATTTGCTCAGTGCCACCAGTCATATCTGGTGTAACAGTAGTGTAAATTTAAAAAAAATACTTTTACATCAGTCTGCTAGTGTAATCTAATTTCAGTTGCCAGGCCAGCCTGCCACTGCCAGCCTGTGTGTCAGGCTCACAGAATATACTGTGCCTACTTGCTCAGTGCCATCACTCATATCTGGTGTAACAGTAGTGTAAATGTACAAAAAAAAACTTTTACATCAGTTTGATAGTGTAATTTAATAGCAGTTGCCCGCCTGCCACTGCCAGCCTGTGTGTCAGGCTCACAGCATATACTGTGCCTATTTGCTCAGTGCCACCACTCATATCTGGTGTAACATTAGTGTAAATTTAAAAAACAACAACTTTTACATCAGTCTGCTAGTGTAATCTAATTTCAGTTGCCAGGCCAGCCTGCCACTGCCAGCCTGTGTGTCAGGCTCACAGCATATACTGTGCCTACTTGCTCAGTGCCACCACTCATATCTGGTGTAACAATAGTGTAAATTTAAAAAAAACAAAAAACTTTTACATCAGTCTGCTAGTGTAATCTAATTTCAGTTGCCAGGCTAGCCTGCCACTGCCAGCCTGTGTGTCAGGCTCACAGCATATACTGTGCCTACTTGCTCAGTGCCACCACCAGTCATATCTGGTGTAACAGTAGTGTAAATTTTGAAAAAAACCTTTTACATCAGTCTGCTAGTGTAATCTAATTTCAGTTGCCAGGCACATTCCAGCCAATCAGCAGCAGACCCTCCCTCCCAGACCCTTACACCTCATTGACAGCAGCCATTTTAGATTCATTCGGAAGCTGCATTGCTAGTGAGAGGAGGGACAGTGTAGCTGCTGCTAATTTAATAGGGAAATCGATAGCTAGTCTAGTATATTCAGTGTCCACTACAGTCCTGAAGGACTCATCTGATCTCTGCTGTAAGGACAGCACCCCAAAAAGCCCTTTTTTAGGGCTACATCAGTAATTTTGTTTTGTTTTGTTTTTCTTTGTAATCTAATAGCAGTTAGCTGCCTGCCACTGCCAGCCTGTGTGTCAGGCTCACAGCATATACTGTGCCTTCTTTCTCAATGCCACCACCAGTCATATCTGGTGTAACATTAGTGTAAATTTAAAAAAAAAACTTTTACATCAGTCTGCTAGTGTAATCTAATTTCAGTTGCCAAGCCAGCCTGCCACTGCCAGCCTGTGTGTCAGGCTCACAGCATATACTGTGCCTATTTGCTCAGTGCCACCACTCATATCTGGCTGGTGTAACAGTAGTGTAAATATATATATAAAAAAAAACTTTTACATCAGTCTGCTAGTGTAATCTAATAGCAGTTGCCTGCCTGCCACTGCCAGCCTGTGTGTCAGGCTCACAGCATATACTGTGCCTACTTGCTCAGTGTCACCACCAGTCATATCTGGTGTAACAGTAGTGTAAATTAAAAAAAAAAAAAACTTTTACATCAGTCTGCTAGTGTAATCTAATTTCAGTTGCCAGGCCAGCCTGCCACTGCCAGCCTGTGTGTCAGGCTCACAGCATATACTGTGCCTACTTGCTCAGTGCCACCACTCATATCTGGCTGGTGTAACAGTAGTGTAAATTTAAAAAAAAAAACTTTTACATCAGTCTGCTAGTGTAATCTAATAGCAGTTGCCTGCCTGCCACTGCCAGCCTGTGTGTCAGGCTCACAGCATATACTGTGCCTACTTGCTCAGTGCCACCACGTATATCTGGTATAACATTAGTGTAAATTTAAAAAAAAAACTTTTACATTAGTCTGCTAGTGTAATCTAATTTCAGTTTCCAGGCCAGCATGCCACTGCCAGCCTGTGTGTCAGGCTCACAGCATATACTGTGCCAACTTGCTCAGTGCCACCACTCATATCTGGTGTAACATTAGTGTCAATTTTTAAAAAAAAAACTTTTACATCAGTCTGCTAGTGTAATCTAATTTCAGTTGCCAGGCCAGCCTGCCACTACCAGCCTGTGTGTCAGGCTCACAGCATATACTGTGCCTACTTGCTCAGTGCCACCACCAGTCATATCTGGTGTAACATTAGTGTAATTTTTTTATCAGTCTGCTAGTGTAATCTAATTTCAGTTGCCAGGCCAGCCTGCCACTGCCAGCCTGTGTGTCAGGCTCACAGCATATACTCTGCCTATTTGCTCAGTGCCACCAGTCATATCTGGTGTAACAGTAGTGTAAATTTAAAAAAAAAAACTTTTACATCAGTCTGCTAGTGTAATCTAATTTCAGTTGCCAGGCCAGCCTGCCACTGCCAGCCTGTGTGTCAGGCTCACAGAATATACTGTGCCTACTTGCTCAGTGCCATCACTCATATCTGGTGTAACAGTAGTGTAAATGTACAAAAAAAACCTTTTACATCAGTTTGATAGTGTAATTTAATAGCAGTTGCCCGCCTGCCACTGCCAGCCTGTGTGTCAGGCTCACAGCATATACTGTGCCTATTTGCTCAGTGCCACCACTCATATCTGGTGTAACATTAGTGTAAATTTAAAAAAAAACATAATTTATGCTTACCTGATAAATTCCTTTCTTCTGTTGTGTGATCAGTCCACGGGTCATCATTACTTCTGGGATATAACTCCTCCCCAACAGGAAATGCAAGAGGATTCACCCAGCAGAGCTGCATATAGCTCCTCCCCTCTACGTCACTCCCAGTCATTCGACCAAGAATCAACGAGAAAGGAGAAACCAAGGGTGAAGTGGTGACTGGAGTATAATTTAAAAGATATTTACCTGCCTTAAAACAGGGCGGGCCGTGGACTGATCACACAACAGAAGAAAGGAATTTATCAGGTAAGCATAAATTATGTTTTCTTCTGTTATGTGTGATCAGTCCACGGGTCATCATTACTTCTGGGATACCAATACCAAAGCAAAAGTACACGGATGACGGGAGGGATAGGCAGGCTCATTATACAGAAGGAACCACTGCCTGAAGAACCTTTCTCCCAAAAATAGCCTCCGAAGAAGCAAAAGTGTCAAATTTGTAAAATTTGGAAAAAGTATGAAGCGAAGACCAAGTTGCAGCCTTGCAAATCTGTTCAACAGAGGCCTCATTCTTAAAGGCCCAAGTGGAAGCCACAGCTCTAGTAGAATGAGCTGTAATTCTTTCAGGAGGCTGCTGTCCAGCAGTCTCATAGGCTAAACGAATTATGCTACGAAGCCAGAAGGAGAGAGAGGTAGCCGAAGCCTTATGACCTCTCCTCTGACCAGAGTACACGACAAACAGGGAAGACGTTTGTCGAAAATCCTTAGTTGCCTGCAAGTAGAACTTGAGGGCACGAACTACATCCAGATTGTGTAGAAGACGTTCCTTCTTTGAAGAAGGATTTGGACACAAGGATGGAACAACAATCTCTTGATTGATATTCCTGTTAGTGACTACCTTAGGTAAGAACCCAGGTTTAGTACGCAGAACTACCTTGTCTGAGTGAAAAATCAGATAAGGAGAATCACAATGTAAGGCTGATAACTCAGAGACTCTTCGAGCCGAGGAAATAGCCATTAAAAACAGAACTTTCCAAGATAACAATTTTATATCAATGGAATGAAGGGGTTCAAACGGAACACCCTGTAAAACGTTAAGAACTAAGTTTAAACTCCATGGCGGAGCAACAGTTTTAAACACAGGCTTGATCCTAGCTAAAGCCTGACAAAAGGCCTGGACGTCTGGATTTTCTGACAGACGCCTGTGTAACAAGATGGACAGAGCTGAGATCTGTCCCTTTAATGAGCTAGCCGATAAACCCTTTTCTAAACCTTCTTGTAGAAAGGACAATATCCTAGGAATCCTAACCTTACTCCAGGAGTAACCTTTGGATTCGCACCAGTATAGGTATTTACGCCATATCTTATGGTAAATCCTTCTGGTAACAGGCTTCCTAGCCTGTATCAGGGTATCAATAACCGACTCAGAAAAACCACGTTTTGATAAAATCAAGCGTTCAATTTCCAAGCAGTCAGCTTCAGAGAAGTTAGATTTTGATGTTTGAATGGACCCTGTATCAGAAGGTCCTGTCTTAGAGGTAGAGACCAAGGCGGACAGGATGACATGTCCACTAGATCTGCATACCAAGTCCTGCGTGGCCATGCAGGCGCTATTAGAATCACTGATGCTCTCTCCTGTTTGATTTTGGCAATCAATCGAGGAAGCAGCGGGAAGGGTGGAAACACATAAGCCATCCCGAAGTTCCAAGGTGCTGTTAAAGCATCTATCAGAACCGCTCCCGGATCCCTGGATCTGGACCCGTAGCGAGGAAGTTTGGCGTTCTGGCGAGACGCCATGAGATCTATCTCTGGTTTGCCCCAACGTCGAAGTATTTGGGCAAAGACCTCCGGATGAAGTTCCCACTCCCCCGGATGAAAAGTCTGGCGACTCAAGAAATCCGCCTCCCAGTTCTCCACTCCCGGGATGTGGATTGCTGACAGGTGGCAAGAGTGAGACTCTGCCCAGCGAATTATCTTTGATACTTCCATCATTGCTAGGGAGCTTCTTGTCCCTCCTTGATGGTTGATGTAAGCTACAGTCGTGATGTTGTCCGACTGAAACCTGATGAACCCCCGAGTTTTTAACTGGGGCCAAGCCAGAAGGGCATGGAGAACTGCTCTTAATTCCAGAATGTTTATTGGTAGGAGACTTTCCTCCTGATTCCATTGTCCCTGAGCCTTCAGAGAATTCCAGACAGCGCCCCAACCTAGTAGGCTGGCGTCTGTTGTTACAATTGTCCAGTCCGGCCTGCTGAATGGCATCCCCCTGGACAGATGTGGCCGAGAAAGCCACCATAGAAGAGAGTTTCTGGTCTCTTGATCCAGATTCAGAGTAGGGGACAAGTCTGAGTAATCCCCATTCCACTGACTCAGCATGCACAATTGCAGCGGTCTGAGATGTAGACGTGCAAAGGGTACTATGTCCATTGCTGCTACCATTAAGCCGATCACCTCCATGCATTGAGCTACTGACGGGAGTTGAATGGAATGAAGGACACGGCATGCATTTAGAAGCTTTGTTAATCTGTCTTCTGTCAGATAAATCTTCATTTCTACAGAATCTATAAGAGTCCCCAAGAATGGAACTCTTGTGAGAGGAAAAAGAGAACTCTTCTTTTCGTTCACTTTCCATCCATGCGACCTTAGAAATGCCAGAACTAACTCTGTATGAGACTTGGCAGTTTGAAAGCTTGAAGCTTGTATCAGAATGTCGTCTAGGTACGGAGCTACCGAAATTCCTCGCGGTCTTAGTACCGCCAGAAGGGCACCCAGAACCTTTGTGAAGATTCTTGGAGCCGTAGCCAATCCGAATGGAAGAGCTACAAACTGGTAATGCCTGTCTAAGAAGGCAAACCTTAGATACCGGTAATGATCTTTGTGAATCGGTATGTGAAGGTAAGCATCCTTTAAATCCACTGTGGTCATGTACTGACCCTTTTGGATCATGGGTAAGATTGTCCGAATAGTTTCCATTTTGAACGATGGAACTCTTAGGAATTTGTTTAGGATCTTTAAATCCAAGATTGGCCTGAAAGTTCCCTCTTTTTTGGGAACCACAAACAGGTTTGAGTAAAACCCTTGTCCTTGTTCCGACCGCGGAACCGGATGGATCACTCCCATTAATAACAGATCTTGTACACAGCGTAGAAACGCTTCTTTCTTTATCTGGTTTGTTGACAACCTTGACAGATGAAATCTCCCTCTTGGGGGAGAGAATTTGAAGTCTAGAAGGTATCCCTGAGATATGATCTCTAGCGCCCAGGGATCCTGAACATCTCTTGCCCAAGCCTGGGCGAAGAGAGAGAGTCTGCCCCCCACTAGATCCGGTCCCGGATCGGGGGCCCTCGGTTCATGCTGTCTTTGGGGCAGCAGCAGGTTTCCTGGCCTGCTTGCCCTTGTTCCAGGACTGGTTAGGTTTCCAGCCTTGTCTGTAACGAGCAACAGCTCCTTCCTGTTTTGGTGCAGTGGAAGTTGATGCTGCTCCTGCTTTGAAATTCCGAAAGGGACGAAAATTAGACTGTCTAGCCTTAGCTTTGGCTTTGTCTTGAGGCAGGGCGTGGCCCTTACCTCCTGTAATGTCAGCGATAATTTCTTTCAAACCGGGCCCAAATAAAGTTTGCCCCTTGAAAGGTATATTAAGTAATTTGGACTTAGAAGTTACATCAGCTGACCAGGATTTTAGCCA
Organism: Bombina bombina; assembly: GCF_027579735.1. Taxonomy (NCBI): domain Eukaryota; kingdom Metazoa; phylum Chordata; class Amphibia; order Anura; family Bombinatoridae; genus Bombina; species Bombina bombina. The sequence goes on along the minus strand of NW_026511052.1, from coordinate 231,003 downwards.
CAGCGCCCTACGTGCCTGAATGGCGAATCCTGAGTTCTTAGCCGTAAGTTTGGTTAAATGTACTACGGCCTCCGAAATGAATGAATTAGCTAGTTTAAGGACTCTAAGCCTGTCCGTAATGTCGTCCAGGGTAGCTGAACTAAGATTCTCTTCCAGAGACTCAATCCAAAATGCTGCCGCAGCCGTAATCGGCGCGATGCATGCAAGGGGTTGCAATATAAAACCTTGTTGAACAAACATTTTCTTAAGGTAACCCTCTAATTTTTTATCCATTGGATCTGAAAAAGCACAGCTATCCTCCACCGGGATAGTGGTACGCTTAGCTAAAGTAGAAACTGCTCCCTCCACCTTAGGGACCGTTTGCCATAAGTCCCGTGTGGTGGCGTCTATTGGAAACATCTTTCTAAATATTGGAGGGGGTGAGAACGGCACACCGGGTCTATCCCACTCCTTAGTAACAATTTCAGTTAGTCTCTTAGGTATAGGAAAAACGTCAGTACTCGCCGGTACCGCAAAGTATTTATCCAACCTACACAATTTCTCTGGTATTGCAACAGTGTTACAATCATTAAGAGCCGCTAAAACCTCCCCTAGTAATACACGGAGGTTCTCCAATTTAAATTTAAAATTTGAAATATCTGAATCCAATCTGTTTGGATCAGAACCATCACCCACAGAATGAAGCTCTCCGTCCTCATGCTCTGCAAGCTGTGACGCAGTATCAGACATGGCCCTAGTATTATCAGCGCACTCTGTTCTCACCCCAGAGTGATCACGCTTGCCTCTTAGTTCTGGTAATTTAGCCAAAACTTCAGTCATAACAGTAGCCATATCTTGTAATGTTATCTGTAATGGCCGCCCAGATGTACTAGGCGCCATAATATCACGCACCTCCCGGGCGGGAGATGCAGGTACTGACACGTGAGGCGAGTTAGTCGGCATAACTCTCCCCTCGCTGTTTGGTGAAATTTGTTCAATTTGTACAGATTGGCTTTTATTTAAAGTAGCATCAATACAGTTAGTACATAAATTTCTATTGGGCTCCACCTTGGCATTGGAACAAATGACACAGATATCTTCCTCTGAATCAGACATGTTTAACACACTAGCAATAAACTTGCAACTTGGTTACAATCTTATTTAACAAAAACGTACTGTGCCTCAAAGAAGCACTAAACGATTAAATGACAGTTGAAATAATGAACTGAAAGACAGTTATAGCATCAATCCTTAAAAACAACACAACTTTTAGCAAAGGTTTGTTCCCATTAGTAAAGTAACAATAATTAAATTTGAAACATAAAAATTACAGAGCAACGTTTTTAATAACAGTCAATATATAAGTCTCACAGCTCTGCTGAGAGAATCTACCTCCCTCCAAAGAAGTTTGAAGACCCCTGAGTTCTGTTAGAGATGAACCGGATCATGCAGGAAATACAAGAGTAACTGACTGGAAATTTTTGATGCGTAGCAAAGAGCGCCAAAAACGGCCCCTCCCCCTCACACACAGCAGTGAGAGAGAAACGAAACTGTCACAATTAAAACAAGCAACTGCCAAGTGGAAAAATAATGCCCAAATATTTATTCACTCAGTACCTCAGAAAATGCAAACGATTCTACATTCCAGCAAAAACGTTTAACATAATAAATACCTATTAAAAGGTTTAATGTACTTTTAACAGAGTAATTCCGGTGAAATACCATCCCCAGAATACTGAAGTGTAGAGTATACATACATGTCATTATAACGGTATGGCAGGATTTTCTCATCAATTCCATTCAGAAAATAAAAACTGCTACATACCTCAATGCAGATTCATCTGCCCGCTGTCCCCTGATCTGAAGCTTTTACCTCCCTCAGATGGCCGAGAAACAGCAATATGATCTTAACTACTCCGGTTAAAATCATAGTAAAAACTCTGGTAGATTCTTCTTCAAACTCTGCCAGAGAGGCAATAACACGCTCCGGTGCTATTGTAAAATAACAAACTTTTGATTGAAGTTATAAAAACTAAGTATAATCACCATAGTCCTCTCACACATCCTATCTAGTCTTTGGGTGCAAGAGAATGACTGGGAGTGACGTAGAGGGGAGGAGCTATATGCAGCTCTGCTGGGTGAATCCTCTTGCATTTCCTGTTGGGGAGGAGTTATATCCCAGAAGTAATGATGACCCGTGGACTGATCACACATAACAGAAGAAAAAACTTTTACATCAGTCTGCTAGTGTAATCTAATTTCAGTTGCCAGGCCAGCCTGCCACTGCCAGCCTGTGTGTCAGGCTCACAGCATATACTGTGCCTACTTGCTCAGTGCCACCACTCATATCTGGTGTAACAATAGTGTAAATTTAAAAAAAACAAAAAACTTTTACATCAGTCTGCTAGTGTAATCTAATTTCAGTTGCCAGGCTAGCCTGCCACTGCCAGCCTGTGTGTCAGGCTCACAGCATATACTGTGCCTACTTGCTCAGTGCCACCACCAGTCATATCTGGTGTAACAGTAGTGTAAATTTTGAAAAAAACCTTTTACATCAGTCTGCTAGTGTAATCTAATTTCAGTTGCCAGGCACATTCCAGCCAATCAGCAGCAGACCCTCCCTCCCAGACCCTTACACCTCATTGACAGCAGCCATTTTAGATTCATTCGGAAGCTGCATTGCTAGTGAGAGGAGGGACAGTGTAGCTGCTGCTTATTTAATAGGGAAATCGATAGCTAGTCTAGTGTATTCAGTGTCCACTACAGTCCTGAAGGACTCATCTGATCTCTGCTGTAAGGACAGCACCCCAAAAAGCCCTTTTTTAGGGCTACATCAGTAATTTTTTTTTGTTTTGTTTTTCTTTGTAATCTAATAGCAGTTGCCTGCCTGCCACTGCCAGCCTGTGTGTCAGGCTCACAGCATATACTGTGCCTTCTTTCTCAATGCCACCACCAGTCATATCTGGTGTAACATTAGTGTAAATTTAAAAAAAAACCTTTTACATCAGTCTGCTAGTGTAATCTAATTTCAGTTGCCAAGCCAGCCTGCCACTGCCAGCCTGTGTGTCAGGCTCACAGCATATACTGTGCCTATTTGCTCAGTGCCACCACTCATATCTGGCTGGTGTAACAGTAGTGTAAATATATATAAAAAAAAAAACTTTTACATCAGTCTGCTAGTGTAATCTAATAGCAGTTGCCTGCCTGCCACTGCCAGCCTGTGTGTCAGGCTCACAGCATATACTGTGCCTTCTTTCTCAATGCCACCACCAGTCATATCTGGTGTAACATTAGTGTAAATTTAAAAAAAAAACTTTTACATCAGTCTGCTAGTGTAATCTAATTTCAGTTGCCAAGCCAGCCTGCCACTGCCAGCCTGTGTGTCAGGCTCACAGCATATACTGTGCCTATTTGCTCAGTGCCACCACTCATATCTGGCTGGTGTAACAGTAGTGTAAATATATATAAAAAAAAAACTTTTACATCAGTCTGCTAGTGTAATCTAATAGCAGTTGCCTGCCTGCCACTGCCAGCCTGTGTGTCAGGCTCACAGCATATACTGTGCCTACTTGCTCAGTGCCACCACGTATATCTGGTGTAACATTAGTGTAAATTTTAAAAAAAAACTTTTACATTAGTCTGCTAGTGTAATCTAATTTCAGTTGCCAGGCCAGCCTGCCACTGCCAGCCTGTGTGTCAGGCTCACAGCATATACTGTGCCAACTTGCTCAGTGCCACCACTCATATCTGGTGTAACATTAGTGTCAATTTTTTTAAAAAAAACTTTTACATCAGTCTGCTAGTGTAATCTAATTTCAGTTGCCAGGCCAGCCTGCCACTACCAGCCTGTGTGTCAGGCTCACAGCATATACTGTGCCTACTTGCTCAGTGCCACCACCAGTCATATCTGGTGTAACATTAGTGTAATTTTTTTATCAGTCTGCTAGTGTAATCTAATTTCAGTTGCCAGGCCAGCCTGCCACTGCCAGCCTGTGTGTCAGGCTCACAGCATATACTCTGCCTATTTGCTCAGTGCCACCAGTCATATCTGGTGTAACAGTAGTGTAAATTTTAAAAAAAAAACTTTTACATCAGTCTGCTAGTGTAATCTAATTTCAGTTGCCAGGCCAGCCTGCCACTGCCAGCCTGTGTGTCAGGCTCACAGCATATACTGTGCCAACTTGCTCAGTGCCACCACTCATATCTGGCTGGTGTAACAGTAGTGTAAATTAAAAAAAAAAAACTTTTACATCAGTCTGCTAGTGTAATCTAATGGCAGTTGCCTGCCTGCCACTGCCAGCCTGTGTGTCAGGCTCACAGCATATACTGTGCCTACTTGCTCAGTGCCACCACCAGTCATATCTGGTGTAACATTAGTGTAATTTTTTTATCAGTCTGCTAGTGTAATCTAATTTCAGTTGCCAGGCCAGCCTGCCACTGCCAGCCTGTGTGTCAGGCTCACAGCATATACTCTGCCTATTTGCTCAGTGCCACCAGTCATATCTGGTGTAACAGTAGTGTAAATTTAAAAAAAAAAACTTTTACATCAGTCTGCTAGTGTAATCTAATTTCAGTTGCCAGGCCAGCCTGCCACTGCCAGCCTGTGTGTCAGGCTCACAGAATATACTGTGCCTACTTGCTCAGTGCCATCACTCATATCTGGTTTAACAGTAGTGTAAATGTACAAAAAAAAAACTTTTACATCAGTTTGATAGTGTAATTTAATAGCAGTTGCCCGCCTGCCACTGCCAGCCTGTGTGTCAGGCTCACAGCATATACTGTGCCTATTTGCTCAGTGCCACCACTCATATCTGGTGTAACATTAGTGTACATTTAAAAAACAACAACTTTTACATCAGTCTGCTAGTGTAATCTAATTTCAGTTGCCAGGCCAGCCTGCCACAGCCAGCCTGTGTGTCAGGCTCACAGCATATACTGTGCCTACTTGCTCAGTGCCACCACTCATATCTGGTGTAACAATAGTGTAAATTTAAAAAAAACAAAAAACTTTTACATCAGTCTGCTAGTGTAATCTAATTTCAGTTGCCAGGCTAGCCTGCCACTGCCAGCCTGTGTGTCAGGCTCACAGCATATACTGTGCCTACTTGCTCAGTGCCACCACCAGTCATATCTGGTGTAACAGTAGTGTAAATTTTGAAAAAAACCTTTTACATCAGTCTGCTAGTGTAATCTAATTTCAGTTGCCAGGCACATTCCAGCCAATCAGCAGCAGACCCTCCCTCCCAGACCCTTACACCTCATTGACAGCAGCCATTTTAGATTCATTCGGAAGCTGCATTGCTAGTGAGAGGAGGGACAGTGTAGCTGCTGCTAATTTAATAGGGAAATCGATAGCTAGTCTAGTGTATTCAGTGTCCACTACAGTCCTGAAGGACTCATCTGATCTCTGCTGTAAGGACAGCACCCCAAAAAGCCCTTTTTTAGGGCTACATCAGTAATTTTGTTTTGTTTTGTTTTTCTTTGTAATCTAATAGCAGTTAGCTGCCTGCCACTGCCAGCCTGTGTGTCAGGCTCACAGCATATACTGTGCCTTCTTTCTCAATGCCACCACCAGTCATATCTGGTGTAACATTAGTGTAAATTTAAAAAAAAACCTTTTACATCAGTCTGCTAGTGTAATCTAATTTCAGTTGCCAAGCCAGCCTGCCACTGCCAGCCTGTGTGTCAGGCTCACAGCATATACTGTGCCTATTTGCTCAGTGCCACCACTCATATCTGGCTGGTGTAACAGTAGTGTAAATATATATATAAAAAAAAACTTTTACATCAGTCTGCTAGTGTAATCTAATAGCAGTTGCCTGCCTGCCACTGCCAGCCTGTGTGTCAGGCTCACAGCATATACTGTGCCTACTTGCTCAGTGTCACCACCAGTCATATCTGGTGTAACAGTAGTGTAAATTAAAAAAAAAAAAACTTTTACATCAGTCTGCTAGTGTAATCTAATTTCAGTTGCCAGGCCAGCCTGCCACTGCCAGCCTGTGTGTCAGGCTCACAGCATATACTGTGCCTACTTGCTCAGTGCCACCACTCATATCTGGCTGGTGTAACAGTAGTGTAAATTTAAAAAAAAAAACTTTTACATCAGTCTGCTAGTGTAATCTAATAGCAGTTGCCTGCCTGCCACTGCCAGCCTGTGTGTCAGGCTTACAGCATATACTGTGCCTACTTGCTCAGTGCCACCACGTATATCTGGTATAACATTAGTGTAAATTTAAAAAAAAAACTTTTACATTAGTCTGCTAGTGTAATCTAATTTCAGTTGCCAGGCCAGCCTGCCACTGCCAGCCTGTGTGTCAGGCTCACAGCATATACTGTGCCAACTTGCTCAGTGCCACCACTCATATCTGGTGTAACATTAGTGTCAATTTTTAAAAAAAAAACTTTTACATCAGTCTGCTAGTGTAATCTAATTTCAGTTGCCAGGCCAGCCTGCCACTACCAGCCTGTGTGTCAGGCTCACAGCATATACTGTGCCTACTTGCTCAGTGCCACCACAAGTCATATCTGGTGTAACATTAGTGTAATTTTTTTATCAGTCTGCTAGTGTAATCTAATTTCAGTTGCCAGGCCAGCCTGCCACTGCCAGCCTGTGTGTCAGGCTCACAGCATATACTCTGCCTATTTGCTCAGTGCCACCAGTCATATCTGGTGTAACAGTAGTGTAAATTTAAAAAAAAAAACTTTTACATCAGTCTGCTAGTGTAATCTAATTTCAGTTGCCAGGCCAGCCTGCCACTGCCAGCCTGTGTGTCAGGCTCACAGAATATACTGTGCCTACTTGCTCAGTGCCATCACTCATATCTGGTGTAACAGTAGTGTAAATGTACAAAAAAAACCTTTTACATCAGTTTGATAGTGTAATTTAATAGCAGTTGCCCGCCTGCCACTGCCAGCCTGTGTGTCAGGCTCACAGCATATACTGTGCCTATTTGCTCAGTGCCACCACTCATATCTGGTGTAACATTAGTGTAAATTTAAAAAAAAAAACTTTTACATCAGTCTGCTAGTGTAATCTAATTTCAGTTGCCAGGCCAGCCTGCCACTGCCAGCCTGTGTGTCAGGCTCACAGCATATACTGTGCCTACTTGCTCAGTGCCACCACTCATATCTGGTGTAACAATAGTGTAAATTTAAAAAAAACAAAAAACTTTTACATCAGTCTGCTAGTGTAATCTAATTTCAGTTGCCAGGCTAGCCTGCCACTGCCAGCCTGTGTGTCAGGCTCACAGCATATACTGTGCCTACTTGCTCAGTGCCACCACCAGTCATATCTGGTGTAACAGTAGTGTAAATTTTGAAAAAAACCTTTTACATCAGTCTGCTAGTGTAATCTAATTTCAGTTGCCAGGCACATTCCAGCCAATCAGCAGCAGACCCTCCCTCCCAGACCCTTACACCTCATTGACAGCAGCCATTTTAGATTCATTCGGAAGCTGCATTGCTAGTGAGAGGAGGGACAGTGTAGCTGCTGCTTATTTAATAGGGAAATCGATAGCTAGTCTAGTGTATTCAGTGTCCACTACAGTCCTGAAGGACTCATCTGATCTCTGCTGTAAGGACAGCACCCCAAAAAGCCCTTTTTTAGGGCTACATCAGTAATTTTTTTTTGTTTTGTTTTTCTTTGTAATCTAATAGCAGTTGCCTGCCTGCCACTGCCAGCCTGTGTGTCAGGCTCACAGCATATACTGTGCCTTCTTTCTCAATGCCACCACCAGTCATATCTGGTGTAACATTAGTGTAAATTTAAAAAAAAACCTTTTACATCAGTCTGCTAGTGTAATCTAATTTCAGTTGCCAAGCCAGCCTGCCACTGCCAGCCTGTGTGTCAGGCTCACAGCATATACTGTGCCTATTTGCTCAGTGCCACCACTCATATCTGGCTGGTGTAACAGTAGTGTAAATATATATAAAAAAAAAACTTTTACATCAGTCTGCTAGTGTAATCTAATAGCAGTTGCCTGCCTGCCACTGCCAGCCTGTGTGTCAGGCTCACAGCATATACTGTGCCTTCTTTCTCAATGCCACCACCAGTCATATCTGGTGTAACATTAGTGTAAATTTAAAAAAAAAACTTTTACATCAGTCTGCTAGTGTAATCTAATTTCAGTTGCCAAGCCAGCCTGCCACTGCCAGCCTGTGTGTCAGGCTCACAGCATATACTGTGCCTATTTGCTCAGTGCCACCACTCATATCTGGCTGGTGTAACAGTAGTGTAAATATATATATAAAAAAAAACTTTTACATCAGTCTGCTAGTGTAATCTAATAGCAGTTGCCTGCCTGCCACTGCCAGCCTGTGTGTCAGGCTCACAGCATATACTGTGCCTACTTGCTCAGTGCCACCACGTATATCTGGTATAACATTAGTGTAAATTTAAAAAAAAAACTTTTACATTAGTCTGCTAGTGTAATCTAATTTCAGTTGCCAGGCCAGCCTGCCACTGCCAGCCTGTGTGTCAGGCTCACAGCATATACTGTGCCAACTTGCTCAGTGCCACCACTCATATCTGGTGTAACATTAGTGTCAATTTTTTTAAAAAAAACTTTTACATCAGTCTGCTAGTGTAATCTAATTTCAGTTGCCAGGCCAGCCTGCCACTACCAGCCTGTGTGTCAGGCTCACAGCATATACTGTGCCTACTTGCTCAGTGCCACCACCAGTCATATCTGGTGTAACATTAGTGTAATTTTTTTATCAGTCTGCTAGTGTAATCTAATTTCAGTTGCCAGGCCAGCCTGCCACTGCCAGCCTGTGTGTCAGGCTCACAGCATATACTCTGCCTATTTGCTCAGTGCCACCAGTCATATCTGGTGTAACAGTAGTGTAAATTTAAAAAAAAAAACTTTTACATCAGTCTGCTAGTGTAATCTAATTTCAGTTGCCAGGCCAGCCTGCCACTGCCAGCCTGTGTGTCAGGCTCACAGAATATACTGTGCCTACTTGCTCATTGCCATCAATCATATCTGGTGTAACAGTAATGTAAATGTACAAAAAAAAACTTTTACATCAGTTTGGTAGTGTAATTTAATAGCAGTTGCCCGCCTGCCACTGCCAGCCTGTGTGTCAGGCTCACAGCATATACTGTGCCTATTTGCTCAGTGCCACCACTCATATCTGGTGTAACATTAGTGTAAATTTAAAAAACAACAACTTTTACATCAGTCTGCTAGTGTAATCTAATTTCAGTTGCCAGGCCAGCCTGCCACTGCCAGCCTGTGTGTCAGGCTCACAGCATATACTGTGCCTACTTGCTCAGTGCCACCACTCATATCTGGTGTAACAATAGTGTAAATTTAAAAAAAACAAAAAACTTTTACATCAGTCTGCTAGTGTAATCTAATTTCAGTTGCCAGGCTAGCCTGCCACTGCCAGCCTGTGTGTCAGGCTCACAGCATATACTGTGCCTACTTGCTCAGTGCCACCACCAGTCATATCTGGTGTAACAGTAGTGTAAATTTTGAAAAAAACCTTTTACATCAGTCTGCTAGTGTAATCTAATTTCAGTTGCCAGGCACATTCCAGCCAATCAGCAGCAGACCCTCCCTCCCAGACCCTTACACCTCATTGACAGCAGCCATTTTAGATTCATTCGGAAGCTGCATTGCTAGTGAGAGGAGGGACAGTGTAGCTGCTGCTAATTTAATAGGGAAATCGATAGCTAGTCTAGTGTATTCAGTGTCCACTACAGTCCTGAAGGACTCATCTGATCTCTGCTGTAAGGACAGCACCCCAAAAAGCCCTTTTTTAGGGCTACATCAGTAATTTTTTTTTGTTTTGTTTTTCTTTGTAATCTAATAGCAGTTAGCTGCCTGCCACTGCCAGCCTGTGTGTCAGGCTCACAGCATATACTGTGCCTTCTTTCTCAATGCCACCACCAGTCATATCTGGTGTAACATTAGTGTAAATTTAAAAAAAAAACTTTTACATCAGTCTGCTAGTGTAATCTAATTTCAGTTGCCAAGCCAGCCTGCCACTGCCAGCCTGTGTGTCAGGCTCACAGCATATACTGTGCCTATTTGCTCAGTGCCACCACTCATATCTGGCTGGTGTAACAGTAGTGTAAATATATATATAAAAAAAAAACTTTTACATCAGTCTGCTAGTGTAATCTAATAGCAGTTGCCTGCCTGCCTGCCACTGCCAGCCTGTGTGTCAGGCTCACAGCATATACTGTGCCTTCTTTCTCAATGCCACCACCAGTCATATCTGGTGTAACATTAGTGTAAATTTAAAAAAAAAACTTTTACATCAGTCTGCTAGTGTAATCTAATTTCAGTTGCCAAGCCAGCCTGCCACTGCCAGCCTGTGTGTCAGGCTCACAGCATATACTGTGCCTATTTGCTCAGTGCCACCACTCATATCTGGCTGGTGTAACAGTAGTGTAAATATATATTAAAAAAAAACTTTTACATCAGTCTGCTAGTGTAATCTAATAGCAGTTGCCTGCCTGCCACTGCCAGCCTGTGTGTCAGGCTCACAGCATATGCTGTGCCTACTTGCTCAGTGCCACCACCAGTCATATCTGGTGTAACATTAGGGTAAATTTAAAAAAAAACTTTTACATCAGTCTGCTAGTGTAATCTAATTTCAGTTGCCAGGCCAGCCTGCCACTGCCAGCCTGTGTGTCAGGCTCACCGCATATACTGTGCCTACTTGCTCAGTGCCACCAGTCATATCTGGTGTAACAGTAGTGTAAATTTAAAAAAAATTTTTTTTACATCAGTCTGCTAGTGTAATCTAATTTCAGTTGCCAGGCCAGCCTGCCACTGCCAGCCTGTGTGTCAGGCTCACAGCATATACTGTGCCTACTTGCTCAGTGCCACCACCAGTCATATCTGGTGTAACAATAGTGTAAATTTAAAAAAAAAAAAAACTTTTACATCAGTCTGCTAGTGTAATCTAATTTCAGTTGCCAGGCCAGCCTGCCACAGCCAGCCTGTGTGTCAGGCTCACAGCATATACTGTGCCTACTTGCTCAGTGCCACCACTCATATCTGGTGTAACAGTAGTGTAAATTTACAAAAAAAAACTTTTACATCAGTTTGATAGTGTAATCTAATAGCAGTTGCCCGCCTGCCACTGCCAGCCTGTGTGTCAGGCTCACAGCATATACTGTGCCTACTTGCTCAGTGCCACCACTCATATCTGGTGTAACATTAGTGTAAATTTGCCACTGCCAGCCTGTGTGTCAGGCTCACAGCATATACTGTGCCTACTTGCTCAGTGCCACCACTCATATCTGGTGTAACAGTAGTGTAAATTTACAAAAAAAAACTTTTACATCAGTTTGATAGTGTAATCTAATAGCAGTTGCCCGCCTGCCATTGCCAGCCTGTGTGTCAGGCTCACAGCATATACTGTGCCTACTTGCTCAGTGCCACCACTCATATCTGGTGTAACAATAGTGTAAATTTAAAAAAAAAAACACTTTTACATCAGTCTGCTAGTGTAATCTAATTTCAGTTGCCAGGCTAGCCTGCCACTGCCAGCCTGTGTGTCAGGCTCACAGCATATACTGTGCCTACTTGCTCAGTGCCACCACCAGTCATATCTGGTGGAACAGTAGTGTAAATTTTGAAAAAAACCTTTTACATCAGTCTGCTAGTGTAATCTAATTTCAGTTGCCAGGCCAGCCTGCCACTGCCAGCCTGTGTGTCAGGCTCACAGCATATACTGTGCCTACTTGCTCAGTGCCACCACCAGTCATATCTGGTGTAACAATAGTGTAAATTTAAAAAAAAAAAAACTTTTACATCAGTCTGCTAGTGTAATCTAATTTCAGTTGCCAGGCCAGCCTGCCACAGCCAGCCTGTGTGTCAGGCTCACAGCATATACTGTGCCTACTTGCTCAGTGCCACCACTCATATCTGGTGTAACAGTAGTGTAAATTTACAAAAAAAAACTTTTAGATCAGTTTGATAGTGTAATCTAATAGCAGTTGCCCGCCTGCCACTGCCAGCCTGTGTGTCAGGCTCACAGCATATACTGTGCCTACTTGCTCAGTGCCACCACTCATATCTGGTGTAACATTAGTGTAAATTTGCCACTGCCAGCCTGTGTGTCAGGCTCACAGCATATACTGTTCCTACTTGCTCAGTGCCACCACTCATATCTGGTGTAACAGTAGTGTAAATTTACAAAAAAAAACTTTTACATCAGTTTGATAGTGTAATCTAATAGCAGTTGCCCGCCTGCCACTGCCAGCCTGTGTGTCAGGCTCACAGCATATACTGTGCCTACTTGCTCAGTGCCACCACTCATATCTGGTGTAACAATAGTGTAAATTTAAAAAAAAAAAAAAAAACTTTTACATCAGTCTGCTAGTGTAATCTAATTTCAGTTGCCAGGCTAGCCTGCCACTGCCAGCCTGTGTGTCAGGCTCACAGCATATACTGTGCCTACTTGCTCAGTGCCACCACCAGTCATATCTGGTGTAACAGTAGTGTAAATTTTGAAAAAAACCTTTTACATCAGTCTGCTAGTGTAATCTAATTTCAGTTGCCAGGCCAGCCTGCCACTGCCAGCCTGTGTGTCAGGCTCACAGCATATACTGTGCCTACTTGCTCAGTGCCACCACTCATATCTGGTGTAACATTAGTGTAAATTTGCCACTGCCAGCCTGTGTGTCAGGCTCACAGCATATACTGTGCCTACTTGCTCAGTGCCACCACTCATATCTGGTGTAACAGTAGTGTAAATTTACAAAAAAAAACTTTTACATCAGTTTGATAGTGTAATCTAATAGCAGTTGCCCGCCTGCCACTGCCAGCCTGTGTGTCAGGCTCACAGCATATACTGTGCCTACTTGCTCAGTGCCACCACTCATATCTGGTGTAACAATAGTGTAAATTTAAAAAAAAAACACTTTTACATCAGTCTGCTAGTGTAATCTAATTTCAGTTGCCAGGCTAGCCTGCCACTGCCAGCCTGTGTGTCAGGCTCACAGCATATACTGTGCCTACTTGCTCAGTGCCACCACCAGTCATATCTGGTGGAACAGTAGTGTAAATTTTGAAAAAAAACCTTTTACATCAGTCTGCTAGTGTAATCTAATTTCAGTTGCCAGGCCAGCCTGCCACTGCCAGCCTGTGTGTCAGGCTCACAGCATATACTGTGCCTACTTGCTCAGTGCCACCACCAGTCATATCTGGTGTAACAATAGTGTAAATTTAAAAAAAAACAAACTTTTACATCAGTCTGCTAGTGTAATCTAATTTCAGTTGCCAGGCCAGCCTGCCACAGCCAGCCTGTGTGTCAGGCTCACAGCATATACTGTGCCTACTTGCTCAGTGCCACCACTCATATCTGGTGTAACAGTAGTGTAAATTTACAAAAAAAAACTTTTACATCAGTTTGATAGTGTAATCTAATAGCAGTTGCCCGCCTGCCACTGCCAGCCTGTGTGTCAGGCTCACAGCATATACTGTGCCTACTTGCTCAGTGCCACCACTCATATCTGGTGTAACATTAGTGTAAATTTGCCACTGCCAGCCTGTGTGTCAGGCTCACAGCATATACTGTTCCTACTTGCTCAGTGCCACCACTCATATCTGGTGTAACAGTAGTGTAAATTTACAAAAAAAAACTTTTACATCAGTTTGATAGTGTAATCTAATAGCAGTTGCCCGCCTGCCACTGCCAGCCTGTGTGTCAGGCTCACAGCATATACTGTGCCTACTTGCTCAGTGCCACCACTCATATCTGGTGTAACAATAGTGTAAATTTAAAAAAAAAAAAAAAACTTTTACATCAGTCTGCTAGTGTAATCTAATTTCAGTTGCCAGGCTAGCCTGCCACTGCCAGCCTGTGTGTCAGGCTCACAGCATATACTGTGCCTACTTGCTCAGTGCCACCACCAGTCATATCTGGTGTAACAGTAGTGTAAATTTTGAAAAAAACCTTTTACATCAGTCTGCTAGTGTAATCTAATTTCAGTTGCCAGGCCAGCCTGCCACTGCCAGCCTGTGTGTCAGGCTCACAGCATATACTGTGCCTACTTGCTCAGTGCCACCACTCATATCTGGTGTAACATTAGTGTAAATTTGCCACTGCCAGCCTGTGTGTCAGGCTCACAGCATATACTGTGCCTACTTGCTCAGTGCCACCACTCATATCTGGTGTAACAGTAGTGTAAATTTACAAAAAAAAACTTTTACATCAGTTTGATAGTGTAATCTAATAGCAGTTGCCCGCCTGCCACTGCCAGCCTGTGTGTCAGGCTCACAGCATATACTGTGCCTACTTGCTCAGTGCCACCACTCATATCTGGTGTAACAATAGTGTAAATTTTAAAAAAAAAAAAACTTTTACATCAGTCTGCTAGTGTAATCTAATTTCAGTTGCCAGGCTAGCCTGCCACTGCCAGCCTGTGTGTCAGGCTCACAGCATATACTGTGCCTACTTGCTCAGTGCCACCACCAGTCATATCTGGTGTAACAGTAGTGTAAATTTTGAAAAAAACCTTTTACATCAGTCTGCTAGTGTAATCTAATTTCAGTTGCCAGGCCAGCCTGCCACTGCCAGCCTGTGTGTCAGGCTCACAGCATATACTGTGCCTACTTGCTCAGTGCCACCACCAGTCATATCTGGTGTAACAGTAGTGTAAATTTAAAAAAAAAACTTTTACATCAGTCTGCTAGTGTAATCTAATTTCAGTTGCCAGGCCAGCCTGCCACTGCCAGCCTGTGTGTCAGGCTCACAGCATATACTGTGCCTACTTGCTCAGTGCCACCACTCATATCTGGCTGGTGTAACAGTAGTGTAAATTTTAAAAAAATAAACTTTTACATCAGTCTGCTAGTGTAATCTAATAGCAGTTGCCTGCCTGCCACTGCCAGCCTGTGTGTCTGGCTCACAGCATATACTGTGCCTACTTGCTCAGTGCCACCACTCATATCTGGTGTAACAGTAGTGTAAATTTACAAAAAAAAACTTTTACATCAGTTTGCTAGTGTAATCTAATAGCAGTTGCCCGCCTGCCACTGCCAGCCTGTGTGTCAGGCTCACAGCATATACTGTGCCTACTTGCTCAGTGCCACCACTCATATCTGGTGTAACATTAGTGTAAATTTAAAAAACAACAACTTTTACATCAGTCTGCTAGTGTAATCTAATTTCAGTTGCCAGGCCAGCCTGCCACTGCCAGCCTGTGTGTCAGGCTCACAGCATATACTGTGCCTACTTGCTCAGTGCCACCACCAGTCATATCTGGTGTAACAGTAGTGTAAATTTTAAAAAAAACTTTTACATCAGTCTGCTAGTGTAATCTAATTTCAGTTGCCAGGCCAGCCTGCCACTGCCAGCCTGTGTGTCAGGCTCACAGCATATACTGTGCCTACTTGCTCAGTGCCACCACTCATATCTGGCTGGTGTAACAGTAGTGTAAATTAAAAAAAAAAAACTTTTACATCAGTCTGCTAGTGTAATCTAATGGCAGTTGCCTGCCTGCCACTGCCAGCCTGTGTGTCAGGCTCACAGCATATACTGTGCCTACTTACTCAGTGCCACCACCAGTCATATCTGGTGTAACATTAGTGTAAATTATTATTTATTTTTTTCTCTCTTTCCTTTTTTTTCTTTTTCTTTCTTTTCATCTTATTTTTTGTTGTATTTTACCCTGCCTGGCCCAGTTTTGTTTCGTGTTGAATCAATCTTGGTTTTGTTCTGGTCGGCTGGGATCTCATTCGACCAGTCATTTGAATATTCACACAATATAACGTAGCCTCTTTTAGAATATAAAAGAAATAAAAAGCCCAGGTAATGGACTATAGAGATACTGAGATTAATATATTTTTGTTAAATCGGATTTTATTTTTTTTGTCATAGGCTACTCTGAACTATTATTTACGCTTATTGTTCGCCTTAATGTGCTAAAGATATTGTATTCTAAGTCTACATCTAAAATTGTATGAGATGTTGTTGTTATTTTTTCCTTTTTTTTTGTTGCACACCCTGCGTGGTGTTCAAAAATGATCAATCTCCATAAAAATTTTATACTAAAAAAAAAAACATTAGTGTAAATTTAAAAAAAAAAACTTTTACATGAGTCTGCTAGTGTAATCTAATTTCAGTTGCCAGGCCAGCCTGCCACTGCCAGCCTGTGTGTCAGGCTCACAGCATATACTGTGCCTACTTGCTCAGTGCCACCAGTCATATCTGGTGTAACAGTAGTGTAAATTTAAAAAAAAAAAAAACTTTTACATCAGTCTGCTAGTGTAATCTAATTTCAGTTGCCAGGCCAGCCTGTTACTGCCAGCCTGTGTGTCAGGCTCACAGCATATACTGTGCCTACTTGCTCAGTGCCACCACTCATATCTGGTGTAACAATAGTGTAAATTTAAAAAAACAAAAAAACTTGGGGCGGAGCCGGAACGCCGTCTAAGATGGCCGCACCTAAGTGAGCTCCTTTAAGTGGTGAGGAGTAAGGCACATTTTCCACAAGCCTAGACCTGCTTTTTGACCAAATAAAGGTGGCAGCAGACTAAGTGCCACTCACGCAGCACATCGATACCTTCCGATGTCCTGAATCCTCAGCGGCACAGCCGCGCGATCTGCGGCCTACACGGAGAAAGCCCAAGTTCTCTGCAGTCCGTGTCACGCCAGCACCTGCAGCTTTGAAGAGACACTCCACACAGAACATTACCGCCAACAGCAGACAACGTTAGAATACCCGGCTCAATAAGGTAAACATCAGCCTTTCGTCACTAAAACACAATGGCATACAGGGCAGTTTACATACCGGGAAGGCTATATACAAAGAGGATCCAGAGTAATTAAGATCGGCCTACCTATCTAATAAGGGAAAGCTGTGTAAAAGAGTTTGTTGTTAATGGGCTACCATCCGGGTGCAATCCATGACAAGATTACTTATAATTGCCATAGACTGTTATAACATGCCATAAAATAACGGCTTTGCACAAATCCAGATAAGAATTTCTTTCATATATATATCACCACGTGGGCCTAAGGAAATAGCAACCTAAAACAGCCAATGCAGCACAATAACGATTTATATAATCTCTTCAATGTACTATACTAAATTCAATCTACTACCACACTCTAAGGGATTAACTAACTCAGTTATATAGAAGGAAACTGCTGCTTTTGGTCTAACACTATATCAACACATCATACAACTTTACTCTTTGCCCACTCTGAGATGGCAACAAGAAGATTAGGTAAACAGGACAAAAACAACAAAACCAATACCAATAACGTTAATACCTTTTTCAAACCTATTGACAAACAAAGAAACACTGAAGAAACACCAGATATAATTACAGATAAATTGCAAGAAGTCAGTTGCACTATGTCCCAGACCGTTGACAAAATGGGAGACTCTGGTAATGAAGGCCCAATTACATATAAAGCAATGGAAACCCTTATAAATCAGGTGAAGTCATGTATAAAGGAAGAGTGTGCAGATCTTAAAAAAGAGATTACAGATCTAGGAAACAGAGTAGACACTCTAGAAGGAGACAGAGATGACATGTCAGCAGAACTGCATAGTATGTCTAATAAAATGCGCTCCCAACAAAAACAGATTTCTGAACTAGAAATTAAACTAGACGAAATTGAAAATAGGACTCGTCGAGGTAATATAAGGATTAAAGGGATACCTGAAGCGGTCTTGGGCCCACATCTAAGAAATTATTTGGACGGCTTATTCAAATCTCTATTGGAGCAAGAATACCCTGATTTACCATCGATACAAATGGAAAGAGCCCACCGTTCATTAAAACCAAGACCACCTGACACCAGCCCCCCCAGGGATGTTGTCATTTGCTTTACAAAATATCAGGAGAAAGAACTCATCCTACAACAAGCACGCAAACAACAAAACTTCCAATACCAAGGAGCTACAATAAAGTTTTTTGCCGACTTATCTATAATGACCCTGCAAAAAAGAAGGGAATTTACCATTTTGACACAGCACCTTAGATCCTTAAATATTCCTTACAGATGGGGCTTCCCAGTACAAGTCCAAGTGGTAAAAAATGGGAAAAAACACGACTGCTCTCAAGTTTCAGATGTTAACTCTTTCTGTATCAAACTGGATATCCCATTTCCAACGCATACAGCAAATGACAAGGATCAAGATGAAACACTAGAAAAGAGACGCTCCCCAACCACCAAACACAGAGCATGGAGTGAGGTAACCAAAACTCCACCATCTAAGAAATCTTCTATTAACAGACCTCCAGCTTTCAAAACTTGAAAAGTTCTTCATTCATACTGGGGAGACATAGACCATCCATTGCTCCAGTGGAAACTCTGACTGACTTACCCCATAAACCGGATGACTCTAAGAGAAGATTTTGGTAACTATACTTAACTTTCGTAGATGTCTTCTTAGTAGAACTTTGAGACTCTCTTTCTTCAGGTAATTTTGAGGACTGACAATCTTCCTAAAGGATCCACCTAAGTTTATAACCCTTATAGACTGCCACCATCAGTTTGGTTTAAACAAAAGTAGTCAGAGACATATAACTAGAAAGGATGGAACAGAAACTCCAAAGAGAGGTTACGAACAGTACTTATCCATCCTTTGTGAACTAGGAGAAGACCCATGTCTCGCAGTACAATTAGCATTAGTTGGTTAAATTGTTGTTCCTTGTTTAGTTACTAACCCATTATAATGTTTAATGTTTGAAAAGTTAATATGTTTAGCCTAATTCCAGATCATCTGTTTAAGTATCCACTTCGCTGGTAAGTTTGGGATTGAACCTGGTGGTAAGTTTATTTGTTTACCCCACTGTAATATGATTATATTGATACATAAGGTTATTTACCAATGTGTTTCATTAACATTATCTAAGTATTGATTGTCTTACAACAAGTTCAAACGTTTTGATTTTTCCGCCTGTAATTACACCAGATTTAAATTACTTCCATAACAAACTAGTACACATCTATTCATAGTTAATAACCTGATGTGTACCTTACATATATTTGACTTCATGCCACACTGTTCATAATTCAATCTCGTTTTGAAGCAAACATTTCCTTTACAGCCTTATCAGACCACTAAGTGTCCCCCACCTCTCACCTTTTTGCCTATTACTGTTTTATACCCCTCTCTTGATAAGAGATAATCCCTTTGTACTCTCACTCCTTCGACCATCTCCCCTTTCAAACTTTCTAAAACCCTCCATCTTCCCCCTAATCTAATATCCAATACAGAGTCACTAATTTAGCAACTTTCTTCTAGATAGCTAACCATCAATTACACCTCCTACACGCCAGTAGCCCAATATGCCGGTAACCCAAGCACCTAATAATCTCAAAATAGCAACACAAAACGTAAAGGGGTTCTTATCAGCGCAAAAGAGATCTATCGCATTATATGACTTTTATAAAAAAGACCTTGACATTGTATTCCTACAGGAAACCCACTTTAGGAAAAGACATGAACCAAAACTCCCATCACGCCATTATGATAAATACTACACCAGCTCCAATACCACTAAGAAAAATGGGGTCTGTATACTATTCAAAAAAGGCCTCCCCTTTGAATTATTACAAAGTAGACGAGACGAAGAGGGTAGATTCCTGTTGCTTGTAGGTACATGCTATGGCAGACCCCTGACACTCCTTAACCTTTATGCCCCGAATCGCCCCAGACCGGTCTTTTTCAGGAAAGTGATGAACATGGTACTAGATATAGCAAAAGGGCCCATAGTAATAGCAGGGGATCTGAATTTTCCTATAGACCCATCAGTAGATGTATCCTCAGGGAAATCTTACATGCCAACTGAGATGATCAAAGCAAATTGGCAGGCACTACAAACCATACCAACCTTTGATGTTTGGCGTCTGTCACACGGCTCAACAAGAGATTATACATTTTTCTCACACCCGCAAAAAATATACACTAGACTGGATTATATACTAGGAGATCAGACAGCCTTGCGGCTGTTGATAGACGCCAAGATCTCCCAAACACCCTGGTCAGATCACGCTATGGTGATAAGCTCGTTTGCCTGGCCCCAGAAAACTGGCGTAAGGAACACTTGGAAATTAAACAATATCGTCTTCACTGACCCCATAATGCTCCAGTCGATGATAGAGAAAACTTCTCTGTTCTTCGACATAAACGTCCCACAAGACACTAGCCACACCAATAATTGGGAAACATACAAATGTTACATCAGGGGGGAGATAATTAAATTAATGTCTAAACATTGCAGACAACAAGAATCAGTCTATAAATCCCTTACCAATTCGCTTAAAATAGCTGAGAAAGAACATCAGGCACACCCTACCTCTGAGGATCTATTAATTAAATTAAATAATGCAAGAGAATCCATAAAATCAATATCTCAACAAAAATGCACATAGACGAGCACTTGCATTAAACTCAAAATATTTCGCGAAGGGCAACAAAGCCGGTAAACTTATGGCTAGGTCACTTAAAAAGAAATCCTATAAATCCTTCATTAGATCTGTCAAAGATGAAAACAAAGGTGATCAAGTTAAGAGCGAAGATATAGCAAATACCTTCTCTCAATATTACAGCAAATTATACAACCTAGAGATAAATAGATCCCCTAACAGACAAGACCAAATTAATAGCTACTTATCGAAACTAGACCTACCATCTTTATCAGAGATGGATAAATCAGAACTAGACACCCCCATAACGACCCAAGAACTACAAGACACTATTAAACAACTTGCTCCCGAGAAAGCACCAGGCCCGGATGGTTTCACCCCGAAATTTTACAAAATGCTTTCG
This sequence comes from Bombina bombina, assembly GCF_027579735.1. NCBI lineage: Eukaryota > Metazoa > Chordata > Amphibia > Anura > Bombinatoridae > Bombina > Bombina bombina. The sequence continues at coordinate 210,266 of NW_026511052.1, read as the reverse complement.
CCACAAATTTGCCCACATTTAGTTCAACTATTTAACACCATTGATAAAAGATCCCCCTTCTCAAATCCCGTGCTAGAAGCAAATATAACAGTAATCCCCAAACCAGGAAAAGACCCCACCCACACAACAAATTACAGGCCAATATCATTGCTAAATGTTGATATAAAATTATATGCGAAAATACTGGCCAACAGGTTAAAGCGTTTTCTCCCAAGATTAGTGCATGCCGACCAGGTGGGTTTTATACCCTCACGTGAAGCTAAAGACAACACCACCAGACTGTTACATATTCATACATCATTCCTCGACAGAACAAACACCCCTCATCTTACTATCAACAGACGCCGAGAAGGCTTTTGACAGGGTGGATTGGCAATTCTTGTGGTCTACCCTGTACAAATTCGGTCTTCCAAAACATTTTATAGAAAAAATTCAGGCAATATACACTGAACCTAATGCAAGAGTCGTAGTTAATAACACAGTTTCGCAAAGTTTCCAAATACGTAATGGCACGCGCCAGGGATGTCCCCTCTCTCCCCTGCTCTTCGCGCTTTCAGTAGAAGTCTTAGCAGCACATGTCAGGACTTCCTCAGAAGTTAAAGGCGTAGATATAGGTCATATTAACACCAAGTGTCTACTATACGCAGACGACATACTATTTACTTTAACAGACCCCAGCAACTCCCTTCACGAGCTTGTGGGAATCCTGGCGGAATACAAAAAACTATCTAACTTTTCAATAAATATGGGGAAATCTATGATTATGCCCCTGAGGTTAAATTCAGACGACGACCAATTTATCAAATCACAGTCCTTATTTCCCACAACAAATCAGATCACATATTTAGGACTAGTTATCAAACCTACCATTATTGACACTATTGATACCAATTATAAAACCTTAAAACAGAAGATAGAAATTGAATTAAACACATGGCATAAGAAAGGGCACTTAACACTGTTAGGCAGGGTCAACGCAATTAAGATGACAACACTTCCAAAGATATTATATATACTACAAACATTGATACTTATACCTTCTACTTCATACTTAACAAATCTCCAAAAGCAGATCATTAACTTTATCTGGTCCTACTCAAAACCGAGGATTTCTTCGCATACTCTGTACCTTTCTAAGCAACAAGGAGGTCTGGGCATACCACATTTATTGAACTATTATAAAGCAGTACATTTATCGCGCATTATTACATGGAATCAATCAATTGACCCTAAGATTTGGGTATCAATGTATGCTCAACAATTATTAGACACCAATATACGTGACATTTGCTGGATCCCTCCCAAATTCCGCCCAAAGGAAACCTGTCAAAATATCTTTCTTACAGAATCACTCCATATCTGGGATAACCTCCTAAGCACATATAAACAGATTTCGACCCCCTTATCTCCACTCACTCCCATTTTAAACAGTAAACTATTCCCAGGACTTCAGATCACAAAACCTGCCATTAAAGACGGATTATCTTCATATATCCCGTTTTATCAAATAATGACAGAAGGACACATAAAAAACTACAACGACATAAAGAATGACATAGGCCCCCCATTAGATACTTGGTTCTCCTATTTCCAAATCAGACATTTTATACAGACACACCCACAGAACGCAAATATCAAAAGACATCTCACGGCCTTTGAGACATTCTGCCTTATCCCTCAAACACCAAAACACCTCATCTCATTAACATACCGAATGCTACTTACATTAGAAGCCCATAAACCACCATCATTTAGGGCACTTTGGGAGAAAGAACTAAACATAAATTTTAATGACAAAGACTGGGAGAAATGCTTCACTGCCATTAAGAAATCCTCTATATCAGCCAATATCGTAGAAACCAACTATAAACTAATATCTAGGTGGTACTTAACACCAACACGCTTACATAGAATTTACCCCTCAGTATCCCCTAAATGTTGGAGACTATGCGATGAACATGCCACGTTATCGCACATATGGTGGCACTGTCCTCTGATTAGACCATTTTGGGAACAAGTAGAACAGCACATATCTAAAAAGCTGAATCATAATATCACTCTAGATCCCCAGATGATACTACTAAACTACCTACCTAATCTTAAATGTCAATACAAGAATTCATTACTCCAAATCCTATTAAATAGTGCGAAAAGGCTAATACCGCGCTTTTGGAAAAAAAGCATGGTCCCAACTTTTCAGCAATGGTTAGACGAGATACAACATGTTCTCTCTTTAGAGGAGATGTATCATAACTATTATTCCAAAAAGGAACACTTTCTCAATATACTTTTGCTCTGGCAATCAAACTGACTTCTATATTCCTTCACTAAAATTTTTAATAATAAAAACCCATAAGAAGGTACTATCGTAGAAGAAACCCCCCCTTCCCCAAATCTACCCCCCCACTCTTCTTTTCCCCTCTGTACCCCCCTTCTGTTTTATCATACTGTATGTTCTGGGTAATATACTCTGAATATTATTGGATTCCACATGGTTATACATAGCCCAATGTTATGTTGTTAATTCTAATAATTTGTTATTTACATACTGAACTAATTTGGATGAGAACTACTTTATCTGTTATCTTGCATCTTGTTCATTATGCTATTTAACTAATAAAAATTATTGAATTTAAAAACAAAAAAACTTTTACATTAGTCTGCTAGTGTAATCTAATTTCAGTTGCCAGGCCAGCCTGCCACTGCCAGCCTGTGTGTCAGGCTTACAGCATATACTGTGCCTACTTGCTCAGTGCCACCACCAGTCATATCTGGTGTAACAGTAGTGTAAATTTAAAAAAAAAAAACTTTTACATCAGTTTACTAGTGTAATCTAATAGCAGTTGCCTGCCTGCCACTGCCAGCCTGTGTGTCAGGCTCACAGCATATACTGTGCCTACTTGCTCAGTGCCACCACTCATATCTGGTGTAACATTAGTGTACATTTAAAAAACAACAACTTTTACATCAGTCTGCTAGTGTAATCTAATTTCAGTTGCCAGGCCAGCCTGCCACTGCCAGCCTGTGTGTCAGGCTCACAGCATGTACTGTGCCTACTTGCTCAGTGCCACCACTCATATCTGGTGTAACAATAGTGTAAATTTAAAAAAAAAAAAAAACTTTTACATCAGTCTTCTAGTGTAATCTAATTTCAGTTGCCAGGCCAGCCTGCCACTGCCAGCCTGTGTGTCAGGCTCACAGCATATACTGTGCCTACTTGCTCAGTGCCACCACCAGTCATATCTGGTGTAACAGTAGTGTAAATTTAAAAAAAAACTTTTACATCAGTCTGCTAGTGTAATCTAATTTCAGTTGCCAGGCCAGCCTGCCACTGCCAGCCTGTGTGTCAGGCTCACAGCATATACTGTGCCTACTTGCTCAGTGCCACCACTCATATCTGGCTGGTGTAACAGTAGTGTAAATTTTAAAAAAATAAACTTTTACATCAGTCTGCTAGTGTAATCTAATAGCAGTTGCCTGCCTGCCACTGCCAGCCTGTGTGTCTGGCTCACAGCATATACTGTGCCTACTTGCTCAGTGCCACCACTCATATCTGGTGTAACAGTAGTGTAAATTTACAAAAAAAAAACTTTTACATCAGTTTGCTAGTGTAATCTAATAGCAGTTGCCCGCCTGCCACTGCCAGCCTGTGTGTCAGGCTCACAGCATATACTGTGCCTACTTGCTCAGTGCCACCACTCATATCTGGTGTAACAGTAGTGTAAATTTAAAAAACAACAACTTTTACATCAGTCTGCTAGTGTAATCTAATTTCAGTTGCCAGGCCAGCCTGCCACTGCCAGCCTGTGTGTCAGGCTCACAGCATATACTGTGCCTACTTGCTCAGTGCCACCACCAGTCATATCTGGTGTAACAGTAGTGTAAATTTAAAAAAAAACTTTTACATCAGTCTGCTAGTGTAATCTAATTTCAGTTGCCAGGCCAGCCTGCCACTGCCAGCCTGTGTGTCAGGCTCACAGCATATACTGTGCCTACTTGCTCAGTGCCACCACTCATATCTGGCTGGTGTAACAGTAGTGTAAATTAAAAAAAAAAAACTTTTACATCAGTCTGCTAGTGTAATCTAATGGCAGTTGCCTGCCTGCCACTGCCAGCCTGTGTGTCAGGCTCACAGCATATACTGTGCCTACTTGCTCAGTGCCACCACCAGTCATATCTGGTGTAACATTAGTGTAAATTATTATTTATTTTTTTCTCTCTTTCCTTTTTTTTCTTTTTCTTTCTTTTCATCTTATTTTTTGTTGTATTTTACCCTGCCTGGCCCAGTTTTGTTTCGTGTTGAATCAATCTTGGTTTTGTTCTGGTCGGCTGGGATCTCATTCGACCAGTCATTTGAATATTCACACAATATAACGTAGCCTCTTTTAGAATATAAAAGAAATAAAAAGCCCAGGTAATGGACTATAGAGATACTGAGATTAATATATTTTTGTTAAATCGGATTTTATTTTTTTTGTCATAGGCTACTCTGAACTATTATTTACGCTTATTGTTCGCCTTAATGTGCTAAAGATATTGTATTCTAAGTCTACATCTAAAATTGTATGAGATGTTGTTGTTATTTTTTCCTTTTTTTTTGTTGCACACCCTGCGTGGTGTTCAAAAATGATCAATCTCAATAAAAATTTTATACTAAAAAAAAAAACATTAGTGTAAATTTAAAAAAAAAAACTTTTACATGAGTCTGCTAGTGTAATCTAATTTCAGTTGCCAGGCCAGCCTGTTACTGCCAGCCTGTGTGTCAGGCTCACAGCATATACTGTGCCTACTTGCTCAGTGCCACCACTCATATCTGGTGTAACAATAGTGTAAATTTAAAAAAACTAAAAAACTTTTACATTAGTCTGCTAGTGTAATCTAATTTCAGTTGCCAGGCCAGCCTGCCACTGCCAGCCTGTGTGTCAGGCTTACAGCATATACTGTGCCTACTTGCTCAGTGCCACCACCAGTCATATCTGGTGTAACAGTAGTGTAAATTAAAAAAAAAAAACTTTTACATCAGTTTACTAGTGTAATCTAATAGCAGTTGCCTGCCTGCCACTGCCAGCCTGTGTGTCAGGCTCACAGCATATACTGTGCCTACTTGCTCAGTGCCACCACTCATATCTGGTGTAACATTAGTGTACATTTAAAAAACAACAACTTTTACATCAGTCTGCTAGTGTAATCTAATTTCAGTTGCCAGGCCAGCCTGCCACTGCCAGCCTGTGTGTCAGGCTCACAGCATGTACTGTGCCTACTTGCTCAGTGCCACCACTCATATCTGGTGTAACAATAGTGTAAATTTAAAAAAAAAAAAAAAACTTTTACATCAGTCTGCTAGTGTAATCTAATTTCAGTTGCCAGGCCAGCCTGCCACTGCCAGCCTGTGTGTCAGGCTCACAGCATATACTGTGCCTACTTGCTCAGTGCCACCACTCATATCTGGTGTAACATTAGTGTAAATTTGCCACTGCCAGCCTGTGTGTCAGGCTCACAGCATATACTGTGCCTACTTGCTCAGTGCCACCACTCATATCTGGTGTAACAGTAGTGTAAATTTACAAAAAAAAAACTTTTACATCAGTTTGATAGTGTAATCTAATAGCAGTTGCCCGCCTGCCACTGCCAGCCTGTGTGTCAGGCTCACAGCATATACTGTGCCTACTTGCTCAGTGCCACCACTCATATCTGGTGTAACAATAGTGTAAATTTAAAAAAAAAAAAAAACTTTTACATCAGTCTGCTAGTGTAATCTAATTTCAGTTGCCAGGCTAGCCTGCCACTGCCAGCCTGTGTGTCAGGCTCACAGCATATACTGTGCCTACTTGCTCAGTGCCACCACCAGTCATATCTGGTGTAACAGTAGTGTAAATTTTGAAAAAAACCTTTTACATCAGTCTGCTAGTGTAATCTAATTTCAGTTGCCAGGCCAGCCTGCCACTGCCAGCCTGTGTGTCAGGCTCACAGCATATACTGTGCCTACTTGCTCAGTGCCACCACCAGTCATATCTGGTGTAACAGTAGTGTAAATTTAAAAAAAAAACTTTTACATCAGTCTGCTAGTGTAATCTAATTTCAGTTGCCAGGCCAGCCTGCCACTGCCAGCCTGTGTGTCAGGCTCACAGCATATACTGTGCCTACTTGCTCAGTGCCACCACTCATATCTGGCTGGTGTAACAGTAGTGTAAATTTTTAAAAAATAAACTTTTACATCAGTCTGCTAGTGTAATCTAATAGCAGTTGCCTGCCTGCCACTGCCAGCCTGTGTGTCTGGCTCACAGCATATACTGTGCCTACTTGCTCAGTGCCACCACTCATATCTGGTGTAACAGTAGTGTAAATTTACAAAAAAAAAACTTTTACATCAGTTTGCTAGTGTAATCTAATAGCAGTTGCCCGCCTGCCACTGCCAGCCTGTGTGTCAGGCTCACAGCATATACTGTGCCTACTTGCTCAGTGCCACCACTCATATCTGGTGTAACATTAGTGTAAATTTAAAAAACAACAACTTTTACATCAGTCTGCTAGTGTAATCTAATTTCAGTTGCCAGGCCAGCCTGCCACTGCCAGCCTGTGTGTCAGGCTCACAGAATATACTGTGCCTACTTGCTCAGTGCCACCACCAGTCATATCTGGTGTAACAGTAGTGTAAATTTTAAAAAAAACTTTTACATCAGTCTGCTAGTGTAATCTAATTTCAGTTGCCAGGCCAGCCTGCCACTGCCAGCCTGTGTGTCAGGCTCACAGCATATACTGTGCCTACTTGCTCAGTGCCACCACTCATATCTGGCTGGTGTAACAGTAGTGTAAATTAAAAAAAAACAACTTTTACATCAGTCTGCTAGTGTAATCTAATGGCAGTTGCCTGCCTGCCACTGCCAGCCTGTGTGTCAGGCTCACAGCATATACTGTGCCTACTTGCTCAGTGCCACCACCAGTCATATCTGGTGTAACATTAGTGTAAATTATTATTTATTTTTTTCTCTCTTTCCTTTTTTTTCTTTTTCTTTCTTTTCATCTTATTTTTTGTTGTATTTTACCCTGCCTGGCCCAGTTTTGTTTCGTGTTGAATCAATCTTGGTTTTGTTCTGGTCGGCTGGGATCTCATTCGACCAGTCATTTGAATATTCACACAATATAACGTAGCCTCTTTTAGAATATAAAAGAAATAAAAAGCCCAGGTAATGGACTATAGAGATACTGAGATTAATATATTTTTGTTAAATCGGATTTTATTTTTTTTGTCATAGGCTACTCTGAACTATTATTTACGCTTATTATTCGCCTTAATGTGCTAAAGATATTGTATTCTAAGTCTACATCTAAAATTGTATGAGATGTTGTTGTTATTTTTTCCTTTTTTTTTGTTGCACACCCTGCGTGGTGTTCAAAAATGATCAATCTCAATAAAAATTTTATACTAAAAAAAAAACCATTAGTGTAAATTTAAAAAAAAAAACTTTTACATGAGTCTGCTAGTGTAATCTAATTTCAGTTGCCAGGCCAGCCTGCCACTGCCAGCCTGTGTGTCAGACTCACAGCATATACTGTGCCTACTTGCTCAGTGCCACCAGTCATATCTGGTGTAACAGTAGTGTAAATTTTTAAAAAAAAAAACTTTTACATCAGTCTGCTAGTGTAATCTAATTTCAGTTGCCAGGCCAGCCTGTTACTGCCAGCCTGTGTGTCAGGCTCACAGCATATACTGTGCCTACTTGCTCAGTGCCACCACTCATATCTGGTGTAACAATAGTGTAAATTTAAAAAAACAAAAAAACTTTTACATTAGTCTGCTAGTGTAATCTAATTTCAGTTGCCAGGCCAGCCTGCCACTGCCAGCCTGTGTGTCAGGCTTACAGCATATACTGTGCCTACTTGCTCAGTGCCACCACCAGTCATATCTGGTGTAACAGTAGTGTAAATTTAAAAAAAAAACTTTTACATCAGTTTACTAGTGTAATCTAATAGCAGTTGCCTGCCTGCCACTGCCAGCCTGTGTGTCAGGCTCACAGCATATACTGTGCCTACTTGCTCAGTGCCACCACTCATATCTGGTGTAACATTAGTGTACATTTAAAAAACAACAACTTTTACATCAGTCTGCTAGTGTAATCTAATTTCAGTTGCCAGGCCAGCCTGCCACTGCCAGCCTGTGTGTCAGGCTCACAGCATGTACTGTGCCTACTTGCTCAGTGCCACCACTCATATCTGGTGTAACAATAGTGTAAATTTAAAAAAAAAACAAAAACTTTTACATCAGTCTGCTAGTGTAATCTAATTTCAGTTGCCAGGCCAGCCTGCCACTGCCAGCCTGTGTGTCAGGCTTACAGCATATACTGTGCCTACTTGCTCAGTGCCACCACCAGTCATATCTGGTGTAACAGTAGTGTAAATTTTTTAAAAAAACTTTTATATCAGTCTGCTAGTGTAATCTAATTTCAGTTGCTAGGCCAGCCTGCCACTGCCAGCCTATGTGTCAGGCTCACAGCATATACTGTGCCTTCTTTCTCAGTGCCACCACCAGTAATATCTGGTGTAACAGTAGTGTAATTTTTTTTTAAAAAAACTTTTACATCAGTCTGCTAGTGTAATCTAATTGCAGTTGCCAGGCCAGCCTGCCAGAGCCAGCGTGTGTGTCAGGCTCACAGCGTACACTGTGCCCACTTGCCAAGTGCCACCACTCATATTATCTTGTTTAATGGTAGTGTTAGTGTACATTTAAAAATAAAAAAACTATTTTGACTGTGAAACATCAGTCTGCTTTTTTGTGTCAGGCTCACAGCGTATACTGTGCCCACTGGTCCAGTGTCACCACTCATATTATCTTGTTTTATAGTAGTGTAAGTGTACATTTTAAAAATAAAAAAACTATTTTGACTGTGAAACATCAGTCTGCTTTTTTGTGTCAGGCTCACTGCGTATACTGTGCCCACTTGCCCAGTGCCACCACTGATATTATCTTGTTTAATTGTAGTGTAAGTGTACATTTAAAAATAAAAAAACTATTTTGACTGTGAAACATCAGTCTGCTTTTTTGTGTCAGGCTCACAGCGTATACTGTGCCCACTGGTCCAGTGCCACCACTCATATTATCTTGTTTTATAGTAGTGTAAGTGTACATTTTAAAAATTTAAAACTATTTTGACTGTGAAACATCAGTCTGCTTTTTTGTGTCAGGCTCACAGCGTATACTGTGCCCACTTGCCCAGTGCCACCACTCATATTATCTTGTTTAATAGTAGTGTAAGTGTACATTTAAAAATAGAAAAACTATTTTGACTGTGAAACATCATTCTGCTTTTTTGTGTCAGGCTCACAGCGTATACTGTGCCCACTTGCCCAGTGCCACCACTCATATTATCTTGTGTAATAGTAGTGTAAGTGTACATTTTAAAACTAAAATAACTATTTTGACTGTGAAACATCAGTCTGCTTTTTTGTGTCAGGCTCACAGCATATACTGTGCCCACTTGCCCAGTGCCACCATTCATATTATCTTGTTTAATAGTAGTGTAAGTGTACATTTACAAATAAAAAAACTATTTTGACTGTGAAACATCAGTCTGCTTTTTTATGTCAGGCTCACAGCGTATACTGTGCCCACTTGCCCAGTGCCACCACTCATATTATCTTGTGTAATAGTAGTGTACGTGTACATTTTAAAACTAAAATAACTATTTTGACTGTGAAACATCAGTCTGTTTTTTTGTGTCAGGCTCACAGCGTATACTGTGCCCACTTGCCCAGTGCCACCACTCATATTATCTTGTTTAATAGTAGTGTAAGTGTACATTTTAAAAATAAAAAAACTATTTTGACTGTGAAACATGTCTGCTTTTTTGTGTCAGGCTCACAGCGTATACTGTGCCCACTTGTCCAGTGCCACCACTCATATTATCTTGTTTAATAGTAGTGTAAGTGTACATTTAAAAATAGAAAAACTATTTTGACTGTGAAACATCAGTCTGCTTTTTTATGTCAGGCTCACAGCGTATACTGTGCCCACTTGCCCAGTGCCACCACTCATATTATCTTGTGTAATAGTAGTGTACGTGTACATTTTAAAACTAAAATAACTATTTTGACTGTGAAACATCAGTCTGTTTTTTTGTGTCAGGCTCACAGCGTATACTGTGCCCACTTGCCCAGTGCCACCACTCATATTATCTTGTTTAATAGTAGTGTAAGTGTACATTTACAAATAAAAAAACTATTTTGACTGTGAAACATGTCTGCTTTTTTGTGTCAGGCTCACAGCGTATACTGTGCCCACTTGTCCAGTGCCACCACTCACATTATCTTGTTTAATAGTAGTGTAAGTGTACATTTTAAAAATAAAAAAACTATTTTGACTGTGAAACATGTCTGCTTTTTTGTGTCAGGCTCACAGCGTATACTGTGCCCACTTGCCCAGTGCCACCACTCATATTATCTTGTTTAATAGTAGTGTAAGTGTACATTTAAAAATAGAAAAACTATTTTGACTGTGAAACATCATTCTGCTTTTTTGTGTCAGGCTCACAGCGTATACTGTGCCCACTTGCCCAGTGCCACCACTCATATTATCTTGTGTAATAGTAGTGTAAGTGTACATTTTAAAACTAAAATAACTATTTTGACTGTGAAACATCAGTCTGCTTTTTTGTGTCAGGCTCACAGCATATACTGTGCCCACTTGCCCAGTGCCACCATTCATATTATCTTGTTTAATAGTAGTGTAAGTGTACATTTACAAATAAAAAAACTATTTTGACTGTGAAACATCAGTCTGCTTTTTTATGTCAGGCTCACAGCGTATACTGTGCCCACTTGCCCAGTGCCACCACTCATATTATCTTGTGTAATAGTAGTGTACGTGTACATTTTAAAACTAAAATAACTATTTTGACTGTGAAACATCAGTCTGTTTTTTTGTGTCAGGCTCACAGCGTATACTGTGCCCACTTGCCCAGTGCCACCACTCATATTATCTTGTTTAATAGTAGTGTAAGTGTACATTTTAAAAATAAAAAAACTATTTTGACTGTGAAACATGTCTGCTTTTTTGTGTCAGGCTCACAGCGTATACTGTGCCCACTTGTCCAGTGCCACCACTCACATTATCTTGTTTAATAGTAGTGTAAGTGTACATTTTAAAAATAAAAAAACTATTTTGACTGTGAAACATGTCTGCTTTTTTGTGTCAGGCTCACAGCGTATACTGTGCCCACTTGTCCAGTGCCACCACTCACATCATCTTGTTTAATAGTAGTGTAAGCGTACATATTAAAAATAAAAAAAACTATTTTGACTGTGAAACATCAGTCTGCTTTTTTGTATCAGGCTCACAGCGTATACTGTGCCCACTCACAGTAGCTTGCACGCATAGTAGCACTAATTGAAAAAAAAATGACAGGCAGAGGCAGGCCAACCCGCAGGTGCCGTCGTGGTCGTGGTGCTGTGACTCCCTTTGGCCATAGAATAATGCCCAGTGTTAGGCCACGTACCATGAACACGAAAAGTTCTGATGAAATAGTTGACTTTATAACACAGGACACCCAATCTTCTACAGCTTCCGCTCGTAACCTTGACGCACCATCCTCCTCCTCTAGCTTAGCTTCGGGCACCTCTCAACTTACCACTCGCCCGCCTGCCGCCACCACCGACACTAGCACCACAGCCGCCTCACTTGATCTGTCAGAGGAGTTATGTACACCTCAGTGTGAAGAAATGAGTGATGCACAACCATAATTGATAGAGGATGTAGATAACTGTGATATGTCTCAGTCAGGCAGCATTACAGACATGCACGACGCACGGTGTGATGATGATGATGATGTTGTACCCGCCGTTGCTTCCGTTGTTGAGTTGTCAGATACAAGTGAAGGGGTTGATGATGACGATGCATCCGTGGATGTCACGTGGGCGCCCGGTAGAAGGGAAGAAGAACAGGTGGAAAGTTCAGATGGGGAGACAGAGAGGAGCAGGAGGAGGAGGTCGCCGCAAGGAGCTAGTGGCACAGTCAGACAGCATGCATCGGCACCTGGGGTCAGCCAGACAGCACACCAATCAACGCATGCTGTTGCCACCACCAGAATGCCGTCATCGCAGAGCTCAGCAGTGTGGCATTTTTTTATGTGTCTGCCTCTGACAACAGCAATGCCATTTGCAACCTGTGCCAAAAGAAACTGAGTCGTGGGAAGTCCAACACCCACCTAGGTACAACTGCTTTGCGAAGGCACATGATCGCACATCACAAATGCCTATGGGATGAACACATGAGGACAAGCAGCACACAAACTCAAAGCCGACATCCTCCTTCTGGTCCAGCATCTTCAGCCACCTCAACCACTGCTGTGCTCCTTGCCCCCTCTCAACCATCCGCCAATCCATCTCTCTTCCAGAGCAGTTCCTGCTCATCTGCCCACAGTCAGGTGTCTGTCAAGGACATGTTTGAGCGTAAGAAGCCAATGTCACCAAGTCACCCCTTGCCCGGCGTCTGACTGCTGGCTTGTCTGAACTGTTAGCCCGCCAGCTTTTACCATACAAGCTGGTTGAGCCTGAGGCGTTCAAAAAATATGTAGCTATTGGTACACCGCAGTGGAAGGTACCCAGGCGAAATTTCTTTGCACAAAAGGCAATCCCCAACCTGTACTCGATTGTGCAAAAGGAAGTAATGGCATGTCTGGCACACAGTGTTGGGGCAAGGGTCCATCTGACCACTGATAGCTGGTCTGCAAAGCATGGTCAGGGCAGGTTATTCACCTACACTGCGCATTGGGTAAACCTGCTGACGGCTGCCAAGCATGGAATGCCTGGCTCTGCAGAGGAGTTGGTGACACCGCCACGACTTGCAGGCAGGCCTGCTGCCACCTCCTCTACTCCTCCTACTCCATCCTCTTCCATTACCTCCTCAGCTGAGTCCTCTTCTGCTGCTGCATCTTGCTCCACATCAACGGCACCCCCCCAGCTCCCCAGGTACTATTCCACATCCCGGATACGGCAGTGTCACACCGTCTTGGGGTTGACTTGCCTGAAAGCAGAGAGTCACACCGCAGCAGCATTCCTGTCCACCCTGAACGCACAGGTGGATCAGTGGCTGACTCCGCACCAACTGGAGATCGGCAAAGTGGTTTCTGACAACGGAAGTAATTTGGTGGCGCCATTGAAATTGGGCAAGTTGACACATGTGCATAAGTACCAAGGCTTACAGGACATCCTGAAGCAGGCCAGGAAGGAGTGTGGCCATTTCAGGCGTTCCTACACGGCCATGGCGCACTTGTCAGATATCCAGCGGCGAAACAACCTGCCAGTGAGGCGCTTGATTTGCGACAGCCCGACATGTTGGAATTCAACACTCCTATTGTTCGACCGCCTGCTCCAACAAGAAAAAGCTGTTAATGAGTATTTGTATGACCGGGGTGCTAGGACAGCCTCTGGGGAGCTGGGGATTTTTTTGCCACGTTACTGGACGCTCATGCGCAATGCCTGTAGGCTCATGCGTCCTTTTGAGGAGGTGACAAACCTAGTCAGTCGCCCCGAAGGCACCATCAGCGACATCATACCATTTGTTTTCTTCCTGGAGCGTGCCCTGCGAAGAGTGCTGGATCAGGCCGTAGATGAGCATGAAGAGGAAGAGTTGTGGTCTCCATCACCACCAGAAACAGCCTTATCAGCATCGCTTGCTGGACCAGCAGCAACGCAGGAAGAGAATTGTGAGGAAGAGGAGTCAGAGGAGGAATGTGGCTTTGAGGAGGAGGAGGAAGACCAAGCACAACAGGCATCCCAGGGTGCTTGTTGTTGTCACCTATCTGGTACCCGTGGTGTTGTACGTGGCTGGGGAGAAGAAGATACCTTCAGTGAGATCAGTGAGGACGAGGAACGGACATGAGTAGCTCGGCATCCAACCTTGTGCAAATGGGGTCTTTCATGCTGTTGAGGGACACTCGTATAAAAAAGCTGAAGGAGGACGAACTGTACTGGGTGTCCACGCTACTAGACCACCGGTATAAGCAGAAAGTGACTGAAATGTTACCGAATTCCCGCAAGTTGGAAAGGATGGAGCAGTTCAAAAATAAATTAAAAAGTATGCTTTACACAGCGTATAAGGGTGATGTCACAGCACAACGGGAATCTAACAGGGGAAGAGATGAAAGTAATACTCCTCCTCCCGCGACCACACCGACAAGGACAGGATGCTTTCCAGACGTGTTGTTGATGGAGGACATGCGGACCTTTTTAATTCCTATGTATCGCCACAGCCCTTCGGGATCCAGCCTCAGAGAACGACTCAACCGACAGGTAGCAGACTACCTCGCATTAACTGCAGATCTCGACACTCTGAGGAGCGATGAACCCCTTGACTACTGGGTGTGCAGGCTTGACCTGTGGCCTGAGCTATCCCAATTTGCACTAGAACTTCTGGCCTGCCCCGCTTCAAATGTCCTGTCAGAAAGGACCTTCAGTGCAGCAGGAGGTATTGTCACTGAGAAGAGAAGTTGCCTAGGTCAAAAAAGTCTTGATTATCTCACCTTTATTAAACTGAATGAGGGATGGATCCCGAAGGGACTGACATTGGGCAATACATTCAAGTAAAAAAGGCCTGATGAGATGAGCTGCCTTGGGCTAAAAATGGTCCACATGCTGCTGTATTTTATCTTCGAATGCCAGATGACTTGTGTGACTTATCCGCCAACAACTAGGGTTCAAGCCGCAATGTTTTAGGGCACTTTCTAACTGTCAAACAAACATCAATTTTTCTGGCCGCTGCTACAGCAGCGGCTGCAACAATACCTAAATTTTTCAGGCATGTGTACATGCCTAATTTTTCTGGCCTCTGGTGCTGCACTGTGGCTTCAAAACCCAAACCAAAAAAAAGGCACATAACAGGGATTAAACTGCTAAGAATAGTACTACTTAACACACCACTCATATCTGGTGGCACAGTAGATTGCACGCGTAGTGCCCCAAATTTGAAGCAGGAGGACCGACCAAGCATCTTTTTCCATCTCCCGGTTCCTAAAATCCATGCCATATACACGTCCCCTGATAGGGGACACCACAATGGAAGGTACATGGATGAAATTTATTTGTACAAAAGGCAATCCCCAACCTGTACTCTATTGTGCAAAAGGAAGTAACCTTACCATGGGTCACAGACCGCACATCTTGTAAAATTCTCTGTCTGGGAAATTATCTATCTATCAAATCTATCTATTTGTCTATCAAATCCTAAAAACGATGCCATACCTGTACTCGATTGTGCAAAAGGAAGTAATGGCATATGGGGTCTTTCATGCTGTCGTGCCTGTTGAGGGTCGGAGACCCTCGTATATAAAGGCTGAAGGAAAATTACCTGTACTGGGTGAACAAGCATCTTTTTCCATCCTCCGGTTCCTAAAAATTATCTCCGGGTTCATAAAATCGATGCCATACCGGTACTCAATTGTGCAAAAGGAAGTCATGGCATATGGGGTCTTTCAAACTGTCTGGCCTGTTGAGGGTGGGACCCACGTATAAAAAGGCTGAAGGAGAACGACCTGTACTGGGTGTCCAAGCATCTTTTTCCATAGGGGACGTAACAGGGATTAAACTGATAAGAATAGTACTAGTTAACACACCACTCCTATCTGGTGGCACAGTAGATTGCACGCGGTGCTCTGACAAAATGCAGAAGGACATTTGGCAGACGGACATTTGGCAGATGGACATTTGGCAGACGGACATTTGGCCGACAGACAGAAAGCTAAAGAATGTTCCAATTTCAGCCGAGGGCAGATACACAGAGTGCTCTGTTCTAATCAGAGCCTCGGGTGCCCGCAACTGCCTCTCGGAACCTGACCATGGGTCCCAGACCGCCCGTCTTGTAATTCTCTGTCTGGGAAATTATCTATCTATCAAGTCTATCTATTTATCTATCAAATCTATCTATTGTATCTATCATCAAATGTATCTATTGCATCTATTGATCTATCTATCTAATCTATGTATCTATCTATCTCGTGGCCGGACCGACCAAGCATCTTTTTCCATCTCCCAGTTCCTAAAATCATCTCCGGGTTCCTAAAATCGATGCCATATACACGTCCCCTGATAGGGCACGTAACAGGGATAAAACTGATAAGAATAGTACTAGTTAACACACCACTCCTATCTGGTGGCACATTAGATTGCACGCGCAGTGCCCCAAATTGGAACTTGGAAGTAGGAGGACTGACCAAGCATCTCATCTCTGTGTGATTCCTGTTCTTGTAGGACAGTTAATGGGTCAGTCATGTTGCACAGGTTAGCTCGTCGTTCTCTTTTTCCCAGCTGCTGGATCAGATCAGAGATTGTGAGTAAAACCTGCTCCTGCTGCCGGGTGATCTCACTCAGGACTCGCTTCTCTAGGTCTTCCAACTGTTTCCTGATGTCCCTAATCAGGGCAGTGAGTCTCTCTGTTACACCAGCTGCTTTCTCTTGCACCCCTCTCCTGTGCTTCTGCAGACTCTGGACTCTTTTCTCAGTCTCCTCTCTCTTTGTGGTCAGTTTCTGCAGAACATTTCTCAGTTTCTTTTTCTTCTTCTCAGAAGCCTCATTCAGCAGCTCGATCTGGTGTCCCCTGTGCTCTCCGGCCAGGGAGCAGGACACACAGATACAGGCAGCATCCTCAGTGCAGTAATATAATAGGAGCATCTTGTGGGTGGAGCATTTTCTGTTACCCCAGGAAGTGATTGCATGCACAGTGACATCAGTGAAGACAAGGAACGGGACATGGCTAGCTTGGTATCCAACCTTATGCAAATGGGGAGTTTGCGGTTGTGCAAATGGACTATTTGCGGTTGTTTGCGGTGCGTTAAACGGGGAGTTTGGTCTGTCACTGTGAAGCGGGCGTAACCCTTACACTACATGAACGATACAACATCATACCTGATGTTTTAAAGCACGTTATTCCAAACAATTTAGGATTTTTAGGTGATTTATGCCCTTTATGGATTAAAAACAGACTCTGCATCAACTATGTACTTTTCCATGGGAGTTTTGCCATGGATCCCCCTCCAGCATGCCACAGTCCAGGTGTTAGTCCCCTTGAAACAACTTTTCCATCACTTTTGTGGCCAGAAAGAGTCCCTGTGGGTTTTAAAATTCGCCTGCCTATTGAAGTCAATGGCGGTTCACCCGGTTCGGCCGTTCGTGAACTTTTGCGGAAGTTTGCGTTCGCTGTTCGCGAACGCAAAATTTTAGGTTTGCGACATCACTAGTGTACAGTACTCTTTATACTTGTGTACAGTACTCTTTATACTTGTGAACAGATAGTACTCTTTATACTTGTGTACAGTACTCTTTATACTTGTGTACAGATAGTACTCTTTATACTTGTATACAGATAGTACTCTTTATACTTGTGTACAGTACTCTTTATACTTGTATACAGATAGTACTCTTTATACTTGTGTACAGTACTCTTTATACTTGTGTACAGATAGTACTCTTTATACTTGTGTACAGATAGTACTCTTTATACTTGTGTACAGATAGTACTCTTTATACTTGTGTACAGTACTCTTTATACTTGTGTACAGATAGTACTCTTTATACTTGTGTACAGTACTCTTTATACATGTGTACAGATAGTACTCTTTATACTTGTGTACAGTACTCTTTATACTTGTGTACAGATAGTACTCTTTATACTTGTGTACAAATAGTACTCTTTATACTTGTGTACAGTACTCTTTATACTTGTGTACAGATAGTACTCTTTATACTTGTGTACAGATAGTACTCTTTATACTTGTGTACAGTACACTTTATACTTGTGTACAGTACTCTTTATACTTGTATACAGATAGTACTCTTTATACTTGTGTACAGATAGTACTCTTTATACTTGTGTACAGTACACTTTATACTTGTGTACAGTACTCTTTATACTTGTGTACAGTACTCTTGCTAACTGCTTTTCCCTTATCTGTGTTCCTGTAAGGAGCTCTGTAATCCTCTTTCACTAGAAGCAAATACCTCTATGGTTTTTGTGCTTGTCATTTTGCCTGAATAATGTATTCTCTATTATCCGCATCTCCCTCGCTCTCTCTTACTACCAATTTTTTGTAGTTGTCTTGGGTGTGGCCTTACAAAAAACCCACAGGAAGTCTATAACAAGTGTAAATGTGCGTATCAGTCGCACAACAGCAATATACAAAACCCGGGCACTTTGTGAGGAACTGCACTTGAGAGGTCACTGGTCAGTATTACTGTTGTTCCAGACAATCTTCACTTTCTCTGCTTGATTCTGTTGCTCCTTTCAGCACATTCGCTGAGAAACTTTGCTAAATGTTGTCAATATGCAACACTTATGTTTGCTGCTGCTTCGCATACACATTTACCATAAGCATCCTCACTAAGCATTTACTTATTCGTCTATTCTTGTCATATTTGCTTATTTAGCATACTAATATCTTTGCATCTTCTTTCTTTACAAAAAATGCTTCTTATGTTTTGATGCTATCATATTCATTAATTGTCGTTATAGGTTTCATAAATGGGATTATAGTAGGCTATGAAAAACATACTTCAAGCCTTAAATGGAATAGGAATATCTATTTATAAATACATAAATATGTATGTGCAGAACATTGGAATGTGAAATATTTACAGTAAATACACAGTTATTATACACTTTATTAAAAATGAATATTGCATGAATATTATTTTTTGTTTTCATCTACTTAAAGGGATAATAAACCTAAACAATAATGTTATATAATTCTGTATATAGAATTGTGCAGAATAATATAACATTATCTTAGCGACAGCTTTAAAAATCAAAGGATTTTAGAGATTTTAGCTGTCAATGTTGCCCTTACCTGTTCTGTTCTCCATGATCTTCTGATTACGTCTTTTTTCTTTTCAAAAGCATTTCACGGGCGCACTGTGATTAGTGATTGCGCTATTGAACTGAATGTAGTGTGCTCCCGCTACCAGACCAGAATGCTTTAATCTAAGTCCTTATTGTTTGACTGTAAGGCCGATTAGGGAAAAAAATATATAGCAGGGTTAGCTTTTTAATTTTCTGCAGTCTGCACCTCCAATTATCACACATTTCATAGTTGCAGGAAAAGGCTCAAAATAAATAATGAAAGTATAGTACAACACTTTAACTACACATTAAGCATTATGGGCTAGATTACATGTGAGGCGCGTTTTTGCAAGTGTTTTACGAAAGTTTGCACTCTGTTTTAATTGCGATCTCAGAGCTGTGGTTGTCTTTTTCAAATATACATTACAAAGTTTACTTATACTCATAATAACACTGTCTAATAAAAATGTAAAAGTTATAAGGACTCAAAGATCTTGGGTGTTAGAAAAAAAAAAAACAGGCAAAGGGCTTTAACATTGAGATACATACATATACATGTCTAAAGATGTTTAATTATGCGTATATGTAGGAAGGCTGGCTATTAGTTAGCCTGAATTTGTAGGAGGAGTCTTACACCTTTATAAATATTTGCTCTGGCCTTGTCTGTGTTTCCTATACGTTTTGACCCACCCACCCATCCCTTTATTTTTTCTTTTCTTTTTATCATTTACCTTCTTTGGGTATGCCCCTTTTAGGCATACTGACCATGTGACTACGGCACACCTCAGGTCACTTTCCCTTTACTTTCTTGTTTATTCATTGTTACATTATAGTAGGACTCTAAGTACAAATATATATATATATATATATATATATATATATATATATATATATATATATATATATACAGTATATATACATATATATGTGTACATATGTATTCATGTAGTTATATGTGTATATATGTATTTACAGACATATATACACATATAAAAACAATCGGCTTGATTACGAATTTTGAGATATGAGTGAAAAAGCAGCGTTATGGCACTTTTTCACTACCGCTGGTATTACGAGTCTTGCAGGTTTAGCTGCACCGCACACTTTTTTGGCCGTAATGCAACGTAACTACCGCAGCTTTCAAAAAGTCATTTTTCAATGGGACTTAGCGCCGGTATTACGAGTCTGCCTGGGAGGCAAAAAAGTGAGCGGTACAGCCAAGATCAATACCGCAAACTGAAAGTCAGTAGTTATGGGTTTTGCGCTACAAAGCTGTACCATAAAACTCATAACTAAAGTGCTAAAAAGTACACCAACACCCATAAACTACCTATTAACCCCTAAACTGAGGCCCTCCCATATCGCAAACACTAAAATAAAAATATTAACCCCTAATCTGCCGGTCCGGACATTGCCACCACTATAATAAACATATTAACCCCTAAACCGTCGCACTCCCACATTGCAAACACTAGTTAAATATTATTAACCCCCTAATCTGCCGCCCCTAACATCGCCGCCACCTAACTACATTTATTAACACCTAATCTGCCGCCCCCAACGTCGCCGCCACTGTACTAAATTTATTAACCCCTAAACCTAAGCCTAAACCTAACACCCCCTAACTTAAATATAATTAAAATAAATCTAAATAAAACCTACTATTCATTCTGACATACAAAGCCCTCAACTGCACTGCTCCCCCCTATATCTCAGACCTTGTCTCTCTCCCTCCTGTCCCCTTTGCTCTGCTCATGACCTCCTACTCTCCTCCTCTCTTGTCACCTCATCACACTCCCGTTTACAGGACTTCTCCAGACTGGCTCCCATCTTGTGGAACTCTCTGCCTCACTCCACAAGACTCTCTTCTAGTTTTAAAAGCTTCAAGTGCTCCCTAAAGACTCTACTGTTCAGGGATGTATACAACCTACACTAACCTTGCTTTATACCAGTTCCTCTCCTCCATTGCTATCCTCTGAACCCCCCTAGCATGTAAGCTTAAGAGTCCAGCTGTTTGTTGATCACCTTCTCAAGAGCTGACTACAACAGTGCAACTCTTGGCAGGGCCCTCTACCCATTTGATCCCTATAACTGTTTTTTTTGTACTCTGCCTTTGTTAATAGCGCTGCGGAAACTGTTGGCGCTCTACAAATAACCGATAATAATAATAATAATAATAATACTATCATTACCTAAATAATTCCTATTTAAAACTAAATACTTACCTGTAAAATAAACCCTAAGCTAGCTACAATATAACTAATAGTTACATTGTAGCTAGCTTAGGGTTTATTTTTATTTCACAGGTAAGTTTGTATTTATTTTAACTAGGTAGAATAGTTACTAAATAGTTATTAACTATTTACTAACTACCTAGCTAAAATAAATACAAATTTACCTGTAAAATAAAACCTAACCTGAGTTACACTAACACCTAACCTTACACTACAATTAAATCAATTACCTAAATTAAATACAATAACCTAAATTACAAAAAAACACTAAATTACACAAAATAAAAAAGAAATTATCAGATATTTAAACTAATTACACCTAAGCTAATAGCCCTATCAAAATAAAAAAGCCCCCCCAAAATAAAAAAAACCTTAGCCTAAACTAAACTACCAATAGCCATTAAAATGGCCTTTTGCGGGGCATTGCCCCAAAGAAATCAGCTCTTTATCTGTAAAAAAAAAATACAAACAACCCCTCAACAGTAAAACCCACCACCCACACAACCAACCCCCCAAATAAAATCCTAACTAAAAAAACCTAAGCTCCCCATTGCCCTGAAAAGGGCATTTAGATGGGCATTGCCCTTAAAAGGGCATTTAGCTCTTTTTCAAGTGCCCAAACCCCTAATCTAAAAATAAAACCCACCCAATAAACCCTTAAAAAGCCTAACACTAACCCCCGAAGATCCACTTACAGTTTTTGAAGACCCGACATCCATCCTCAACGAAGCGGCAGAAGTCCTATCGAAGCCGGCAGAAGTCTTCATCCAAGCGGCCAAAGTCTTCATCTAAGCCTGCAGAAGTCTTCATCCAGACGACATCTTCTATCTTCATCCATCCAGCGTGGAGCAACTCCATCTTCAAGACATCCGGCGAAGAGCATCCTCTTCAATCGAAGTCTTCTTGCAGAATGAAGGTTCCTTTAAGTGATGTCATCCAAGATGGCGTCCCTTGAATTCCGATTGGCTGATAGAATTCTATCAGCCAATCGGAATTAAAGTTGAAAAAATCCTATTGGCTGATCCAATCAGCCAATAGGATTGAGCTTGCATTCTTTTGGCTGTTCCAATCAGCCAATAGAATGCGAGCTCAATCCAATTGGCTGATTGCATCAGCCAATAGAATTTTTTTCAACCTTAATTCTGATTGGCTGATAGAATTTTATCGGAATCTAAGGGACGCCATCTTGGATGACGTCATTTAAAGGAATCTTCATTGTAGAAGAAGCTGTTGATTGAAGAGGATGCTCCGCGCCGGATGTCTTGAAGATGGAGCCACTCCGCGTCGGAAAGATGAAGATAGAAGATGCCGTCTGGGTGAAGACTTCTGCCCGTTTGGAGGACCACTTCTGCTGGCTTCGTTGAGGACTTTTTGTCGCTTGGATGAAGACTTCTCCCGGCTTTGTTGAGAATGGATGTCATCTCTTCAAAACTGTAAGTGGATCTTCGGGGGTTAGTGTTAGGCTTTTTTAAGGGTGTATTGGGTGGGTTTTATTTTTAGATCAGGGTTTTGGGCTGCAATAGAGCTAAATGCCCTTTTAAGGGCAATGCCCATCCAAATGCCTTTTTCAGGGCAATGAGGAGATTAGGTTTTTTTAGTTAGGATTTTATTTGGGGGGTTGGTTGTGTGGGTGGTGGGTTTTACTGTTGGGGGGTTGTTTGTATATTTTTTAAAAGGTAAGAGCTGATTTTTTGGGGGCAATGCTCCGCAAAAGGCCCTTTTAAGGGCTATTGGTAGTTTAATTTAGGCTATGTTTTTTTTTATTTTGGGTGGGCATTATTTATTTTGATAGGGCTATTAGATTAGGTGTAATTAGTTTAAAGATCTTGTAATTTGTTTTTTATTTTCTGTAATTTAGGCCTAGATTTGGAGTTTGGCGGTAGCCGTGAAAACCAGCGTTAGAGGCTCCTAACGCTGGTTTTAGGGTACCGCCAGTATTTGGAGTCATTCAAAAAAGGGTCTAACGCTCACTTTTCAGCCGCAACTTTTCCATACCGCAGATCCCCTTACGTCAATTGCGTATCCTATCTTTTCAATGGGATCTTCCTAACTCCGGTATTTAGAGTCGTGGCTGAAGTGAGCGTTAGAAATCTAACGACAAAACTCCAGCCGCAGAAAAAAGTCAGTAGTTAAGAGCTTTCTGGGCTAACGCCGGTTCATAAAGCTCTTAACTACTGTGCTCTAAAGTACACTAACACCCATAAACTACCTATGTACCCCTAAACCGAGGTCCCCCCACATCGCCGACACTTGATTACATTTTTTTAACCCCTAATCTGCCGACCGCCACCTACGTTATACTTATGTACCCCTAATCTGCTGCCCCTAACACCGCCGACCCCTATATTATATTTATTAACCCCTAACCTGCCCCCCACAACGTCGCAGCCAGCTACCTACAATAATTAACCCCTAATCTGCCGACCGCAAAGAGCCGCCAACTACATTATAGCTATGTACCCCTAATCTGCTGCCCCTAACACCGCCGACCCCTATATTATATTTATTAACCCCTAATCTGCCCCCCACAACGTCGCCTCCACCTGCCTACACTTATTAACCCCTAATCTGCCAAGCGGACCGCACCGCTACTATAATAAAGTTATTAACCCCTAATCCGCCTCACTAACCCTATAATAAATAGTATTAACCCCTAATCTGCCCTCCCTAACATCGCCGACACCTAACTTCGATTATTAACCCCTAATATACCGACTGGAGCTCACCACTATTCTAATAAATGTATTAACCCCTAAAGCTAAGTCTAACCCTAACACTAACACCCCCCTAAATTAAATATAATTTTAATCTAACGAAATTAATTAACTCTTATTAAATAAATGATTCCTATTTAAAGCTAAATACTTACATGTAAAATAAATCCTAATATAGCTACAATATAAATTATAATTATATTATAGCTATTTTAGGATTAATATTTATTTTACAGGTAACTTTGTATTTATTTTAACCAGGTACAATAGATATTAAATAGTTAAGAACTATTTAATAGCTAAAATAGTTAAAATAATTACAAATTTACCTGTAAAATAAATCCTAACCTAAGTTACAATTAAACCTAACACTACACTATCAATAAATTAATTAAATACAATTCCTACAAATAAATACAATGAAATAAACTAACTAAAGTACAAAAAATAAAAAAGAACTAAGTTACAAAAAATAAAAAAAATATTTACAAACATTAGAAATATATTACAACAATTTTAAACTAATTACACCTACTCTAAGCCCCCTAATAAAATAACAACCTATTCTAAATTACTAAAGTTCAAAGCTCTTTTACCTTACTGCCCCAAGAAGTTCAGCTCTTTTGCCTGTAAAAAAAAACATACAATACCCCCCCCAACATTACAACCCACCACCCACATACCCCTAATCTAACCCAAACCCCCCTTAAATAAACCTAACACTAAGCCCCTGAAGATCTCCCTACCTTGAGTTGTCTTCACCCAGCCGAGCCAAATTCTTCATCCAAGCGGAGCAAGAAGAGGTCCTCCATCCGGTAGAAGTCTTCATCCAAGCGGGGCAGAAGAGGTCTTCCATCTGATTGGATCATCCAATCGAATTGAACTTGATTCTGATTGGCTGATTCCATCAGCCAATCAGAATATTCCTACCTTAATTCCGATTGGCTGATAGAATCCTATAAGCCAATCGGAATTCGAGGGACGCCATCTTGGATGACGTCATTTAAAGGAACCGTCATTCGTCGTTCAGCCGTCGGCCAGGATGGATGTTCCGCGTCGGAGGTCTTCAGGATGCTGCCGCTCCGGATGGATGACGATAGAAGATGCCTCTTGGATGAAGACTTCAATAGGATGGAAGACCTCTTCTGCCCCGCTTGGATGAAGACTTCTACCGGATGGAGGACCTCTTCTTGCTCCGCTTGGATGAAGAATTTGGCTCGGCTGGGTGAAGACGACTCAAGGTAGGGAGATCTTCAGGGGCTTAGTGTTAGGTTTATTTAAGGGGGGTTTGGGTTAGATTAGGGGTATGTGGGTGGTGGGTTGTAATGTTGGGGGGGTGTATTGTATGTTTTTTTTTACAGGCAAAAGAGCTGAACTTCTTGGGGCATGCCCCGCAAAGGGCCCTGTTCAGGGCTGGTAAGGTAAAAGAGCTTTGAACTTTAGTAATTTAGAATAGGGTAGGGCATTTTTTTTATTTTGGGGGGCTTTGTTATTTTATTAGGGGGCTTAGAGTTGGTGTAATTAGTTTAAAATTGTTGTAATATATTTCTAATGTTTGTAAATATGTTTTTATTTTTTGTAACTTAGTTCTTTTTTATTTTTGGTACTTTAGTTAGTTTATTTCATTGTATTTATTTGTAGGAATTGTATTTAATTTATTTATTGATAGTGTAGTGTTAGGTTTAATTGTAGATAATTATAGGTATTTTATTTAATTAATTTATTGATAGTGTAGTGTTAGGTTTAATTGTAACTTAGGTTAGGATTTATTTTACAGTTAAATTTGAAATTATTTTAACTATTTTAGCTATTAAATAGTTCTTAACTATTTAATAGCTATTGTACTTGGTTAAAATAAATACAAAGTTACCTGTAAAATAAATATTAATCCTAAAATAGCTATAATATAATTATAATTTATATTGTAGCTATATTAGGATTTATTTTACAGGTAAGTATTTAGCTATAAATAGGAATAATTTATTTAATAAGAGTTAATTAATTTTGTTAGATTAAAATTATATTTAATTTAGGGGGGTGTTAGTGTTAGGGTTAGACTTAGCTTTAGGGGTTAATACATTTATTAGAATAGCGGTGAGCTCCAGTCGGCAGATTAGGGGTTAATAATTGAAGTTAGGTGTCGGCGATGTTAGGGAGGGCAGATTAGGGGTTAATACTATTTATTATAGGGTTAGTGAGGCGGATTAGGGGTTAATAACTTTATAATAATAGCGGTGCGGTCCGCTCGGCAGATTAGGGGTTAATAAGTGTAGGCAGGTGGAGGCGACGTTGTGGGGGGCAGATTAGGGGTTAATAAATATAATATAGGGGTCGGCGGTGTTAGGGGCACCAGATTAGGGGTACATAGGGATAATGTAAGTAGCTGCGGTTTACGGAGCGGCAGATTAGGGGTTAAAAATAATATACAGGGGTCAGCGATAGCGGGGGCGGCAGAATAGGGGTTAATAAGTGTAAGGTTAGGGGTGTTTAGACTCGGGGTACATGTTAAAGTGTTAGGTGCAGACGTAGGAAGTGTTTCCCCATAGGAAACAATGGGGCTGCGTTAGGAGCTGAACGTGGCTTTTTTGCAGGTGTTAGGTTTTTTTTCAGCTCAAACAGCCCCATTGTTTCCTATGGGGGAATCGTGCACAAGCACGTTTTTGAGGCTGGCCGCGTCCGTAAGCAACTCTGGTATCGAGAGTTGAAGTTGCGTTAAATGTGCTATACGCTCCTTTTTTGGAGCCTAACGCAGCCATTCTGTGGACTCTCAATACCAGAGTTATTTTAAAGGTGCGGCCAGAAAATAGCCAGTGTTAGATACGCGGGTCGTTACCTACAAAACTCTAAATCTAGCGGTTAGTGTTTGTTTTTTTTTGGAATTTGGCTAATTGTATTGAATTTAGTTAATTGTATTTAATTTAGGGAATTTATTTAATTGTAGGGTTAGGTTTGGTTTTATGGTAAGGCAGGTTAGGTTTAATTTTACAGGTAATTTTGTATTTATTTTAGCTAGGTAGTTAGTAAATAGTTAATAACTATTTAGTAACTATTCTACCTAGTTAAAATAAATACAAACTTGCCTGTAAAATAAAAATAAACCCTAAGCTAGCTACAATGTAACTATTACTTATATTGTAGCTAGTTTAGGGTTTATTTTACAGGTAAGTATTTAGTTTTAAATAGGAATTATTTAGTTATTAATAGTACGTTTTATTTAGATTTATTTTAATTATATTTAAGTTAGGGGGGGTTAGGGTTAGACTTAGGGTTAGGGGTTAATAACTTTAGTATAGTGGCGGCGACGTTGGGGGTGGCAGATTAGGGGTTAATAATATTTAACTAGTGTGTGAGATGCGGGAGTATGGCAGTTTAGGGGTAATATGTTTATTATAGTGGTGGCGATGTCCGGAGCGGCAGATTAGGGGTTAATAATTTTAATTTAGTGTTTGCGATGCAGGAGGGCCTCGGTTTATAATAGGTAATAGGCAGGGCCGGCGCTCCCACTAGGCAAGCTAGGCAGCTGCCTAGGTTGCACTGTCGCCTAGGGCGCAGCCAGCCATGACCCGGACCCCCAACTTGCAGCCTTCTACAACTATGTCAGAGTCCGGTCTTGCACACAGCGACTGTGAGACTGAGCATCAACTTAAGTCTTATGGTCATTGTATGTTGTAGAGACTGACAGGTGCTAGCTGGCTGCTGCTAATGACTGGTGAGTGATTGATCCGGCCGGGGTCAGGGGGTGGGATGAATACTTAACAGGGCTGGGGTGGGCCTAACATGGTGACGCTGCAATCTCCTGCTCTGCACTTTCACTAGCTTCCTCCCACCCAGATTCCCAGCAACAGCTCCGTGCACAGGAAGAGTGAGAGGGAGCTGAGAGGGAAGCAGCGAGCTCAGCTGAGGCAGGGAGGTAATAAGCAGCAGCGAGGCTAGGCTGGTGGTGCCTCTGGTCACCGGTGTGTGGCTGGTGATTAAAAACATCACATTCACCACTGTTGTATGTGTCAAGATGATGCAGCACCTAATCTCTGTCTTTCTCTCTCCTCCAATTTCTCTCTCTCTCCCTGTCTCTATCTCTTCCACCCCGCTGTCTGTCTCTCCCCCCCTTTGTCTGTCTCTCCCCCTCTGTCTGTCTCTCCCCCTCTGTCTGTCTCTCTCCCCCCTCTGTCTGTCTCTCTCCCCCCTCTGTATGTCTCTCTCTCTTCCCCCTTCTGCCTGTCTCTCTCTCTCCCAAACTCTGTCTGTCTCTATATCATCCCCCTTCTCTGTCTTTTTCTCTTCCCCCTCTCTGTCTCTCTCTCTTCCCCTCTCTCTGTCTCTCACTTCTTCCGCCTCTCTGTTACTCTCTCCCCTCTCTCTCTCTCTTTCCCCTCTCCTTCTCTCTCTCTCTCCCCTCTCCTTCTCTCTCTCTCTCTCTCTCTCACACACACACTCTCTCTCTCTCTCCTTCTCTCTCTCTTCCCCCTCTCTCTCTCCCCTCTCTGTCTCTCTCTCTCCCCCCTCTCTGTCTCTCTCTCCCACTCTCTGTCTCTCTCTCCCCCCTCTCTGTCTCTCTCTCTCCCCCTCTCTGTTTCCCCCGTCTCTCTCTCTCCCCATCTGTCTCTTTCCCCCTCTCCTTCTCTCTCTCTCCCCCCTCTCTGTCTCCCCCCTCTCTGTCTATCTCCCCCTATCTGTCTCTCTCCTCCCCTCTCTCTCCCCACCTGTCTCTCTCTCTTTCTCCCCTCTCTCTCTTCCCCCCTGTCTCCCTCTCTCTCTCCCCTCTCCTCTCTCTGTTCCCCCTCTCTGTCTCTCTGTCTCTCTCTCTCCCCCCTCTCTCTCTCCCCATCTCTCTCTCTCCCCATCTCTCCTCTCTCTCTTCCCCCTCTCTCTCTCCCCCTCTCTGGCTCTCTCTCCCCCCCCTTCTCTGTCTCTCTCTCCCCCCTCTGTGTGACAATGTGTAATTAGGGTGACTGTGTGAAATTGTGTAATTAGGCAGGCAATGGTGTCTTATATATAAGGTTATGTATAGATTCCTCTCTATATGTTTGCCTCTTTATGTACAGTATATAGATTGTTCTTGTCCAATACAAGCCTGAACAAAACCATGTATACAAATATTTATTTACTCCACATGATTAATCATTATGTTAAAGGACATTGTACACTAGATTTTTCTTTGCATAAATGTTTTCTAGATGATCCATTTATATTGCCCATCTTCGTGTGTTTTTGTAAAAATGTATAGTTTTGCTTATTTTTAAATAACAGTCTGCTGATTTTCAGACTCCTTACCAAGCCCCAAAGTTTTAGATGTATACTGATGTATACAGACTTCAGATTGCTTTTGTTTGTATAATGGGTCTTTTCATATGCAGGGGAGGTTTTTTTGGTGGGGGGGGGGGGCAAGTAGTTGGTTTTGCCTAGGGCACAAAATAGTCTAGCACCGGCCCTGGTAATAGGTCGTTTATGGGAGTTAGTGTACTTTGTAACACTTTAGTTATGAGTTTTATGCTACAGCTTTGTAGTGTAAAACTCATAACTACTGACTTTAAAATGCGTTACGAATCTTGACGGGATAAGGTGTACCGCTCACTTTTTGGCCTGCCAGGACAAGCTTGTAATACCGGCGCTATGGAAGTCCAATTGAAAAAAGACTATACGCAATTTGCGTAAGTTGATTTGCGTTAAGGCCAAAAAATGTGTGCGGTGCCCCTAAATCTGCAAGAAATGTAATACCAGCGGTAGTAAAAAATCAGTGTTATAACCTGATAACGCTGCTTTTTCACTATAACGCAAAACTCGTAATCTAGCCGAAAGTTTTTAACTATGTATTTACTGTAAATATTTCACATTCCAATGTTCTGCACATAGCAGAATATGTTCTATGTATTTCTAAATAAATATATATATATATATATATATATAGGTATATATATAGATATATACAGATATGTATATATATATATATATATATATATATATATATATAGGTATAAATATAACATCAGATATATGTAGAAATATTTATTTATGAATAAATAGAACATATTCCTTTACGTAAAGATCATTGGAATATGAAATATTCATATTTTGATGTCGAGTATGCGCATATTACAAGCAAACATGTTAAAGAACATTGGAATATGAAATATTCATATTTTCATGACGGGTTTGCACTTATGAGAATATATCATGGTGTTTGCGCGAGAGTCTCCCATGACTTCTATGGGGAATGTGAAAACGTGATTGCGATTTTCAAATTTCAACAAAGGATAATTAGAAAACCAAGAACATTTTATAATAGAAGTAAATTGGAAAGTTGTTTAAAATTGTATGTTCTATCTGAATTGTGAAAGAAAAAAATTGAGTTTTATGTCACTTTAAAGGGACAGTCAAGTCCAAAAAAAACTTTCATGTTTCAAATAGGGCATGTAATTTTAAACAACTTTCCAATTTACTTTTATCACCAATTTTGCTTTGTTCTCTTGGTATTCTTAGTTGAAAGCTAAACCTAGGAGGTTTATATGCTAAATGCCTCTAATCTAAATGCATTTTGATAGTTTTTCACCACTAGAGGGCATTAGTTCACGTGTTTCATATAGATAACATTGAGCTCATGCACATGAATTTACCATGGAGACAGCTCTGATTGGCTAAACTGCAAGTCTGTCAAAAGAACTGAAATAAGGGGGAAGTCTGCTGAGGCTTAGATACAAGGTAATTACAGAGGTAAAACATGTATAATTATAACTGTGCTGGTTATGCAAAACTGGGGAATTGGTAATTAAGGGATTATCTATCTTTTAAACAACAAAAATTCTGGTGTTGACTGTCGCTTTAAGGCAGCAAAGCTCCCTCTGATAACTCATTTGCGCCTTTAAGCCACTTGCTTCTGGCAGTAGCAACAAGTAATGCTGATCAGGCTTTAAGTATAAATACCAAGTAGTAAGTTTTTTTTTGTTAAAGTGATAGTAAATCCTAGTGTTTGTGAAACGCTAGGATTTACCAGTTGAAAAAATAAAGGGGACTTTCAGTCATGAAGTATAAAATACATGCTAAAAGTTCCTTTATTTGTCTAAAGCATTTGCAGCGCTGAGCGCCTAAGGAAGCCCAGGACGGAATGCTATTTTGCTTTGAGGTGATCTTAGCCAATAGCGTGCTAGCTATCCGGTAAGACGCCAGCTGGCCTGCACGGCTATTGGCTAAGAGGTGGAAACGTCACCTCACAGCAAACTAGTGTTCTGCTGTGGGCTTCCTGAGGAGCTCAGTGTGGCAAACGCTTCAGACAAATGACTGAAAGTCCCCTTTATTTGTTCCACTGGTAAATCCTAGCGTTTCACAAACACTAGGATTTACTATCACATTAACTTATGCATTAGGATGTATGCGTTGCTAAAATATATAGATTAATAAGACATTTTTATGTAGAGAGCATTGGTATGGACATTCACAGAAATGTAAAACATTTTTATAGGATAAAATGCCTGAAACAAAATAATATCACCATGTACAGAAGGGGAGAGTTACTTGCTTGTTGTATTCATGTGCCACGCATCTTTTTTAAAAATTGTGGCTAATTTCCATCAAAAGAGGACCTCAAATTGGTGCTTTTATTTTGATATAAAAGCAAAATTTTAAAGAGGAGGGGCATTTCCCCCCTCTTGGACCCTTTCTGGACACCCATAGGGGCTGGGACAGCCAGGATGGTTTCTCAGCAATAAAATTATTTAGTAAAACATTCATCCCTTTTGCAGAGGAAGAACATCGTTATGCAGTTTATGCAATTCTCTACCATCATCTTTCATTATGTAGAGATTTGTACAGTGCTCTGCAGACTTATTTTCCCACAGCCCACTCAGTATTCAACCGGAAGCTTCACCCACCCACCTGTTGTCACTCATTCTCAGGGGATGTGGTATATCAAGTTGATGGTTTATACAGCTGGGGGGGTGGTGGTGAAGGGGGTTGCTCTCTGGTTTACAAAACAAAAGTTTGCATATTAATATTGCAGGTGCGTGTAGAAAATGTAGCTTAGTTTTCTGTTCTAAAAACAGAAGAGAGAGATACATGTGTGCTCATATTACAGTGGGCTTCCTGCTAGCTGTGTACGTGTCATGCTACTGCAGGAAGTAGAGTCTCTAATTAGTTGAAGTAAGGATTAAAGAGTATATTTGTAATTGACAAGTGTCCATTTCAAAATAACATTAATTGGCACACATGTCAATCTCTGCTACACTCACACACATTATTTATTATATCGTATGCTCTAAATCCAGAAACACAGAAATCCCCTATATAAGGAAAAGTAGTTACAACAACTTCTATGTAGCAGCTGCATTTTAGTGTCCGTGCCACAACATACCTACTCATTTTAGTGACAGAGAATTATGTGTGAATATGCAAAATGTAGCAGACTCATAAGGCCGCTAAAACACTGACAGCTAGGTCATGTATATACCATTATTTTAGCCCTATATAAGATTAATCTGATTTCCACATAAAAAAACACTAAGATATCACCTCCCCAAACTGCAGTTAAGTTTGACATTTGCTTCTAGTAACCTATGCACATCCTGGCCCTATGCTGCTATTAAAGGGTCAGTATAGTCATTATTAGACATTCATGATTGGGATAGAACATACCATTTTAAACAGCTTTCCAATTTACTTCAATTATTTCATTTGCTTCCTTCTCTTGTTATCCTTTGCTGAAAAGTTTATCTAGGAACGCTCAGGAGCAGCATAGAACCTAGGTTCTAGCTGCTGATTGGTGGCTGCATATATATATATATATGTGTGTATGTATATATATATATATATACTGTATATATATATATATATATATATATATACAGATTGTCATTGGCTCACCCATCTGTTCAGTTAGAAACCAGTAGTGCATTGCTGTTCCTTCAACAAATGATACCAAGAGAATGAAGCAAATTTGATTATAGAAGTAAACTAGAAAGTTATTTAAAATTGTATGTTCTACCTAAATCATGAAATAAACATTTTGGGTTTCATAGCCCTTTAAGCAACTATTAACCACACATTCAACCTGGTCCCTCTGCTATTAACTAAATATGCAGCCCATACCTCTACTGCAAAACCAACCAATTAATCCCCAGAGACAAAATCCTCACTGCAAACAATCCCTTCTTAATGCTATACAAAAAATGATAGGGGGCGCCCTTGAGAGTAACCTATATGGTTATAGCTTCCTAAATAGACGATTGTATCTATATGATGATATGCAGTATAGAAAGATAAATGATATATTACCATATAATGCACCTATGGGTACAAATATATATAATTGATAAGAATTATAATAACTTGTATATATAATAAAGATAGAGTACAAATAAATTACAATGTACAAATAATAGGCACAATGTTGATAAGACAGTTGTATATCACTCAAAAATGGTAAATATTGGGTGATGATGATCACTATATTGTCCTTTATGAGGATCTTGATAGTAGAATACAAAGGCAGCAATCTGTAGTGGTCCAGGCCAGGATCCAATTACAGCAATCTAAAATATCAAACAGAAACAGATGCGCCACATGGCCCAATATTGGCCTTGCTTCCATTGAGTCGTAATTCAGTTTGCGTGCACTCGCAAACCGTTAAATATGCTGTCGAAAGCAATAGCGTTTAACGACTGTTTCCAATGGCGCGTTATACCTCTATATCGGCTTCCGGACTTCGGCTGCCGAAAAGATTTTCGCGTCCCATAGAAAGTAATAGAAGCCGTTAATCGATAAATTATACCAGGTTTCCATTGAAAGCGCTAACCGTTAATACACTGTCGGAGGCTGTCGATACATTGAGACATATTACCCCCAGCTCAACTAGGTGTAAAGGAGGAAAAAAGAGCTTTTTGAGGCCTGTTTCTCATTGAAATTGCAAATCAAAAAAAATTATGAGTGTTTCAATGTACAAATAACATTATATATGCTACATTTATTGGTCCTATGTATAGGAATATTTGCACCCATGTTGTCATAGAAATTTCAATATGTATGTGCATATAAAATATATGCAAGCACCACAATTATGGAACGACCTCCCGCACACTTTTAAACCTTCCCCATGCCTAATATCCTTTAAGAGATCCCTCTCTACATATCTCAAAACAGAATGCACCTGTCATTGTTGATTATATATTTCCTACCTGTTCTATGTTAAATTTTTGGGCATATGTATTATTATTTTTTTTTTTTTATTGTATCAATGCAATGTTTTGTGTACCCAGGACATACTTGAAAACTATAGAAATCTCAATGTATCTTTCCTGGTAAAATATTATAAATATAAATAAAATATCTACCTATTCAAAATGAAACCTTTGCCCAGGGATGCTATATATAATCTCAATACATATAGAAAAATAATTCAAAGGAAATAAGTTGTTTATAATGAAGATGAGTTTTATTATTACAGATTTACCCTCATTCAAATGTAATTTTCAATGTGAAAATCATATTTATTCAATACAAAACGATGACACATTAAAGTTATGTGTCATAGTACTAATATTTATAAAATATATGTAATGTCATGTCTGCTAAAGCAGATAATACATTTGCAATATTTAGACTATTAACCAAAATACATAAGTGCTTAATATTCCATACTTCAAGAGATATGAAGTATTGTCTTTAACATGGAATTATTGAAACAATTTAAAAGTGCATTGTGCATTGGTCCCAGGGAGAGTCTGTGTCTGTTCATATGATGTCAATTAAAATGTATTAATCACCTCTATATCATGGCAATCACATATATGTTGTGTATACATCATTGCTTAAATATCATAAAGATACATTTATCTAATTATTCTAAATATTGAATAATAATCTTGACAAAAAGGAGTGCATTAGTCATGATAGGTATTAGTCATGATAGGTATATATTTCAGATATTACATTCCACATAGGACTAGAATGAATGCAAGGTGTTTGGCCATATCAACAGGAAGGAATATTTACTTTTCAACTCTTCTATAACTGTATAAGCCTTATTAGCTTCATCTGAAGGAGCAAACAACATATGCTTGTGGAATATAAATCATAACATTTACACATGTCACGTTGACCAATGTTAGATAGCATATACTGTATAAATTTCAGACACGTATCCCCAAGTATTCTTAAACGGCATAATATCCTCAATAAAAGGACACATACATTTATCAACAATGTACACCTGCATATTAATTGACATCATGTGAAATAAAAATGAATAAAGCTGTTAATGTTTTGAAAATAAACAGCTATTAAAACAATTTTGAAATATATTTTCTAATTTTGATTAGAAAAATATATGCATATTTATGAGATGGAAATCACACTTAAGAAAGTGCTTCATACAAAAAAATTAGATATTATATATCTGGAAATAATTTAAAAAGAAAAATACTTATTAATGCTTGCGGCGGGATTTGGCCTTTGGAGGAGAGGTACTTGGGATGGAAGTGTGGCGTCTTGGGCGACGCACACCAGCTGACTGGGAGGCTAAAACATGCGATTCAGGGTCCTGCAGGGAGATAACGGAGGATGCGAGTGAGGAGGGAGTTTGCGGCCTATCTGCAAGCCTCTCCACTGCCTCTGCCAGGCGGACGAGTGCGGCATTATGTATGTCCATCTGGCTCTGTAGCCTCCTGAAATCCTGCTGCTGCTGGAGCCTAGTAAGTCTAAGCTCCCTGTGAATGAGCCTCAGTAGAGCATCCTGCTGGGACTGTGCGGGGATATTGGATTCCATGGGGGGCACTTGTGGCTGTATAGGTGTCTCCGGCACATATTCCTGGCTCTGTGTGAGGTTGTCGTCACTCAGTCTTGGGGACTGTGTGGGTGGCTCAATATCCAATTGAGGACAGACATTGGTGGGGGGGGGGTGGTGATTGTTGTTGTGGTGGTAGTGGTGGCGGCATTTGTTGTGCCATGGGAGGGTGCTGAATCTGTTGTTGAGGTGGCATATAGTACATATGCTGCAGTGGAGGATGCATCTGCTGATGCTGTGGTGATGACGGATGCATCTGCTGATGCTGTGGTGATGAAGGAGGCATCTGCCGATGCTGTGGTGGTGGAGGATGCATCTGATAATGCTGTGGTGGAGGATGCATCTGATAATGCTGTGGTGGTGGAGGATGCATCTGATAATGCTGTGGTGGAGGATGCATCTGATAATGCTGTGGTGGTGGAGGCTGCATCTGATGATATGTCCTCCCAGATGAATATGGGGATGGGCCAGGAACATTTTCAACCTCATAGGCCAGTGGCTGTTGCTCATCTCCTTCAAGTATGCTGAGGTAGGAGTATCCAGCTTCAATAACATCCCCCTCCTCCTCCTCACTGAATTCCGGAACATCACTGGCCTCCGGTCTTGTTGAGGACTCATACTCATGTTCCAAATCTGAAAAATAAATTGTAATTATAAATTAATCTGATGAAACATCTAACATTTGAAAATCAATTTTATAGATATAGATATAGTTTTATATATATATATATATATATATATATATATATATATATATATATATATATATATATATATATATATATATATATATATTTATTATTTCTGTATGAACTTAAACATATTTAACCAGAGGTGTATATTTAAAGATTGTGCCTCTAAGCGACTCT
Source organism: Bombina bombina (assembly GCF_027579735.1). Taxonomy (NCBI): domain Eukaryota; kingdom Metazoa; phylum Chordata; class Amphibia; order Anura; family Bombinatoridae; genus Bombina; species Bombina bombina. Next base: position 173,862 of record NW_026511052.1, on the reverse strand, counting down.
TTGTATTACACATAGTCCATATATATGATATAGATAGAAAGAATTTAAATCTATACCCTTGCTTGTTTGAGCAGATAGCCACTCCAGAAATCAGGATGAATATATCCACTACAACTATGTTAAGATGCCATTAAAGGGGCAATGAAGTACAAATTAAACTTTCATGATTCAGACAGAGCATGCAAATTTAGTCAACTTTTTATATTTTACTCCTATTATCATATTTTCTTCCTTCTCTTGGTATCTTTATTTGAGAAGCAAGAATGTAAAGCTTAAGAGCCAGACAATTTTTGTTTCAGAACCTGTGTTGCTGTTGCTTATTGGGTGGCTAAATGTAGCCACCAATCACGAGCGCTAGCCAGGGTTCTGAACCAAAAATGCAAAGTCTCCATAGCTTACATTCCTACTTTTTCAAATAAAGATACCAAGAGAACAAAGAAATATTTATAATAGTAGTACATTAGAGAGTTGCTTAAAATTGCTGCTCTATCTGAATCATGAAATAAAAAAATTGGGTTTACTATCACTTTAAGTTACTGTGCAAATTAGACTTTGAACCATGTAAAACATTACTTGTACTAATCCTACCTAGGTATGTTTTCCACTGATGCTTGAACACAATTGATTACTAAACATATATAATATATAAACATTCTATATTCTGTATTACACATGTGTATGATTACATTTATATTTTAAAAAACAAAGCCGATATATATTTCTGATGTTAACATATATTTGTTAGAAATAAAACATTTATTACATATGATATTTAATATTCACCTTCATGGACCTCTTCAGCTGGCACTGATGTGTCCATTGTCCCCTTACATCCTAGGACAGATTCATCTGAGATGACATTGGCCATCATCTCCTCCCATGACCTTAGGTGTATTCTCTTGCTAGGACCACCACCTGTCCCACGTGCATATTTGGCCTGCTGTGCCAGCTTAGCTTTGGTTTCCCTCCTGCAGTCATGATAGCGGTGTTTAATGCTGGCAGTAGAACGATTACGTCCTAAGCAGCTGACTGCCACTCGAATCTCCTCCCACAGCTTATTCCGGACAGCCGGCCTCAGGTTAGGGTTCTCCAGCTGAGCTGCCCTCTCCAAGTATGCCTCAACAAGAGCCTCCTTCTCCTCCTCAGAGTACCTCTCCTCTCTAAGCCTGCCCTTCACACCTGAAGGGCCAGCAGACACAGACTCTCCCTCCTGTGACTGGGGACCAGCCCTCTCTACCTCCTCTGTCCCTGCAGGCTGTGACAGGCTACCACCAGCCCCACCCCCAGTTGCCACAGTCTGCCCCACTTTCCCTTTTCTTTTTGTGCCTAGCTGAGGCTGACTCCTCCTCACTCCTCCCACCTCCATTCCTCTTCCACCCTCTCTCCTTCCCTCCTCTGCCAGGGTTTGAGGAAGGACAAATCCTCCACCCAAACCTCGGCCCCTATTCCTGCCCATACTACTCCCTACTTCCCCCCTCCCCCTCCCTCTATCCACCCTCACCACTGCCCTCCCCCTAGCCACCCCCTTCCCAACTCCACTAGGCCTATCCATCCCTTTCTCCTTCCTCCCTAACTCTAACCTAACACTAAAGTCCCTAGCTTACCTAACTACACTAATTCACCTAACTAAACCCTAAATTAAATAGCCCCAAAACTAACTACCTAACCTATCTAGACCCTAACTATCTCTATTCTATATCCCTCAAAAAAAAAAAAAATGTGGGGGTGAAAATAAACAAAGGGATTTAAATGAAAAAGGAAAAACTAAGGAGGATTAGAACAAAATTATAGAAAAATAATAAGGGATGCAAATGAAGAAAGGGGTGAGCTATATAGTCAAATGAACCAAAAAATATGGGATGTAAAAAAAAAAAAAATAGGATGGGAAAAATGTATATTTAAAAAAAAAAGTTATATAGTGAGGAAGGGAAGGGTAGTCAAAGGGGGGATGGGAAGTGGAATAAGGGGATTAATGAAAGGAGTAATAAAGGAAGATGGGGATATGGGGTTAATGAAAAAAAAAAATGTGAATGTGTTTGTATCAAATAAAAGTGTGTATGTGTGTGTATTTGTGTGTATAAACTAATGTGTGTTAATTAACTAATGTATGGATGTGTGTGTGTGTTCCTAATATTATATGAGGCCTACAATAAGAATATATGAAAATCAAATATCAAACTCTCCACTAACTCTCAAACAACTCTCAAAAACCCAAAACTCCTACCAACGCAACTAGCTCCCGTGTCTTTCTCTCTAGAGGCGATCACAGGTAAAGAGCGCAGGCGCAAACCGTTATTCTTATAGACAGAGGTCGGGTTACCATGGCAATGCACTTGTTATGGCGCGCTTTTCGACAAATCTGACATCGGTTGGCAACGCAAACTTACGTACGGCCGAAAAGAGCGACTGCGCGCAACACGCTAATCTTTTCAATGGAAACCTGGTACTAAAATGGAGCTGTAAATTACTTTTAGCTGTCGTCCGCTTCGGTAGCTTACGGCTCCATTTTTAACGACTCAATGGAAGCGAGGCCATTGTAGGTTCCAAAGAATGGTAGATTTCGCTATATAATTGCACTCACATGTGATGGAGCACCTCAATTGGTGCAAATGACACAGTCTGGGATCTATAACAGTCACCCAGCAGACCGACCTCCCGACTTGTTACAGGGTCTGTGTGAGATAGAAAACACAAAAAAGCCTATATGGCCTAGTATTGTATGGCTAGAGTGATTCCACACCAGATAATGGTATAAGATTTTAAACTCACATTTGGTGAAGCATCTCCAATGATGCTATAGAGACAAGCTGGGATCAATTCAGTCACCCAACATACTTAGATCATGGCATACAGCATACAATAGTCCTCTTGATGGTCTATAGGTCAGTCATATCCTCAGATAATAACCAATTCAAAGGCAGCAAGTGTTTTTAGTAAAAGTTAAAATCACTTTAATAAAATAATGATAAATTGCGACGCGTTTCTCAGTCTCAGACTGTTTCTTCAGGCATAATAAAATAGTTTACAAACACTTGCTATATATTCCTAAACATACCACTTAACATAATTGGTAACACTTGTTGTGGGAGTGATCTATGACATCATCAGTATCCTAGCTACTGATATGTTTTATCAACAAATGTAACACAGTATTGTATGCTATAAATCAAACAATGCACATCAAAATTTACAATATATAGGTTAAATAAAACAATGTACATCATAACTTGCAGTACAAATGTTAATCACAAAATTGGTTTAAACAGTATAAATACATACAAGATTGTAGCAATTCATATCTTTCCCCATATCCAGTGAAATTTATATCATACTACTCAGTCATAGATGATCGCTGTCTCTATTCCTATGTAGTATCTAAACTGAGTATGTCCTAAATCTTGATCATCTTTACTCCATTGTTTGTTGGCTTATTTGTTTTTTAATATCTCATCCTTCCCTGTCAATAGCCCCAATATAAATGCGATGTGAGAGTAACTATGCTTTTCTTAAGCATTTGTGTTATACGTTAAGAGTACAGCTTTTTGATCTGTTGCTACGCAAGAATGTGATTTCATATTGCGGGCGAGTACCCACCCCAAGAGAACTATTAGTCAGTTTTATATTTTTATAAAAATTTAGAAGATCACTTACTTTATTTTGTTAAAACCGCCAGCTGAAATTCTAAATGGCGTGTATGCTGCGCTAGTGCGCATGTGTGCGGCGCCAATGCGTATGTTGTTGATGTTGCCAGGGAAACCATAGCCTTATTCAATTACATGTTATGCGTGTGAGAGTGCTGCTAGTGATAGGTTAGTTTGATCTTATTGGTAGTATTAGCTATTCGCTTAGTCTATCAGGGGCGTAAATACTCACTATTAATCAAGAGCAGTGCCATATTCGCTGCATATCAAAATCTAGCGACCATATCAGTCCCATTGTCAATAATAACCACCATATCATAATGGGATATTAATGGCAAACCAATAATAAAAGAGCAGTGCCATATTCGCTGCATACCAAGTCTAACGACCATATCCTTCCCATTGTCAATATAAGCCACCATATCATAGTGAGATATAAATGGCAGACATATAATGATCTAGTAATATGTTTAGTGCATATGATTAATTTGGATGTTTATTATCCAAGGTGATACATACTGCTGTATGATGTTAGTACGGCTAAGTGCTGTTCATAATAGATCTAACAATAATTATTATGGAACTAGTAGTGTTATGACTAGATAGGTATATATCTAATAGTGTCATTCCTCTATAAACTATAGCTATGTGTATTTACTTAAATATTGTGTGTGTCTAAGGGGATGTATATCTATTGATGTCAAATATTCTAAACTATGTATGACTAGTGGTTATGTTTTCATAATATTATTAATGATTAAAGTCCTTATAAGGATCTCATACGTGTATAGATAACAGTTGTGCTATAGTGACATTTATAGTGTAAACCGTGTAATATTAAAAATTAATGTATTATACAAGTCTATATAAATATAATAATAAATCCTAATGTGTCATTTATATATCATGTATATGTGTGTCAAGTGAGTGTATTATCGATAAATAAATAAGTAATAATCTTAAAAGTGGTAAATATGCTCAATTAATTTTTTCTTTGTGGTTGGGAGGGTATATCTATATGTATATAGATGTGTGTGTGTATAAGTGTCAATTTGATGTTAATAGAACTACAAGGTTATTATTGAGGTGTTATGGTGGGCTTGATAGACCTTTCCAGATCAAATGCTGCTAGATCTACGCACTAATTCAGACCCTCAGGAACTAGAGTATGTAGCTTGTGAATCCAAAATGTTTCTCTACGATGTAAAGTAAGCATGGGATTGTGACTGTTCCGTGGTACTTGCTCTATAGGTAAGATATGGACCGATTTGGAGCCACCTTTATGTGCATAAGCACAGTGCCTTGATAGGCTATGTTTGAGGAATTTTCTTTTTATGTTATATTTGTGTTCACTCCATCTCTTCTTTATGGTTCGGGAGGTGCACACCTCCCGAACCATAAAGAAGAGATGGAGTGAACACAAATATAACATAAAAAGAAAATTCCTCAAACATAGCCTATCAAGGCACTGTGCTTATGCACATAAAGGTGGCTCCAAATCGGTCCATATCTTACCTATAGAGCAAGTACCACGGAACAGTCACAATCCCATGCTTACTTTACGTCGTAGAGAAACATTTTGGATTCACAAGCTACATACTCTAGTTCCTGAGGGTCTGAATGAGTGCGTAGATCTAGCAGCATTTGATCTGTAAAGGTCTATCAAGCCCAACATAACACCTCAATAATAACCTTGTAGTTCTATTAACATCAAATTGACACTTATACACACACATCTATATACATATAGATATACCCTCCCAACCACAAAGATAAAAATTAAAGGGACAGTAAACCTAAAAAATAATGTTATATAATTCTGCACATAGTGCAGAATTATATAACATTATTTAGGTGCTATAGCCATAAAACCCTTTTTTCACTTTTAATATTTAAAAAACATACCGCTTTTACAGACCCGCTCTCTGCTCTCTGCTGAGCGGGTCTGTTTTTTTTAGTCAGCGCATCGGGCCAGCTGTATAGTCACAGCCCGGCCCGACCGCGCCATAGCATTAAGTGAAGCTCGCTCCTGCTGTCAGACAGAGCAGGAGCGAGCTGCACTTAGTCTTATGGCGCGGTCGGGCCGGGCTGTGACTATACAGCTGGCCAGATGCGCTGACTAAAAAAAACAGACCCGCTCAGCAGAGAGCAGAGAGCGGGTCTGTAAAAGCGGTATGTTTTTTAAATATTAAAAGTGAAAAAAGGGTTTTATGGCTATAGCACCTAAATAATGTTATATAATTCTGCACTATGTGCAGAATTATATAACATTATTTTTTAGGTTTACTGTCCCTTTAATTGAGCATATTTACCACTTTTAAGATTATTACTTATTTATTTATCGATAATACACTCACTTGACACACATATACATGATATATAAATGACACATTAGGATTTATTATTATATTTATATAGACTTGTATAATACATTAATTTTTAATATTACACGGTTTACACTATAAATGTCACTATAGCACAACTGTTATCTATACACGTATGAGATCCTTATAAGGACTTTAATCATTAATAATATTATGAAAACATAACCACTAGTCATACATAGTTTAGAATATTTGACATCAATAGATATACATCCCCTTAGACACACACAATATTTAAGTAAATACACATAGCTATAGTTTATAGAGGAATGACACTATTAGATATATACCTATCTAGTCATAACACTACTAGTTCCATAATAATTATTGTTAGATCTATTATGAACAGCACTTAGCCGTACTAACATCATACAGCAGTATGTATCACCTTGGATAATAAACATCCAAATTAATCATATGCACTAAACATATTACTAGATCATTATATGTCTGCCATTTATATCTCACTATGATATGGTGGCTTATATTGACAATGGGAAGGTTATGGTCGTTAGACTTGGTATGCAGCGAATATGGCACTGCTCTTTTATTATTTGTTTGCCATAAATATCCCATTATGATATGGTGGTTATTATTGACAATGGGACTGATATGGTCGCTAGATTTTGATATGCAGCGAATATGGCACTGCTCTTGATTAATAGTGAGTATTTATGCCCCTGATAGACTAAGCGAATAGCTAATACTACCAATAAGATCAAACTAACCTATCACTAGCAGCGCTCTCACACGCATAACATGTAATTGAATAAGGCTATGGTTTCCCTGGCAACATCAACAACATACGCATTGGCGCCGCGCACTAGCGCAGCATACACGCCATTTAGAATTTCAGCTGGCGGTTTTAACAAAATAAAGTAAGTGATCTTCTAAATTTTTATAAAAATATAAAACTGACTAATAGTTCTCTTGGGGTGGGTACTCGCCCGCAATATGAAATCACAATCTTGCGTAGCAACAGATCAAAAAGCTGTACTCTTAACGTATAACACAAATGCTTAAGAAAAGCATAGTTACTCTCACATCGCATTTATATTGGGGCTATTGACAGGGAAGGATGAGATATTAAAAAACAAATAAGCCAACAAACAATGGAGTAAAGATGATCAAGATTTAGGACATACTCAGTTTAGATACTACATAGGAATAGAGACAGCGATCATCTATGACTGAGTAGTATGATATAAATTTCACTGGATATGGGGAAAGATATGAATTGCTACAATCTTGTATGTATTTATACTGTTTAAACCAATTTTGTGATTAACATTTGTACTGCAAGTTATGATGTACATTGTTTTATTTAACCTATATATTGTAAATTTTGATGTGCATTGTTTGATTTATAGCATACAATACTGTGTTACATTTGTTGATAAAACATATCAGTAGCTAGGATACTGATGATGTCATAGATCACTCCCACAACAAGTGTTACCAATTATGTTAAGTAGTATGTTTAGGAATATATAGCAAGTGTTTGTAAACTATTTTATTATGCCTGAAGAAACAGTCTGAGACTGAGAAACGCGTCGCAATTTATCATTATTTTATTAAAGTGATTTTAACTTTTACTAAAAACACTTGCTGCCTTTGAATTGGTTATTATCTGAGGATATGACTGACCTATAGACCACCAAGAGGACTATTGTATGCTGTATGCCATGATCTAAGTCTGTTGGGTGACTGAATTGATCCCAGCTTGTCTCTATAGCATCATTGGAGATGCTTCACCAAATGTGAGTTTAAAATCTTATACAATTATCTGGTGTGGAATCACTCTAGCCATACAATACTAGGCCATATAGGCTTTTTTGTGTTTTCTATCTCACACAGACCCTGTAACAAGTCGGGAGGTCGGTCTGCTGGGTGACTGTTATAGATCCCAGACTGTGCCTTCTTAATGCTAAGCAATGCTCCTACACAGCCACCCATTGGTAACCCATGCTACACAAGACCTCACAATAGAATCACCTTCTGCTACACAAGATCCTCTGCTGCAAGCCCAACACTACACAAAATACCCCATTAGAAAAACTCCCCCACTAAAATCCAACTATTTTCATCTAAATTAAGAAGCATTTAGGGTTCACTGTGCTTTGAAGGGTCACATCAATGGCTGTTAATGGTTCTCAAGTGGGACTTTAACTAGAGCATGTCATTATTTTGCATTTCTAACCCTAGCTAACTTACGATTCTTGCGCTAATTAGTGCTGCAGAATCTGTTGGCGCTCTACAAATAACCGATAATAATAATAAATAAACAGGGTGTGAAACTAACACCAAAAAGTTGTGCTATTTCACTCTCCATAGCGCTGCCATTACGAGTTACTGAAAAGCCTCCTTGTGCGTGCAATATGGTGGCGTTAAGCTTGATACCGCACAAAATCCAAGGGCTGCTTTGACGTGCTTGTGTACACTTCCCCCATAGACATCAATGGGGAGAAAGTGTTAGAAAAACAACTAACACCTGAAGTGTAGAATGAAAAATCTCTAACGCAACCCCATTGATGTCTATGGGGGAAAAAAAAGTTATGTTTAAACCTAACCAGGGCCGGAATGGGCCGCCGGGATACTGGGAAAAATCCCGGTGGGCTGGACCATCAGGGCCCACTGTGGGCCGGCAGCTGCAGCGTGCACCAGCACCACACTACATCATCCACTTGCATACAGCGGCTGTGAGACTGAGCATCAAGTTCACTTACTTGCAAGTTGCTCTCACAGTCGCTGTATGCAAATATGCAGGAGGTGCTGCTATTTATTGATCTGTCCAGACAAGCTAGGGGGCCGTCTTACCCGAGTACTAGGGTAGTTTACATTTCAACACGGTCACAGCATCTTGCATGATGCATCTATCTTACTACGAGTGCGCACAGTTATGCTAGGCTTAGAGCAGACTCAGTCCTGCACCCCTCCGAGTTCATATGAGACAGCTGAGTGTGGGTCCCGCCCACTGCATTATCAGAAAATAAGCGGGAGCAGAGCTGCTGGATTTGGAACTGGGCAGGCAAAGATGCAGTTCAACAAGGTAACAATGATAATTTAGCATCACTGATTCTTAATTTATTACGTATATTAAACCCAAAAAATTGCCTCCTTTGTAGTTTTCAATAAATGACAATTTTTTATTTAAAAAATAAATGTATTTGTAAAAACAAATTTCATTGAAGAATAATGTAGTGGGCTAAGTAGTTTAGTTTTATTTAGAGGATGTTACACTGTCTGTTCTAGTATGTTGGTGGGTGGAGCTGGAGCAAGAGGGAATCGTGGAGTAAGAACGGTCATGGTGAGTACATCTTTCTTAAAGAATCTGCAGAATTCAGGGCAGGGGCAGTAAATCTGACAGTAGCAGTGCTGCATGTCTTCTCTTTCACTGCTTGTAGTATACGGAGCACAGTTCTCTGCCTGTCAGAAGAAAACACTATTTTATAAAATAGATCTATTCCTGTTGACCAAACACCATTAAAACTTGCCTGCTTTAGTCAGCCAGTCCTGTCACAGAGCCTATAATGGTTAAAATCAAAGGTATGTATGTACATTAACTAAACTGCACAAGTTACAAATTCAGTTTAATCAGTTTTAGCTGCATAGGCTTCAATTATATTTACTATGACTATGCTAAATCTTTCTAAAGACTAAGGCATCTGCAATATTTTCTTATCCTCAGTGTTTAAATTAGGGGCATAAGTGTGTCAGATATATATATATATATATATATATATATATATATATATATATATATATATATATATATATATATATATATATATATATACTGTATGTATGTGTGTGTGCATATGTATGTACAGTATGTGTGTGTATATGTATGTATATATATATATATATATATATATATATATATATATATATATATATATATATATATACTGTATGTATGTGTGTGTATATAAATTGTATGTATGTGTATGTATATATATATATATATATATATATATATATATATATATATATATATACTGTATGTATGTGTGTGTATATATACTGTATGTGTGTGTATATATATATATATATATATACTGTATGTATGTGTGTGTATATATACTGTATGTGTGTGTATGTGTGTGTATATATATATATATATATATACTGTATGTATGTGTGTGTATATATACTGTATGTGTGTGTATGTGTGTGTATATATATATATATATATATATATATATATATATATATATATATATATATATATATATATATACTGTATGTATGTGTGTATATATATATATATATATATATATATATATATATATATATATATATATATACTGTATGTATGTGTGTGCATATATACTGTATGTGTGTGTGTATATATATATATATATATATATATATACTGTATGTATGTGTGTGTATATATACTGTATGTGTGTGTATGTGTGTGTATGTATATATATATATATATATATATATATATATATATATATACTGTATGTATGTGTGTGTATATATACTGTATGTGTGTGTATATATATATATATATATATATATATATATATATACATATATATACTGTATGTATGTGTGTGTATATATACTGTATGTGTGTATGTGTGTATGTGTGTGTATATATATATACTGTATGTATGTGTGTGTATATATACTGTATGTGTGTGTATGTGTGTGTGTGTATATATATATATATATATATATATATATATACTGTATGTATGTGTGTGTATATATACTGTATGTGTATGTGTGTGTATATATATATATACTGTATGTATGTGTGTGTATATATACTGTATGTGTGTGTATATATATATACTGTATATATGTGTGTGTGTATATATGTGTGTGTATATATACTGTGTATATATATATATATATATATATATATATATATATATATATATATATATATATATATATATATATATATATATATATATATATATATAGGGCAATTTTTCAAGTTTTTTATGCCTTACCCTGACTTTAGCACTTGTTGTCATTTTGTTACGGTGCTATATTAAATAGTTGACCCATGCACATTTTTTCCTCAGAACATTTTACAGAACACTTTATTGCACATTCAGTGAATATTTGTAGTAAAGTGTAAGTACCTTACAAATCTTGTCTTGTACAGATTTCAGAACACTCAAGTAGGCATGATTTAAGACCATCTGGGAGTTAACAGGGAATGACCAAAAGGCAGTGCAACAAACACTGGTACTTGAGTGTTAAATGCCTGTGTATGCATGAAATTATAGATTTCATGGTAGTGTGAGCATTTAATGTTAAAAAAAACAACCTGTAAAACTACAGGTAATCTGAGCTGGATCCCTCCCAAACTGTCAAAAAGTAATCAGAAAACAAATAAAATCTCAGAGGTAAATTATAGTGATGTTGCAAACTTAAAATTTTCCGTTCGCGAACACGAATTTCCGCAAATGTTCGCGAACGGGCGAACCGGGCAAACCGCCATTGACTTCAATATGCAGGCGAATTTTAAAACCCACAGGGACTCTTTCTGGCCACAATAGTGATGGAAAAGTTGTTTCAAGGGTACTAACACCTGGACTGTGGCATGCCGGAGGGGGATCCATGGTAAAACTCCCACGTAAAATTACATAGTTGATGCAGAGTCTGGTTTTAATCCATAAAGGGCATAAATCATCTAACATTCCTAAATTGTTTGGAATAACGTGCTTTAAAACATCAGGTATGATGTTTTATCGATCAGGTAGTGTAAGGGTTACGCCCGCTTCACAGTGACAGACCAAACTCCCCGTTTAACGCACCGCAAACAGTCCATTTGCACAACCGCAAACTCCCCATTTGCACAAGGTTGGATACCAAGCTAGCCATGTCCCGTTCCTTGTCCTCACTGATGTCATTGAAGGTCTCTTCCTCCACCCAGCCACGTACAACACCAAGGGTCCCCGAAAGGTGACAACAGGCCCACTGGGACACCTGCTGTGTTTGGTCTTCCACCTCCTCAAAGCCACCTTCCTCCTCTGACTCCTCTTCTTCAGACTCCTCTCTCTGCGTTGCCTCTCTCTGCGTTATTATAAGGTGTGTTAAGTAGTACTATTCCTATCAGTTTAATCCCTGTTCCATCCCCTATCAGGGGACGTGTATATGGCATGGATTTTAGGAACCGGGAGATGGAAAAAGATGCTTGGTCGGTCCGGCCACGAGATAGATAGATAGATAGATACATAGATTAGATAGATAGATCAATAGATGCAATAGATACATTTGATACATACGATAGATAGATAGATTTGATAGATAAATAGATAGATTTGATAGATAGATAATTTCCCAGACAGAGAATTACAAGACGTGCGGTCTGGGACCCATGGTAAGGTTCTCAGAGGCAGTTGCGGCGCCAGGGGACGTGCATATGGCATGGATTTTAGGAACCGGGAGATGGAAAAAGATGCTTGGTCAGTCCTCCTACTTCAAATTTGGGGCACTGCGCGTGCAATCTAATGTGCCACCAGATAGGAGTGGTGTGTTAAGTAATACTATTCCTATCAGTTTAATCCCTGTTACGTGCCTTTTTTTTGGTTTGGTTTTTGAAGCCACAGTGCAGCACCAGAGGCCAGAAAAATTTGGCATGTACACATGCCTGAAAAATTAGGTATTGTTGCAGCCGCTGCTGTAGCAGCGGCCAGAAAAATTGATGTTTGTTTCCCAGGCAGAAAGTGCCCGAAAACATTGCGGCTTGAACCTTAGTTGGTGGCAGATAAGTCACGCAAGTCATCCGCCATTCGAAGAGAAAATACAGCACTGTGTGCACCATTTTTAGCCCAAGGCAGCTCATCTTATCAGGCCTTTTTTACTCGAATATATCGCCCAATGTCAGTCCCTTCGGGATCCATCCCTCATTCATCTTAATAAAGGTGAGGTAATCTAGACTTCTTTGACCTAGGCGACTTCTCTTCTCAGTGACAATACCTCCTGCTGCACTGAAGGTCCTTTCTGACAGTACACTTGAAGCGGGGCAGGCCAGAAGTTCTATCGCAAATTGGGATAGCTCAGGCCACAGGTCAACCTGTAGTCAAGGGGTTCATCGCTTCTCAGAGTGTCAAGATCTGCAGTTAAGGCGAGGTAGTCTGCTACCTGTCGGTCGAGTCGTTCTCTGAGGGTGGACCCCGAAGGGCTGTGGTGATGCATAGGAGTTAAAAAGCTCTGCATGTCCTCCATCAACAACACGTCTGTAAAGCGTCCTGTCCTTGCCGGCGTGGTCGTGGGAGTTGGAGGATTACTTTCACCTCTTCCCCTGTTAGATTCCCGTTGTGCTGTAACATCACCCTTAAACGCTGTGTAAAGCATACTTTTTAATTTATTTTGGAACTACTGCATCCTTTCCGACTTGTGGTAATTCGGTAACATTTCAGGCACTTTATGCTTATACCGGGGGTCTAGTAGCGTGGACACCCAGTACAGGTCGTTCTCCTTCAGCTTTTTTATATGAGGGTCACTCAACAGGCACAACAGCATGAAAGACCCCATTTGCACAAGGTTGGATGCCAAGCTACTCATGTCCCGTTCCTCGTCCTCAGTGATCTCACTGAAGGTATCTTCTTCCCCCCAGCCACGTAAAACACCACGGGTACCAGATAGGTGACAATGAGCACCCTGGGACGCCTGTTGTGGTTGGTCTTCCTCCTCCTCCTCAAAGCCACATTCCTCCTCTGACTCCTCTTCCTCACAATCCTCTTCCAGCATTGCCGCTGGTCCAGCAAGCGATGCTGATAAGGCTGTTTCTAGTGGTGATGGTGACCACAACTCTTCCTCTTCACGCTCATCTACGGCCTGATCCAGCACTCTTCGCAGGGCACGCTCCAGGAAGAAAACAAATGGTATGATGTCACTGATGGTGCCTTCGGTGCGACTGACTAGTTTTGTCACCTCCTCAAAAGGACGCATGAGCCTACAGGCATTGCGCATGAGCGTCCAGTAGCGTGGCAAAAAAATTCCCAGCTCCGCAGAGGCTGTCCTAGCACCCCGGTCATACAAAAACTCGTTAACAGCTTTTTCTTGTTGGAGCAGGAGGTCGAACATTAGGAGTGTTGAATTCCAACGTGTCGGGCTGTCGCAAATCAAGCGCCTCACTGGCATGTTGTTTCGCCGCTGGATATCGGAAATGTGCGCCATGGCCATGTAGGAACGCCTCAAATGGCCACACACCTTCCTCGCCTGCTTCAGGATGTCCTGTAAGCCTGGGTACTTATGCACAAAGCGTTGTACGATCAGATTATCTAGGAGGATAGAAAAACAAGGGGCGCCAACATAGTGTGAATCAGTTTGGAAAACTGGAAAACAGTAGTTATAATAAAATCTACTCACAAGTGGAGTGGCACCTAGAACCAACTGGGTGCATACAGGCAGGCTGACATTCAGGACCAGCAGTCAGTACGCTGGGGGTCTCACCCGGGAGACCTGTGGGTAGGTAGGTCAGATGAGCTAGATGGAGTCGGCTGTGTATCGTCTGGTGAGCCGGATCGCCACTGTGGAAGTCCAAAGGGCTGTGTTGTTTATCCCAAAAGGGTAGCTGCTCACACGATCAGCCTTGTTTCCAAACGAGTTTCCAATGTCAGTGTATGGAACAAAGGGATAAAAACCAAACTGGGTATAACCAATGCAAACTGTGGTAATATTAAAAAGGCACAGAAAACCGGGTCTGTCTAAAAACAAGTATTTAATTGCTTGGTTACTTTTAGAAATTCTTTTTCTTCTTTGTTCAAAATGCCTGTTGCAATTCCTTTCTGTATCAGATCATTATATCCCTTTATAAAGGTATTAGTGGGATTGGACATGATTTCTCTGTAATAGTTTGTATCTGTTAAAATGTTATTTGCCTCTTTTAAATAGTCACCAATGTCTTGTAAGACAATACCACCGCCCTTGTCGGCATCCCTGATTATCAAATTTCTGTTATTGGCCAAAGTATGTAAAGCTATTTGTTCACTTTTATGAAAATAATATTGTTTCTTTTGATTTTTGGATAATTTCTCTAGATCTTCAATGACTGATCTTTGAAATAGTTCAATATAATGATTAGTTGATAGTGATGGTATAAATTGGGATTTAACCTTTATGTCTGTGTGGATGTAATCTTCAAACAGATGAGTAGTTAGGCCCTCTGTTTCTGAATATATCACTTGCATATTTCTGTTGGGGTTCATACTGTTCACTAAAATAGGCTGTGTATTATCCGTGTGTGTATGTTTTTGTTGTTTGAGTTTTTTCTGTGCAAAAAATTTTTGCAAAGATAATTTTCTTGTAAATTTGTTGACATCAACAAACAGATGATATAAGTTGTGGGGATTGGGTGGACAATAGGAGAGACCCTTGTGAAGGACTCTTTTTTCATTGGTGGTTAAAGTATGTGATGACAAATTAAATATACCATGTTCTAATTTGGAAAGTTTCTCTTTTTGGGCTGAAAGACCCCTTCCTCTTGCACCTCTTGGTCTAAAGGGAATGGTCTTTTTCTTTGATTTTCTAAATTGGTGTGCGGAAAAAATAATCTGTTTTGGTTGTGGCCGTTCTCTAAAAAAGATGAAGAGTATTCATGTGAAGTGCTGGGCATAGTTTCTCCATCAGAAATCGATGCTAAAATGCCAAATCTATTCTGATGTTCGAAAGAAATGTTTGATTTTGGTGTCTGGTCATGTGGTCTTTCTAAAAGTGTTCTATGATTCTGTTGTAAATACTCATCTTTTGAGCCCTGATTGAAGGTATTTTTGTGTGTGTTTGGATGTGAATAGGGCATAGGGCCTTGGTAAGGAGAGTTATAATGTGGTTTGTAGGTGTTATTCTTATTCCCATGGAATTGACTTTGATAGGTCCCATGGTGATGATATGATGTATGTTTGTTTGTGTTTGATTGGTGGATTCTTGGTCCATAATTGCTCTGATTTGCTGCGTGATTTGGTCTGTAATTGTCATGTTGATCATATCTATAATTTCCATTTGTATGATGTGTGTTACTCTGTTTTCTAAAATGTTCTCTTTAATAACTTTTGTTTTGGACTGTAGTCCAGTTCTGACCTTCTGTTTTTCTAGGAACATAAGAGTTCTGATGTCCCCTACTGTTATCTTTAGGTGGAGGTATATACTTGTCTTTCTCTATTCTATTGAAAGTATATACTTGATCATTGTTATAATCGAATTGGTCCCTTTGTAGTTTTTTGCTTTTGTTTGAAACAATCTCATCTTGGTATTTATCAGTGCGGTCATTGATTTCTTTTAAAGTATTTGAATATTCTGGATTATTGACATGTACCTGTAAGTCTTTCTGAATTTTTTTCTATGTTGTGACTACACTCATCAGTGAGTTTTTTTCTATGATCTATTAAGATTTTAATTAGACTAAAGGAGCATTCATCTAGGGCTTTGTACCAACTTTCTAGGAGGTCCTTATCTTCTTTAAAAGAACAATGTTTTAAAATCCGCAAACCTCTGGGAATCTGTTTGATTTCTAAATATTTTTCTAGAGTTTTAAGATCCCACCAGTGCCGGTGTTCTTTCATTAGTTCCTCTTCAAGCAGATGGAACAAATCTTTCATAGATTTAAGAATATTGGGATCAGAATATGTTTCTATGGTCACAGTACTACTTTGTAGGATATAGTTGGACCGTTTTTTGTTTCTATCATCCTTAGACTGCATTTTAGAAATTTAGTGTCTATTCGATAGTCTGAATGTAAAATCAATGTGAATAAAATAAATAGATGAATGTAAAAAAGAAAGGTGTCTAGGTGACTTGTGAACCTGAGACAAAAATGGTGTGAATGTAAAAATGGTGGCTAGTCTCAAAAAAAAAAAAAAAAAAAAAAAAGGTGAGCGAAACTGTCCCCTAATAAACACCAAAAAGCAATAAAGTATAAAAGTATTTTCTATAAGAAAAAACTAAGGGGACGCGCTGTAGTGTTGATAGAAATTGTGTTGATGTGAATGAAATTCCTCTGGTATCGTGTGAGTTGAACCGTGACAGATAAGTATGTGAAAGTAGAGGTGTATATGTGTATATGATTGAGTGAAATCTTGTTAATCAAAGGAGAATGTGTGACTTGTTACAAACCGTAAGACTTGAAACAATTGTGATACATAAGCAAAAAAATCATGAAACAATTGTGATACCTAAACAAAAAATCAGTTGTAATATTGCAAAGAACTAAAGACTTGCAACAAAATATGTGAACAGTTGAATTTGATTAAACTCAAAAAACTGAAAAGTCCAATATGTGATAAGTGTTCAGAGATAAAAAGTCCAAATTCAATGTAAAGGATATATAAAGAACAAAAGTTCAAAGGATCAAAACAAATGGCTTGCTCCGCTTGAATCCAAGGTGTGATGAATCAGGAAATCTAGGAGGATAGAAAAACAAGGGGCGCCAACATAGTGTGAATCAGTTTGGAAAACTGGAAAACAGTAGTTATAATAAAATCTACTCACAAGTGGAGTGGCACCTAGAACCAACTGGGTGCATACAGGCAGGCTGACATTCAGGACCAGCAGTCAGTACGCTGGGGGTCTCACCCGGGAGACCTGTGGGTAGGTAGGTCAGATGAGCTAGATGGAGTCGGCTGTGTATCGTCTGGTGAGCCGGATCGCCACTGTGGAAGTCCAAAGGGCTGTGTTGTTTATCCCAAAAGGGTAGCTGCTCACACGATCAGCCTTGTTTCCAAACGAGTTTCCAATGTCAGTGTATGGAACAAAGGGATAAAAACCAAACTGGGTATAACCACTGCAAACTGTGGTAATATTAAAAAGGCACAGAAAACCGGGTCTGTCTAAAAACAAGTATTTAATTGCTTGGTTACTTTTAGAAATTCTTTTTCTTCTTTGTTCAAAATGCCTGTTGCAATTCCTTTCTGTATCAGATCATTATATCCCTTTATAAAGGTATTAGTGGGATTGGACATGATTTCTCTGTAATAGTTTGTATCTGTTAAAATGTTATTTGCCTCTTTTAAATAGTCACCAATGTCTTGTAAGACAATACCACCCGCCCTTGTCGGCATCCCTGATTATCAAATTTCTGTTATTGGCCAAAGTATGTAAAGCTATTTGTTCACTTTTATGAAAATAATATTGTTTCTTTTGATTTTTGGATAATTTCTCTAGATCTTCAATGACTGATCTTTGAAATAGTTCAATATAATGATTAGTTGATAGTGATGGTATAAATTGGGATTTAACCTTTATGTCTGTGTGGATGTAATCTTCAAACAGATGAGTAGTTAGGCCCTCTGTTTCTGAATATATCACTTGCATATTTCTGTTGGGGTTCATACTGTTCACTAAAATAGGCTGTGTATTATCCGTGTGTGTATGTTTTTGTTGTTTGAGTTTTTTCTCTGCAAAAAATTTTTGCAAAGATAATTTTCTTGTAAATTTGTTGACATCAACAAACAGATGATATAAGTTGTGGGGATTGGGTGGACAATAGGAGAGACCCTTGTGAAGGACTCTTTTTTCATTGGTGGTTAAAGTATGTGATGACAAATTAAATATACCATGTTCTAATTTGGAAAGTTTCTCTTTTTGGGCTGAAAGACCCCTTCCTCTTGCACCTCTTGGTCTAAAGGGAATGGTCTTTTTCTTTGATTTTCTAAATTGGTGTGCGGAAAAAATAATCTGTTTTGGTTGTGGCCGTTCTCTAAAAAAGATGAAGAGTATTCATGTGAAGTGCTGGGCATAGTTTCTCCATCAGAAATCGATGCTAAAATGCCAAATCTATTCTGATGTTCGAAAGAAATGTTTGATTTTGGTGTCTGGTCATGTGGTCTTTCTAAAAGTGTTCTATGATTCTGTTGTAAATACTCATCTTTTGAGCCCTGATTGAAGGTATTTTTGTGTGTGTTTGGATGTGAATAGGGCATAGGGCCTTGGTAAGGAGAGTTATAATGTGGTTTGTAGGTGTTATTCTTATTCCCATGGAATTGACTTTGATAGGTCCCATGGTGATGATATGATGTATGTTTGTTTGTGTTTGATTGGTGGATTCTTGGTCCATAATTGCTCTGATTTGCTGCGTGATTTGGTCTGTAATTGTCATGTTGATCATATCTATAATTTCCATTTGTATGATGTGTGTTACTCTGTTTTCTAAAATGTTCTCTTTAATAACTTTTGTTTCTTTCATGTAATTAGCAAGAGTCCATGAGCTAGTGACGTATGGGATATACATTCCTACCAGGAGGGGCAAAGTTTCCCAAACCTCAAAATGCCTATAAATACACCCCTCACCACACCCACAATTCAGTTTTACAAACTTTGCCTCCGATGGAGGTGGTGAAGTAAGTTTGTGCTAGATTCTACGTTGATATGCGCTCCGCAGCAAGTTGGAGCCCGGTTTTCCTCTCAGCGTGCAGTGAGTGTCAGAGGGATGTGAAGAGAGTATTGCCTATTTGAATGCAGTGATCTCCTTCTACGGGGTCTATTTCATAGGTTCTCTGTTATCGGTCGTAGAGATTCATCTCTTACCTCCCTTTTCAGATCGACGATATACTCTTATATATACCATTACCTCTGCTGATTCTCGTTTCAGTACTGGTTTGGCTTTCTACAAACATGTAGATGAGTGTCCTGGGGTAAGTAAATCTTATTTTCTGTGACACTCTAAGCTATGGTTGGGCACTTTGTTTATAAAGTTCTAAATATATGTATTCAAACATTTATTTGCCTTGACTCAGAATGTTCAACTTTCCTTATTTTCAGACAGTCAGTTTCATATTTGGGATAATGCATTTGATTTAATCATTTTTTCTTACCTTCAAAAATTTGACTCTTCCCTGTGGGCTGTTAGGCTCGCGGGGGCTGAAAATGCTTCATTTTATTGCGTCATTCTTGTCGCGGACTTTTTTGGCGCAAAAAACTTGTTTCCGTTTCCGGCGTCATACGTGTCGCCGGAAGTTGCGTCATTTTTTGACGTTATTTTGCGCCAAAAATGTCGGCGTTCCGGATGTGGCGTCATTTTGGCGCCAAAAAGCATTTAGGCGCCAAATAATGTGGGCGTCTTATTGGCGCGAAAAATATGGGCGTCGCTTTTTGTCTCCACATTATTTTAGTCTCATTTTTCATTGCTTCTGGTTGCTAGAAGCTTGTTCTTTGGCATTTTTTCCCATTCCTGAAACTGTCATTTAAGGAATTTGATCAATTTTGCTTTATATATATGTTGTTTTTTCTCTTAGATATTGCAAGATGTCTCACGTTGCATCTGAGTCAGAAGATACTAGTGCTGGATCTACCAAAGCTAAGTGTATCTGCTGTAAACTTTTGGTAGCTATTCCTCCAGCTGTTGTTTGTATTGATTGTCATGACAAACTTGTTAAAGCAGATAATATTTCCTTTAGTAAAGTACCATTGCCTGTTGCAGTTCCTTCAACATCTAAGGTGCAGAATGTTCCTGATAATATAAGAGATTTTGTTTCTGAATCCATAAAGAAGGCTATGTCTGTTATTTCTCCTTCTAGTAAACGTAAAAAATCTTTTAAAACTTCTCTCCCTACAGATGAATTTTTAAATGAACATCATCATTCTGATTCTGATGACTCTTCTGGTTCAGAGGATTCTGTCTCAGAGGTTGATGCTGATAAATCTTCATATTTATTTAAAATGGAATTTATTCGTTCTTTACTTAAAGAAGTACTAATTGCTTTAGAAATAGAGGATTCTGGTCCTCTTGATACTAATTCTAAACGTTTGGATAAGGTATTTAAAGCTCCTGTGGTTATTCCAGAAGTTTTTCCTGTTCCTAATGCTATTTCTGCAGTAATTTCCAAAGAATGGGATAAATTGGGTAATTCATTTACTCCTTCTAAACGTTTTAAGCGATTATATCCTGTGCCGTCTGACAGATTAGAATTTTGGGACAAAATCCCTAAAGTTGATGGGGCTATTTCTACCCTTGCTAAACGTACTACTATTCCTACGTCAGATGGTACTTCGTTTAAGGATCCTTTAGATAGGAAAATTGAATCCTTTCTAAGAAAAGCTTATCTGTGTTCAGGTAATCTTCTTAGACCTGCTATATCTTTGGCTGATGTTGCTGCAGCTTCAACTTTCTGGTTGGAAACTTTAGCGCAAGAAGTAACACATCATGATTCTCATGATATTATTATTCTTCTACAGCATGCTAATAATTTTATCTGTGATGCCATTTTTGATATTATCAGAGTTGATGTCAGGTTTATGTCTCTAGCTATTTTAGCTAGAAGAGCTTTATGGCTTAAAACTTGGAATGCTGATATGGCTTCTAAATCAACTTTACTTTCCATTTCTTTCCAGGGTAACAAATTATTTGGTTCTCAGTTGGATTCCATTATTTCAACTGTTACTGGTGGGAAAGGAACTTTTTTACCACAGGATAAAAAATCTAAAGGTAAAAGCAGGGCTAATAATCGTTTTCGTTCCTTTCGTTTCAACAAAGAACAAAAGCCTGATCCTTCATCCTCAGGAGCAGTTTCAGTTTGGAAACCATCTCCAGTCTGGAATAAATCCAAGCCAGCTAGAAAGGCAAAGCCTGCTTCTAAGTCCACATGAAGGTGCGGCCCTCATTCCAGCTCAGCTGGTAGGGGGCAGGTTACGTTTTTTCAAGGAAATTTGGATCAATTCTGTTCACAATCTTTGGATTCAGAACATTGTTTCAGAAGGGTACAGATTTGGTTTCAAGATGAGACCTCCTGCAAAGAGATTTTTTATTTCCCGTGTCCCAGTAAATCCAGTAAAAGCTCAAGCATTTCTGAAATGTGTTTCAGATCTAGAGTTGACTGGAGTAATTATGCCAGTTCCAGTTTCGGAACAGGGGATGGGGTTTTATTCAAATCTCTTCATTGTACCAAAGAAGGAGAATTCCTTCAGACCAGTTCTGGATCTAAAAATATTGAATCGTTATGTAAGAATACCAACGTTCAAGATGGTAACTGTAAGGACTATCTTGCCTTTTGTTCAGCAAGGGAATTATATGTCCACAATAGATTTACAGGATGCATATCTGCATATTCCGATTCATCCAGATCATTATCAGTTCCTGAGATTCTCTTTTCTGGACAAGCATTACCAGTTTGTGGCTCTGCCGTTTGGCCTAGCTACAGCCCCAAGAATTTTTACAAAGGTTCTCGGTGCCCTTCTGTCTGTAATCAGAGAACAGGGTATTGTGGTATTTCCTTATTTGGACGATATCTTGGTACTTGCTCAGTCTTTACATTTAGCAGAATCTCATACGAATCGACTTGTGTTGTTTCTTCAAGATCATGGTTGGAGGATCAATTTACCAAAAAGTTCTTTGATTCCTCAGACAAGGGTAACCTTTCTGGGTTTCCAGATGGATTCAGTGTCCATGACTCTGTCTTTAACAGACAAGAGACGTCTAAAATTGATTGCAGCTTGTCGAAACCTTCAGTCACAATCATTCCCTTCGGTAGCCTTATGCATGGAAATTCTAGGTCTTATGACTGCTGCATCGGACGCGATCCCCTTTGCTCATTTTCACATGCGACCTCTTCAGCTCTGTATGCTGAAGCAATGGTGCAAGGATTACACGAAGATATCTCAATTAATATCTTTAAAACCGATTGTTCGACACTCTCTAACATGGTGGACAGATCACCATCGTTTAATTCAGGGGGCTTCTTTTGTGCTTCCGACCTGGACTGTAATTTCAACAGATGCAAGTCTCACAGGTTGGGGAGCTGTGTGGGGATCTCTGACGGCACAAGGAGTTTGGGAATCTCAGGAGGTGAGATTACCGATCAATATTTTGGAACTCCGTGCAATTTTCAGAGCTCTTCAGTTTTGGCCTCTTCTGAAGAGAGAATCGTTCATTTGTTTTCAGACAGACAATGTCACAACTGTGGCATACATCAATCATCAAGGAGGGACTCACAGTCCTCTGGCTATGAAAGAAGTATCTCGAATTTTGGTTTGGGCGGAATCCAGCTCCTGTCTAATCTCTGCGGTTCATATCCCAGGTATAGACAATTGGGAAGCGGATTATCTCAGTCGCCAAACGTTGCATCCGGGCGAATGGTCTCTTCACCCAGAGGTATTTCTTCAGATTGTTCAAATGTGGGAACTTCCAGAAATAGATCTGATGGCGTCCCATCTAAACAAGAAACTTCCCAGGTATCTGTCCAGATCCCGGGATCCTCAGGCGGAAGCAGTGGATGCATTATCACTTCCTTGGAAGTATCATCCTGCCTATATCTTTCCGCCTCTAGTTCTTCTTCCAAGAGTAATCTCCAAGATTCTGAAGGAATGCTCGTTTGTTCTGCTGGTAGCTCCGGCATGGCCTCACAGGTTTTGGTATGCGGATCTTGTCCGGATGGCCTCTTGCCAACCGTGGACTCTTCCGTTAAGACCAGACCTTCTGTCACAAGGTCCTTTTTTCCATCAGGATCTGAAATCCTTACATTTAAAGGTATGGAGATTGAACGCTTGATTCTTGGTCAAAGAGGTTTCTCTGACTCTGTGATTAATACTATGTTACAGGCTCGTAAATCTGTATCTCGAGAGATATATTATAGAGTCTGGAAGACTTATATTTCTTGGTGTCTTTCTCATCATTTTTCTTGGCATTCTTTTAGAATACCGAGAATTTTACAGTTTCTTCAGGATGGTTTAGATAAGGGTTTGTCCGCAAGTTCTTTGAAAGGACAAATCTCTGCTCTTTCTGTTCTTTTTCACAGAAAGATTGCTATTCTTCCTGATATTCATTGTTTTGTACAAGCTTTGGTTCGTATAAAACCTGTTATTAAGTCAATTTCTCCTCCTTGGAGTTTGAATTTGGTTCTGGGAGCTCTTCAAGCTCCTCCGTTTGAACCTATGCATTCACTGGACATTAAATTACTTTCTTGGAAAGTTTTGTTCCTTTTGGCCATCTCTTCTGCCAGAAGAGTTTCTGAATTATCTGCTCTTTCTTGTGAGTCTCCTTTTCTGATTTTTCATCAGGATAAGGCGGTGTTGCAAACTTCTTTTGAATTTTTACCTAAAGTTGTGAATTCCAACAACATTAGTAGAGAAATTGTGGTTCCTTCATTATGTCCTAATCCTAAGAATTCTAAGGAGAAATCGTTGCATTCTTTGGATGTTGTTAGAGCTTTGAAATATTATGTTGAAGCTACGAAATCTTTCCGTAAGACTTCTAGTTTATTTGTTAACTTTTCCGGTTCTAGAAAAGGCCAGAAAGCTTCTGCCATTTCTTTGGCATCTTGGTTGAAATCTTTAATTCATCTTGCCTATGTTGAGTCGGGTAAAACTCCGCCTCAAAGAATTACAGCTCATTCTACTAGGTCAGTTTCTACTTCCTGGGCGTTTAGGAATGAAGCTTCGGTTGACCAGATTTGCAAAGCAGCAACTTGGTCCTCTTTGCATACTTTTACTAAATTCTACCATTTTGATGTATTTTCTTCTTCTGAAGCAGTTTTTGGTAGAAAAGTACTTCAGGCAGCGGTTTCAGTTTGAATCTTCTGCTTATGTTTTTCGTTAAACTTTATTTTTGGGTGTGGATTTTTTTCAGCAGGAATTGGCTGTCTTTATTTTATCCCTCCCTCTCTAGTGACTCTTGTGTGGAAAGATCCACATCTTGGGTAGTCATTATCCCATACGTCACTAGCTCATGGACTCTTGCTAATTACATGAAAGAAAACATAATTTATGTAAGAACTTACCTGATAAATTCATTTCTTTCATATTAGCAAGAGTCCATGAGGCCCGCCCTTTTTTTGTGGTGGTTATGATTTTTGTATAAAGCACAATTATTCCAATTCCTTATTTTATATGCTTTCGCACTTTTTTATCACCCCACTTCTTGGCTATTCGTTAAACTGAATTGTGGGTGTGGTGAGGGGTGTATTTATAGGCATTTTGAGGTTTGGGAAACTTTGCCCCTCCTGGTAGGAATGTATATCCCATACGTCACTAGCTCATGGACTCTTGCTAATATGAAAGAAATGAATTTATCAGGTAAGTTCTTACATAAATTATGTTTTTGGACTGTAGTCCAGTTCTGACCTTCTGTTTTTCTAGGAACATAAGAGTTCTGATGTCCCCTACTGTTATCTTTAGGTGGAGGTATATACTTGTCTTTCTCTATTCTATTGAAAGTATATACTTGATCATTGTTATAATCTAATTGGTCCCTTTGTAGTTTTTTGCTTTTGTTTGAAACAATCTCATCTTGGTATTTATCAGTGCGGTCATTGATTTCTTTTAAAGTATTTGAATATTCTGGATTATTGACATGTACCTGTAAGTCTTTCTGAATTTTTTCTATGTTGTGACTACACTCATCAGTGAGTTTTTTTCTATGATCTATTAAGATTTTAATTAGACTAAAGGAGCATTCATCTAGGGCGTTGTACCAACTTTCTAGGAGGTCCTTATCTTCTTTAAAAGAACAATGTTTTAAAATCCGCAAACCTCTGGGAATCTGTTTGATTTCTAAATATTTTTCTAGAGTTTTAAGATCCCACCAGTGCCGGTGTTCTTTCATTAGTTCCTCTTCAAGCAGATGGAACAAATCTTTCATAGATTTAAGAATATTGGGATCAGAATATGTTTCTATGGTCACAGTACTACTTTGTAGGATATTGTTGGACCGTTTTTTGTTTCTATCATCCTTAGACTGCATTTTAGAAATTTAGTGTCTATTCGATAGTCTGAATGTAAAATCAATGTGAATAAAATAAATAGATGAATGTAAAAAAGAAAGGTGTCTAGGTGACTTGTGAACCTGAGACAAAAATGGTGTGAATGTAAAAATGGTGGCTATTCTCAAAAAAAAAAAAAAAAAAAAAAAAAAGGTGAGCGAAACTGTCCCCTAATAAACACCAAAAAGCAATAAAGTATAAAAGTATTTTCTATAAGAAAAAACTAAGGGGACGCGCTGTAGTGTTGATAGAAATTGTGTTGATGTGAATGAAATTCCTCTGGTATCGTGTGAGTTGAACCGTGACAAATAAGTATGTGAAAGTAGAGGTGTATATGTGTATATGATTGAGTGAAATCTTGTTAATCAAAGGAGAATGTGTGACTTGTTACAAACCGTAAGACTTGAAACAATTGTGATACATAAGCAAAAAAATCATGAAACAATTGTGATACCTAAACAAAAAATCAGTTGTAATATTGCAAAGAACTAAAGACTTGCAACAAAATATGTGAACAGTTGAATTTGATTAAACTCAAAAAACTGAAAAGTCCAATATGTGATAAGTGTTCAGAGATAAAAAGTCCAAATTCAATGTAAAGGATATATAAAGAACAAAAGTTCAAAGGATCAAAACAAATGGCTTGCTCCGCTTGAATCCAAGGTGTGATGAATCAGGAAATCTAGGAGGAGAGAAAAACAAGGGGCGCCAACATAGTGTGAATCAGTTTGGAAAACTGGAAAACAGTAGTTATAATAAAATCTACTCACAAGTGGAGTGGCACCTAGAACCAACTGGGTGCATACAGGCAGGCTGACATTCAGGACCAGCAGTCAGTACG
This sequence comes from Bombina bombina, assembly GCF_027579735.1. Taxonomy (NCBI): domain Eukaryota; kingdom Metazoa; phylum Chordata; class Amphibia; order Anura; family Bombinatoridae; genus Bombina; species Bombina bombina. Next base: position 147,338 of record NW_026511052.1, on the reverse strand, counting down.
CTGGGGGTCTCACCCGGGAGACCTGTGGGTAGGTCAGATGAGCTAGATGGAGTTGGCTGTGTATCGTCTGGTGAGCCGGATCGCCACTGTGGAAGTCCAAAGGGCTGTGTTGTTTATCCCAAAAGGGTAGCTGCTCACACGATCAGCCTTGTTTCCAAACGAGTTTCCAATGTCAGTGTATGGAACAAAGGGATAAAAACCAAACTGGGTATAACCAATGCAAACTGTGGTAATATTAAAAAGGCACAGAAAACCGGGTCTGTCTAAAAACAAGTATTTAATTGCTTGGTTACTTTTAGAAATTCTTTTTCTTCTTTGTTCAAAATGCCTGTTGCAATTCCTTTCTGTATCAGATCATTATATCCCTTTATAAAGGTATTAGTGGGATTGGACATGATTTCTCTGTAATAGTTTGTATCTGTTAAAATGTTATTTGCCTCTTTTAAATAGTCACCAATGTCTTGTAAGACAATACCACCGCCCTTGTCGGCATCCCTGATTATCAAATTTCTGTTATTGGCCAAAGTATGTAAAGCTATTTGTTCACTTTTATGAAAATAATATTGTTTCTTTTGATTTTTGGATAATTTCTCTAGATCTTCAATGACTGATCTTTGAAATAGTTCAATATAATGATTAGTTGATAGTGATGGTATAAATTGGGATTTAACCTTTATGTCTGTGTGGATGTAATCTTCAAACAGATGAGTAGTTAGGCCCTCTGTTTCTGAATATATCACTTGCATATTTCTGTTGGGGTTCATACTGTTCACTAAAATAGGCTGTGTATTATCCGTGTGTGTATGTTTTTGTTGTTTGAGTTTTTTCTGTGCAAAAAATTTTTGCAAAGATAATTTTCTTGTAAATTTGTTGACATCAACAAACAGATGATATAAGTTGTGGGGATTGGGTGGACAATAGGAGAGACCCTTGTGAAGGACTCTTTTTTCATTGGTGGTTAAAGTATGTGATGACAAATTAAATATACCATGTTCTAATTTGGAAAGTTTCTCTTTTTGGGCTGAAAGACCCCTTCCTCTTGCACCTCTTGGTCTAAAGGGAATGGTCTTTTTCTTTGATTTTCTAAATTGGTGTGCGGAAAAAATAATCTGTTTTGGTTGTGGCCGTTCTCTAAAAAAGATGAAGAGTATTCATGTGAAGTGCTGGGCATATTTTCTCCATCAGAAATCGATGCTAAAATGCCAAATCTATTCTGATGTTCGAAAGAAATGTTTGATTTTGGTGTCTGGTCATGTGGTCTTTCTAAAAGTGTTCTATGATTCTGTTGTAAATACTCATCTTTTGAGCCCTGATTGAAGGTATTTTTGTGTGTGTTTGGATGTGAATAGGGCATAGGGCCTTGGTAAGGAGAGTTATAACGTGGTTTGTAGGTGTTATTCTTATTCCCATGGAATTGACTTTGATAGGTCCCATGGTGATGATATGATGTATGTTTGTTTGTGTTTGATTGGTGGATTCTTGGTCCATAATTGCTCTGATTTGCTGCGTGATTTGGTCTGTAATTGTCATGTTGATCATATCTATAATTTCCATTTGTATGATGTGTGTTACTCTGTTTTCTAAAATGTTCTCTTTAATAACTTTTGTTTTGGACTGTAGTCCAGTTCTGACCTTCTGTTTTTCTAGGAACATAAGAGTTCTGATGTCCCCTACTGTTATCTTTAGGTGGAGGTATATACTTGTCTTTCTCTATTCTATTGAAAGTATATACTTGATCATTGTTATAATCTAATTGGTCCCTTTGTAGTTTTTTGCTTTTGTTTGAAACAATCTCATCTTGGTATTTATCAGTGCGGTCATTGATTTCTTTTAAAGTCTTTGAATATTCTGGATTATTGACATGTACCTGTAAGTCTTTCTGAATTTTTTCTATGTTGTGACTACACTCATCAGTGAGTTTTTTTCTATGATCTATTAAGATTTTAATTAGACTAAAGGAGCATTCATCTAGGGCTTTGTACCAACTTTCTAGGAGGTCCTTATCTTCTTTAAAAGAACAATGTTTTTAAATCCGCAAACCTCTGGGAATCTGTTTGATTTCTAAATATTTTTCTAGAGTTTTAAGATCCCACCAGTGCCGGTGTTCTTTCATTAGTTCCTCTTCAAGCAGATGGAACAAATCTTTCATAGATTTAAGAATATTGGGATCAGAATATGTTTATATGGTCACAGTACTACTTTGTAGGATATAGTTGGACCGTTTTTTGTTTCTATCATCCTTAGACTGCATTTTAGAAATTTAGTGTCTATTCGATAGTCTGAATGTAAAATCAATGTGAATAAAATAAATAGATGAATGTAAAAAAGAAAGGTGTCTAGGTGACTTGTGAACCTGAGACAAAAATGGTGTGAATGTAAAAATGGTGGCTATTCTCAAAAAAAAAAAAAAAAAAAAAAAAAGGTGAGCGAAACTGTCCCCTAATAAACACCAAAAAGCAATAAAGTATAAAAGTATTTTCTATAAGAAAAAACTAAGGGGACGCACTGTAGTGTTGATAGAAATTGTGTTGATGTGAATGAAATTCCTCTGGTATCGTGTGAGTTGAACCGTGACAGATAAGTATGTGAAAGTAGAGGTGTATATGTGTATATGATTGAGTGAAATCTTGTTAATCAAAGGAGAATGTGTGACTTGTTACAAACCGTAAGACTTGAAACAATTGTGATACATAAGCAAAAAAATCATGAAACAATTGTGATACCTAAACAAAAAAATCAGTTGTAATATTGCAAAGAACTAAAGACTTGCAACAAAATATGTGAACAGTTGAATTTGATTAAACTCAAAAAACTGAAAAGTCCAATATGTGATAAGTGTTCAGAGATAAAAAGTCCAAATTCAATGTAAAGGATATATAAAGAACAAAAGTTCAAAGGATCAAAACAAATGGCTTGCTCCGCTTGAATCCAAGGTGTGATGAATCAGGAAATCTAGGAGGATAGAAAAACAAGGGGCGCCAACATAGTGTGAATCAGTTTGGAAAACTGGAAAACAGTAGTTATAATAAAATCTACTCACAAGTGGAGTGGCACCTAGAACCAACTGGGTGCATACAGGCAGGCTGACATTCAGGACCAGCAGTCAGTACGCTGGGGGTCTCACCCGGGAGACCTGTGGGTAGGTCAGATGAGCTAGATGGAGTCGGCTGTGTATCGTCTGGTGAGCCGGATCGCCACTGTGGAAGTCCAAAGGGCTGTGTTGTTTATCCCAAAAGGGTAGCTGCTCACACGATCAGCCTTGTTTCCAAACGAGTTTCCAATGTCAGTGTATGGAACAAAGGGATAAAAACCAAACTGGGTATAACCACTGCAAACTGTGGTAATATTAAAAAGGCACAGAAAACCGGGTCTGTCTAAAAACAAGTATTTAATTGCTTGGTTACTTTTAGAAATTCTTTTTCTTCTTTGTTCAAAATGCCTGTTGCAATTCCTTTCTGTATCAGATCATTATATCCCTTTATAAAGGTATTAGTGGGATTGGACATGATTTCTCTGTAATAGTTTGTATCTGTTAAAATGTTATTTGCCTCTTTTAAATAGTCACCAATGTCTTGTAAGACAATACCACCGCCCTTGTCGGCATCCCTGATTATCAAATTTCTGTTATTGGCCAAAGTATGTAAAGCTATTTGTTCACTTTTATGAAAATAATATTGTTTCTTTTGATTTTTGGATAATTTCTCTAGATCTTCAATGACTGATCTTTGAAATAGTTCAATATAATGATTAGTTGATAGTGATGGTATAAATTGGGATTTAACCTTTATGTCTGTGTGGATGTAATCTTCAAACAGATGAGTAGTTAGGCCCTCTGTTTCTGAATATATCACTTGCATATTTCTGTTGGGGTTCATACTGTTCACTAAAATAGGCTGTGTATTATCCGTGTGTGTATGTTTTTGTTGTTTGAGTTTTTTCTGTGCAAAAAATTTTTGCAAAGATAATTTTCTTGTAAATTTGTTGACATCAACAAACAGATGATATAAGTTGTGGGGATTGGGTGGACAATAGGAGAGACCCTAGTGAAGGACTCTTTTTTCATTGGTGGTTAAAGTATGTGATGACAAATTAAATATACCATGTTCTAATTTGGAAAGTTTCTCTTTTTGGGCTGAAAGACCCCTTCCTCTTGCAATCTATTTATTTTATTCACATTGATTTTACATTCAGACTATCGAATAGATACTAAATTTCTAAAATGCAGTCTAAGGATGATAGAAACAAAAAACGGTCCAACTATATCCTACAAAGTAGTACTGTGACCATAGAAACATATTCTGATCCCAATATTCTTAAATCTATGAAAGATTTGTTCCATCTGCTTGAAGAGGAACTTATGAAAGAACACCGGCACTGGTGGGATCTTAAAACTCTAGAAAAATATTTAGAAATCAAACAGATTCCCAGAGGTTTGCGGATTGTTCTTTATATATCCTTTACATTGAATTTGGACTTTTTATCTCTGAACACTTATCACATATTGGACTTTTCAGTTTTTTGAGTTTAATCAAATTCAACTGTTCACATATTTTGTTGCAAGTCTTTAGTTCTTTGCAATATTACAACTGATTTTTTGTTTAGGTATCACAATTGTTTCATGATTTTTTTGCTTATGTATCACAATTGTTTCAAGTCTTACGGTTTGTAAAAAGTCACACATTCTCCTTTGATTAACAAGATTTCACTCAATCATATACACCTCTACTTTCACATACTTATCTGTCACGGTTCAACTCACACGATACCAGAGGAATTTCATTCACATCAACACAATTTCTATCAACACTACAGCGCGTCCCCTTAGTTTTTTCTTATAGAAAATACTTTTATACTTTATTGCTTTTTGGTGTTTATTAGGGGACAGTTTCGCTCACCTTTTTTTTTTTTTTTTTTTTTTTTTGAGAATAGCCACCATTTTTACATTCACACCATTTTTGTCTCAGGTTCACAAGTCACCTAGACACCTTTCTTTTTTACATTCATCTATTTATTTTATTCACATTGATTTTACATTCAGACTATCGAATAGACACTAAATTTCTAAAATGCAGTCTAAGGATGATAGAAACAAAAAACGGTCCAACTATATCCTACAAAGTAGTACTGTGACCATAGAAACATATTCTGATCCCAATATTCTTAAATCTATGAAAGATTTGTTCCATCTGCTTGAAGAGGAACTAATGAAAGAACACCGGCACTGGTGGGATCTTAAAACTCTAGAAAAATATTTAGAAATCAAACAGATTCCCAGAGGTTTGCGGATTTTAAAACATTGTTCTTTTAAAGAAGATAAGGACCTCCTAGAAAGTTGGTACAAAGCCCTAGATGAATGCTCCTTTAGTCTAATTAAAATCTTAATAGATCATAGAAAAAAACTCACTGATGAGTGTAGTCACAACATAGAAAAAATTCAGAAAGACTTACAGGTACATGTCAATAATCCAGAATATTCAAATACTTTAAAAGAAATCAATGACCGCACAGATAAATACCAAGATGAGATTGTTTCAAACAAAAGCAAAAAACTACAAAGGGACCAATTAGATTATAACAATGATCAAGTATATACTTTCAATAGAATAGAGAAAGACAAGTATATACCTCCACCTAAAGATAACAGTAGGGGACATCAGAACTCTTATGTTCCTAGAAAAACAGAAGGTCAGAACTGGACTACAGTCCAAAACAAAAGTTATCAAAGAGAACATTTTAGAAAACATGGTATATTTAATTTGTCATCACATACTTTAACCACCAATGAAAAAAGAGTCCTTCACAAGGGTCTCTCCTATTGTCCACCCAATCCCCACAACTTATATCATCTGTTTGTTGATGTCAACAAATTTACAAGAAAATTATCTTTGCAAAAATTTTTTGCAGAGAAAAAACTCAAACAACAAAAACATACACACACGGATAATACACAGCCTATTTTAGTGAACAGTATGAACCCCAACAGAAATATGCAAGTGATATATTCAGAAACAGAGGGCCTAACTACTCATCTGTTTGAAGATTACATCCACACAGACATAAAGGTTAAATCCCAATTTATACCATCACTATCAACTAATCATTATATTGAACTATTTCAAAGATCAGTCATTGAAGATCTAGAGAAATTATCCAAAAATCAAAAGAAACAATATTATTTTCATAAAAGTGAACAAATAGCTTTACATACTTTGGCCAATAACAGAAATTTGATAATCAGGGATGCCGACAAGGGCGGTAGTATTGTCTTACAAGACATTGGTGACTATTTAAAAGAGGCAAATAACATTTTAACAGATACAAACTATTACAGAGAAATCATGTCCAATCCCACTAATACCTTTATAAAGGGATATAATGATCTGATACAGAAAGGAATTGCAACAGGCATTTTGAACAAAGAAGAAAAAGAATTTCTAAAAGTAACCAAGCAATTAAATACTTGTTTTTAGACAGACCCGGTTTTCTGTGCCTTTTTAATATTACCACAGTTTGCAGTGGTTATACCCAGTTTGGTTTTTATCCCTTTGTTCCATACACTGACATTGGAAACTCGTTTGGAAACAAGGCTGATCGTGTGAGCAGCTACCCTTTTGGGATAAACAACACAGCCCTTTGGACTTCCACAGTGGCGATCCGGCTCACCAGACGATACACAGCCGACTCCATCTACCTCATCTGACCTACCCACAGGTCTCCCGGGTGAGACCCCCAGCGTACTGACTGCTGGTCCTGAATGTCAGCCTGCCTGTATGCACCCAGTTGGTTCTAGGTGCCACTCCACTTGTGAGTAGATTTTATTATAACTACTGTTTTCCAGTTTTCCAAACTGATTCACACTATGTTGGCGCCCCTTGTTTTTCTATCCTCCTAGATTTCCTGATTCATCACACCTTGGATTCAAGCGGAGCAAGCCATTTGTTTTGATCCTTTGAACTTTTGTTCTTTATATATCCTTTACATTGAATTTGGACTTTTTATCTCTGAACACTTATCACATATTGGACTTTTCAGTTTTTTGAGTTTAATCAAATTCAACTGTTCACATATTTTGTTGCAAGTCTTTAGTTCTTTGCAATATTACAACTGATTTTTTGTTTAGGTATCACAATTGTTTCATGATTTTTTTGCTTATGTATCACAATTGTTTCAAGTCTCACGGTTTGTAACAAGTCACACATTCTCCTTTGATTAACAAGATTTCACTCAATCATATACACATATACACCTCTACTTTCACATACTTATCTGTCACGGTTCAACTCACACGATACCAGAGGAATTTCATTCACATCAACACAATTTCTATCAACACTACAGCGCGTCCCCTTAGTTTTTTCTTATAGAAAATACTTTTATACGATCAGATTACACACATGTGCCATGCACGGCACATGTGTCAACTTGCCCAATTTCAATGCCGCCACCAAATTACTTCCATTGTCAGAAACCACTTTGCCGATCTCCAGTTGGTGCGGAGTCAGCCACTGATCCACCTGTGCGTTCAGGGCGGACAGGAGTGCTGGTCCGGTGTGACTCTCTGCTTTCAGGCAAGTCAACCCCAAGACGGCGTGACACTGCCATATCCGGAATGTGGAATAGTACCTGCGGAGCTGGGGGGGGGTGCTGTTGATGTGGAGCAAGACGCAGCAGCAGAAGAGGACTCAGCCGAGGAGGTTATGGAAGAGGATGGAGTAGGAGGAGTAGAGGAGGTGGCAGCAGGCCTGCCTGCAAGTCGTGGCGGAGTCACCAACTCCTCCTCTGTAGAGCCATGCATTCCATGCTTGGCAGCCGTCAGCAGGTTTACCCAATCCGCAGTGTAGGTGATATACCTGCCCTGACCATGCTTTGCAGACCAGCTATCAGTGGTCATATTGACCCTTGCCCCAACACTGTGTGCCAGACATGCAATTACTTCGTTTCGCACAATCGAGTACAGGTTGGGGATTGCCTTTTGTGCAAAGAAATTTCGGCCGGGTACCTTCCACTGCGGTGTCCCAATAGCTACAAATTTTTTTAATGCCTCAGACTCCACCAGCTTGTATGGTAAAAGCTGGCGGGCTAAGAGTTCAGACAAGCCAGCTGTCAGACGCCGGGCAAGGGGGTGACTTTGGGACATTGGCTTCTTACGCTCAAAAATTACCTTGACAGACACCTGACTGTGGGCAGATGAGCAGGAACTGCTCCGGAAGAGAGACGGAGTGGCGGATGGTTGAGAGGGGGCAAGGAGGACAGCAGTGGTTGACGTGGCTGAAGATGCTGGACCAGGAGGAGGATGGCGGCTTTGAGTTTGTGTGCTGCTTCTACTCATGTGTTGATCCCATAGGCGTTTGTGATGTGCGATCATGTGCCTTCGCAAAGCAGTTGTACCTAGGTGGGTGTTGGACTTCCCATGACTCCGTTTCTTTTGGCACAGGTTGCAAATGGCATTGCTGTTGTCAGAGGCAGACACACACAAAAAAATCCACACTGCTGAGCTCTGCGATGACGGCATTCTGGTGGTGGCAACAGCATGCGTTGATTGGCGTGCTGTCTGGCTGACCCCGGGTGCCGATGCATGCTGTCTGACTGTGCCACTAGCTCCTTGCTACGACCTCCCCTGCTTCCAACTTGTCTCCTCCTCCTCCTCTCTGTCTCCCCATCTGAACTTTCCCCCTGTTCTTCTTCTCTTCTAGCGGGCACCCACGTGACATCCACGGACGCATTATCATCATCAACCGCTTCACTTGTATCTGACAAATCAACAAAGGAAGCAGCAGCTGGTACAACATCATCATCATCACACCGTACGTCCATGTCTGTAATGCTGCCTGACTGAGACATATCACTGTTATCTATATCCTCTGTCAATGATGGTTGCGCATCATTCATTTCTTCCAACTGATGTGTAAAAAACTCCTCTGACAGATCAAGTGAAGCGGCTGTGGTGCTAGTGTTGGTGGTGGCGGCAGGCGGGTGAGTGGTAACTTGAGAGGTGCCCGAAGATAAGCTGGAGGAGGATGATGCGTCAAGGTTCGGAGCAGAAGCTATAGAAGATTGGGTGTCCTGTGTTAAAAAGTCAACTATTTCCTCAGAACTTTTTGAGTTCATGGGACGTGGCCTCTGAACACTGGGCATTATTCTAGGGCCAAAGGGAATCACAGCACCACGACGGAACCTGCGGGGTGGCCTGCCTCTGCCTGTCATTTTTTTTAAATGTACACTTACACTACTATTAAACAAGATATGAGTAGTGGCACTGGGCAAGTGGGCACAGTATACGCTGTGAGCCTGACACAAAAAAGCAGACTGATGTTTCACAGTCCAAAAAGTTTTCATTTATTTAAATGTACACTTACACTACTATTAAACAAGATATGAGTGGTGGCACTGGGCAAATGGGCACAGTATACGCTGTGAGCCTGACACAAAAAAGCAGACTGATGTTTGACAGTCCAAAAAGTTTTTATTTTTTTAAATGTACACTTACACTACTATTAAACAAGATATGAGTGGTGGCACTGGGCAAGTGGGCCCAGTATAAGCTGTGAGCCTGACACAAAAAAGCAGACTGATGTTTCACAGTCCAAAAAGTTGTTTTTGTTTTTAAATGTACACTTACACTACTATTAAACAAGATATGAGTGGTGGCACTGGGCAAGTGGGCCCAGTATAAGCTGTGAGCCTGACACAAAAAAGCAGACTGATGTTTCACAGTCCAAAAAGTTTTCATTTTTTTAAATGTACACTTACACTACTATTAAACAAGATATGAGTGGTGGCACTGGGCAAGTGGGCACAGTATACGCTGTGAGCCTGACACAAAAAAGCAGACTGATGTTTCACAGTCCAAAAAGATTTTATTTTTTTAAATGTACACTTACACCACTATTAAACAAGATATGAGTGGTGGCACTGGGCAAGTGGGCCAAGTATAAGCTGTGAGCCTGACACAAAAAAGCAGACTGATGTTTCACAGTACAAAAAGTTTTTATTTTTTTTAAATGTACACTTACACTACTATTAAACAAGATATGAGTGGTGGCACTGGGCAAGTGGGCCCAGTATAAGCTGTGATCCTGAAACAAAAAAAGCAGACTGATGTTTCACAGTCCAAAAAGTTTTTATTTTTTTAAATGTACACTTACACTACTATTAAACAAGATATGAGTGGTTGCACTGGGCAAGTGGGCCCAGTATAAGCTGTGAGCCTGAAACAAAAAAGCAGACTGATGTTTCACAGTCCAAAAAGTTTTTATTTTTTTAAATGTACACTTACACTACCATTAAACAAGATATGAGGGGTGGCACTGGGCAAGTGGGCCCAGTATAAGCTGTGAGCCTGACACAAAAAAGCAGACTGATGTTTCACAGTCCAAAAAGTTTTTATTTTTTTAAATGTACACTTACACTACTATTAAACAAGATATGAGTGGTGGCACTGGGCAAGTGGGCACAGTATAAGCTGTGAGCCTGACACAAAAAACAGACTGATGTTTCACAGTCCAAAAAGTTGTTTTTGTTTTTAAATGTACACTTACACTACAATTAAACAAGATATGAGTGGTGGCACTGGGCAAGTGGGCCCAGTATAAGCTGTGATCCTGACACAAAAAAGCAGACTGATTTTTCACAGTCCAAAAAGTTTTTATTTTTTTAAATGTACACTTACTACTATTTAACAAGATATGAGTGGTGGCACTGGGCAAGTGGGCCCAGTATAAGCTGTGAGCCTGACACAAAAAAGCAGACTGATGTTTCACAGTCCAAAAAGTTTTTTTTTTGTTTTTAAATGTACACTTACACTACTATTAAACAAGATATGAGTGGTGGCACTGGGCAAGTGGGCACAGTATACGCTGTGTGCCTGACACAAAAAAGCAGACTGATGTTTCACAGTCCAAAAAGTTTTTATTTTTTTAAATGTACACTTACTACTATTTAACAAGATATGAGTGGTGGCACTGGGCAAGTGGGCCCAGTATAAGCTGTGAGCCTGAGACAAAAAAGCAGACTGATGTTTCACAGTCCAAAAAGTTTTCATTTTTTTAAATGTACACTTACACTACTATTAAACAAGATATGAGTGGTGGCACTGGGCAAGTGGGAACAGTATACGCTGTGAGCATGACACAAAAAAGCAGACTGATGTTTCACAGTCCAAAAAGTTTTAATTTTTTAAATGTACACTTACACTACTATTAAACAAGATATGAGTGGTGGCACTGGGCAAGTGGGCCCAGTATAAGCTCTGAGCCTGACACAAAAAAAGCAGACTGATGTTTCACAGTCCAAAAAGTTTTTTTTTTGTTTTTAAATGTACACTTACACTACTATTAAACAAGATATGAGTGGTGGCACTGGGCAAGTGGGCATAGTATACACTGTGAGCCTGACACAAAAAAAGCAGACTGATGTTTCACAGTCCAAAAAGTTTTGTTTTTTTAAATGTACACTTACACTACTATTAAACAAGATATGAGTGGTGGCACTGGGCAAGTGGGCCCAGTATAAGCTGTGAGCCTGAAACAAAAAAGCAGACTGATGTTTCACAGTCCAAAAAGTTTTTTTTGTTTTTAAATGTACACTTATACTACTGTTAAACAAGATATGAGTGGTGGCACTGGGCAAGTGGGCCCAGTATAAGCTGTGAGCCTGACACAAAAAAGCAGACTGATGTTTCACAGTCCAAAAAGGTTTTATTTTTTTAAATGTACACTTACTACTATTTAACAAGATATGAGTGGTGGCACTGGGCAAGTGGGCCCAGTATAAGCTGTGAGCCTGACACAAAAAAGCAGACTGATGTTTCACAGTCCAAAAAGTTTTCATTTTTTTAAATGTACACTTACACTACTATTAAACAAGATATGAGTGGTGGCACTGGGCAAGTGGGCACAGTATACGCTGTGTGCCTGACACAAAAAAGCAGACTGATGTTTCACAGTCCAAAAAGTTTTTATTTTTTTAAATGTACACTTACTACTATTTAACAAGATATGAGTGGTGGCACTGGGCAAGTGGGCCCAGTATAAGCTGTGAGCCTGACACAAAAAACAGACTGATGTTTCACAGTCCAAAAAGTTGTTTTTGTTTTTAAATGTACATTTACACTACTATTAAACAAGATATGAGTGGTGGCACTGGGCAAGTGGGCCCAGTATAAGCTGTGAGCCTGACACAAAAAAGCAGACTGATGTTTCACAGTCCAAAAAGTTTTCATTTTTTTAAATGTACACTTACACTACTATTAAACAAGATATGAGTGGTGGCACTGGGCAAGTGGGCCCAGTATAAGCTGTGAGCCTGACACAAAAAAGCAGACTGATGTTTCACAGTCCAAAAAGTTTTTTTTTTGTTTTTAAATGTAAACTTACACTACTATTAAACAAGATATGAGTGGTGGCACTGGGCAAGTGGGCATAGTATACGCTGTGAGCCTGACACAAAAAAAGCAGACTGATGTTTCACAGTCCAAAAAGTTTTAATTTTTTAAATGTACGCTTACACTACTATTAAACAAGATATGAGTGGTGGCACTGGGCAAGTGGGCCCAGTATAAGCTGTGAGCCTGAAACAAAAAAGCAGACTGATGTTTCACAGTCCAAAAAGTTTTTTTTGTTTTTAAATGTACACTTATACTACTGTTAAACAAGATATGAGTGGTGGCACTGGGCAAGTGGGCCCAGTATAAGCTGTGAGCCTGACACAAAAAAGCAGACTGATGTTTCACAGTCCAAAAAGTTTTTTTTGTTTTTAAATGTACACTTACACTTACAATTACTTGCCCAGTGCATAGTATGAGTGATGGCACTGGGCAAGTGGGCCCAGTATAAGCTGTGAGCCTGAAACAAAAAAGCAGACTGATGTTTCACAGTCCAAAAAGTTTTTTTTGTTTTTAAATGTACACTTATACTACTGTTAAACAAGATATGAGTGGTGGCACTGGGCAAGTGGGCCCAGTATAAGCTGTGAGCCTGACACAAAAAAGCAGACTGATGTTTCACAGTCCAAAAAGTTTTTTTTGTTTTTAAATGTACACTTACACTTACAATTACTTGCCCAGTGCATAGTATGAGTGATGGCACTGGGCAAGTGGGCCCAGTATAAGCTGTGAGCCTGAAACAAAAAAGCAGACTGATGTTTCACAGTCCAAAACGTTTTTTTTGTTTTTAAATGTACACTTACACTACTATTAAACAAGATATGAGTGGTGGCACTGGGCAAGTGGGCCCAGTATAAGCTGTGAGCCTGACACAAAAAAGCAGACTGATGTTTCACAGTCCAAAAAGTTGTTTTTGTTTTTAAATGTACACTTACACTTCTATTAAACAAGATATGAGTGGTGGCACTGGGCAAGTGGGCACAGTATACGCTGTGAGCCTGACACAAAAAAGCAGACTGATGTTTCACAGTCCAAAAAGTTTTTATTTTTTTAAATGTACACTTACACTACTATTAAACAAGATATGAGTGGTGGCACTGGGCAAGTGGGCCAAGTATAAGCTGTGAGCCTGACACAAAAAAGCAGACTGATGTTTCACAGTCCAAAAGTTTTTATTTTTTTAAATGTACACTTACACTACTATTAAACAAGATATGAGTGGTGGCACTGGGCAAGTGGGCCCAGTATAAGCTGTGAGCCTGAAACAAAAAAGCAGACTGATGTTTCACAGTCCAAAATTTTTTTTTTGTTTTTAAAAGTACACTTACACTACTATTAAACAAGATATGAGTGGTGGCACTGGGCAAGTGGGCACAGTGTACACTGTGAGCCTGACACAAAAAAGCAGACTGATGTTTCACAGTCCAAAAAGTTTTTTGTTTTTAAATTTACACTACTGTTACACCAGATTTGAGTATTGGCACTGGGCAAGTGGGCACAGTATACGCTGTGAGCCTGGCACACATGTTGGCAGGCAGGCAGGCAACTGCAATTAGATTACACTAGCAGACTGATTTTTCATAGTCGAAAAAGTTTTTTTTTTTTAAATTTACACTACTGTTACACCAGATATGAGTGGTGGCACTGGGCAAGTGGGCCTGGCACACACGCTGGCAGGCAGGCAACTGCAATTAGATTACACTAGCAGACTGATGTTTCACAGTCACAAAAGTTTTTTTTTTTAAATTTACACTACTGTTACACCAGATATGAGTGGTGGCACTGGGCAAGTGGGCCTGGCACACACGCTGGCAGGCAGGCAACTGCAATTAGATTACACAAGCAGACTGATGTTTCACAGTCAAAAAAGTTTCTTTTTTTAAAATTTACACTACTGTTACACCAGATATGAGTGGTGGCACTGGGCAAGTGGGCCTGGCACACACGCTGGCAGGCAGGCAACTGCAATTAGATTACACAAGCAGACTGATGTTTCACAGTCCAAAAAGTTTTTTGTTTTTAAATTTACACTACTGTTACACCAGATTTGAGTATTGGCACTGGGCAAGTGGGCACAGTATACGCTGTGAGCCTGGCACACATGTTGGCAGGCAGGCAGGCAACTGCAATTAGATTACACTAGCAGACTGATTTTTCATAGTCGAAAAAGTTTTTTTTTTTAAATTTACACTACTGTTACACCAGATATGAGTGGTGGCACTGGGCAAGTGGGCCTGGCACACACGCTGGCAGGCAGGCAACTGCAATTAGATTACACTAGCAGACTGATGTTTCACAGTCACAAAAGTTTTTTTTTTTAAATTTACACTACTGTTACACCAGATATGAGTGGTGGCACTGGGCAAGTGGGCCTGGCACACACGCTGGCAGGCAGGCAACTGCAATTAGATTACACAAGCAGACTGATGTTTCACAGTCAAAAAAGTTTCTTTTTTTAAAATTTACACTACTGTTACACCAGATATGAGTGGTGGCACTGGGCAAGTGGGCCTGGCACACACGCTGGCAGGCAGGCAACTGCAATTAGATTACACAAGCAGACTGATGTTTCACAGTCAAAAAAGTTTTTTTTTTTAAATTTACACTACTGTTACACCAGATATGAGTGTTGGCACTGGGCAAGCGGGCCTGGCACACACACTGGCAGGCAGGCAACTGCAATTAGATTACACTAGCAGACTGATGTTTCACAGTCAAAAAAGTTTTTTTTTTTAAATTTACACTAATGTTACACCAGAAATGAGTGGTGTGGCACTGGGCAAGTGGGCCTGGCACACACGCTGCCAGGCAGGCAACTGCAATTAGATTACACTAGCAGACTGATGTTTCACAGTCAAAAAAGTTTTTTTTTAAAAATTTACACTACTGTTACACCAGATATGAGTGGTGGCACTGGGCAAGTGGGCCTGGCACACACTCTGGCAGGCAACTGCAATTAGATTACACTAGCAGACTGATGTTTCACAGTCAAAAAAGTTTTTTTTTAAAATTTACACTACTGTTACACCAGATATGAGTGGTGGCACTGGGCAAGTGGCTTGGCAGGCAGGCAACTGTAATTAGATTACACAGGAAAAAATAAATAAAATTATGTTCTAGCCCTAAAAAGGGCTTTTTGGGGTGCTGTCTTACAGCAGAGATCAGATGAGTCCTTCAGGACTGTAGTGGACACTGAATACACTAGCCTAGCTATCAATTTCCCTATTAAATCACCAGCAGCTACACTGTCCCTCCTCTCACTAACAATGCAGCTTCCGAATGAATCTAAAATGGCTGCTGTCCAGGAGCTGGGAGGGTCTGGGAGGGAGGGTCTGCTACTGATTGGCTGGAATGTGTCTGCAGACTGTGAGATACAGGGTCAAAGTTTACTCAATGATGAATAGGGGGCGGATCGAACATCGCATATGTTCGCCCGCCGCGGCGAACGCGAACATGCTATGTTCGCCGTGAACTATTCGCCGGTGAACTATTCGCGACATCACTAGTAAATTATTGTAAAAAAGTAGACTGGTTTCTGTTTGAGATCAGATATTAACTTTGGATGACTGCGTGTGCATGTGTATGTCTGTCAGGGCCTGCGTGTACGTTTGTATGTCTGTCAGTGCCTGCGTGTGTATGTCTGTCAGTGCCTGCGTGTTATATCCCCTATGCTTGGATGCATAATTTTGTTGCCCCATTGCACTGTTAAATGATCTATCCATTATGTTAAACAGCATATTCTTCACAAAGTTTGCATACATTATACAAAAAAAAACACACATATTGGGAGGAGTATCCAAATTACCCACTGTATAAAATCTGATATGTGCATTCTATGACCGTGGCAAAATTTAGGGCTGGTCTACAAATTTCTAAGGGCTGGTTTTCATTCCCAGGCCAGCCCTGAACCTAACACCCTAACATAAACCCCTAGTCTAAGCACCCCTAATCTGCCACCCCCAACATCGCCGACACTAATAAAAGTTATTAATCCCTATTTCGCCGCTCCCTGACATCGCCACCACAATAATAGTTATTAACCCCTATTCCGCTGCTCCCCGACATCACCGCCACAATAATAGTTCTTAACCCCTATTCCGCCACTCCCCGACATTACCGCCACTATAATACAGTTATTAACCACTATTCCGCCGCTCCCCGACATCGCCGACACTATAAAAAAGTTATTTACCCCTAAAACTCCGGCCTCCCACATAGCCGCTACTAAATAAACCTATTAACCCCAAAACCGCCACCCCCACATCGCAAAGCACTAAATTAAACTATTAACCCTTAAACCAAACACCCCCTAACTTTAAATTAAAATAACAATATGACTATCTTAAAATAAATAAAAACTTACCTGTGAAATTAAAAAAAACTAAGTTTAAACTATAAATTAACCTAACATAACTATTCTAATAAAATTATAAAAACTACTAATTAAAAAATCTAAATGACAAATTTAAAAACACTACAAATTTTTTTTTAAAAATCTAAAATTACAAAAAAATAATAAACACTAAATTACACAAAATAAAAAACGCTAAGCTTACAAAAAATAATAAATGAAATGATAAAAATTAAAAACAATTACACCTAATCTAATAGCCCTATAAAAATAAAAAGTCCCCCCAAAATAAAAACACCCTCTAGCCTACAATAAACTACCATGAGCCCTTAAAAGGGCCTTTTGTAGGGCATTGCCCTACAAAAAAGTTAAACAGCTCTTTTACCTGTAAAAAAAAGTCCCCCCCAACAGTAAAACCCACCACCCCAAAATAAAAACCTACCTCTAAAAAAAAACCTAAGCTACCCATTGCCCCTAAAGGGGCATTTGCATGGGCATTCAGCTCTTTTTCATTGCCATTAAAAGGGCATTCAGCTCTTTTATAAAAGCCCAAAGCCCTAGTCTAAAAAAAAAACACCAACCCCAGAATATCTGAAGTCCGCACATCCATCTCCATCCAGGCGGCTATATCTTCCTCCATCCTGGGGGCGTCTTCTATCTTCATCCTGGTGGCGCTGAGAAGAGCCATCCTGGAAGCCGAAGACATCCTGCGCGGTGCGTCCTCTACACTGAAGTTGAATGCAAGGTAGCCTTTTTTAAAATGGCGTACCTTGCATTTCTATTGGCTGATTTGACTCTTCAACTGCAAATCAGCCAATAGGATGAGAGCTTCTGAAATCCTATTGGCTGTTCAAATCACAAAACCATTGCTTAGGCTTTGCAAGTTAACAAATATTGTATCAAATGATCTGTAAAAATCTACATCAATTTTAATGGTGAATTTTGTTGAAAAGTCATTAGATAAACTTTTCTAAAGGATTGGGATGGGCTATGTTTTTCCAGTGATTACACTCTTAAAATGCTTCTGCTATTAATTCGCCTAAAGCTTCAATTACCTACCAAAAATAACACACAAAGGCCCACATTACAAGTGAAATGCTAATTATAGTGCAGGCTACAATATGACTGGAGAAGGCTAAAATTAGCATGAATATTTATATTACAAGTCCATGGTAAAACAGATTTACCAGAAAAGGTTTAGTGAGGCCGATATATCTCTAGCGCACCCTATACTTTTAATGGATATTGTGACTGCACTAAATATCACTGATATTACAAGGTGAAAGTTATGGGTTTCATTCTCGAGCAAAAGCCCAAGTATCACAAGAATAAATAGCATGACCTTAGACCTGAAGTGTAAGGTTAAAAAAAAGTTTTGTAAAACATATTAAAATAAAGTATATACAATTTTAATAAAAAAGTTTAATATCGAAAAAAAAAAAAAGGTTTTCAAAGGGTTAAAAATGTAAGGTGTTTGACTGGGAAGGGTTCCAATTATGTATGTGTGTGTGTGTGTATGTGTACATATATATATATATAAAGAGAGTTCATAGGCATATGCACTCCCACCAACAGTTCAACTGCCAGGGTGCTTTCAAAAAATTCAAAAAATGTAACAGGAAAAGCACTCGCTGGACTTCAGACTTCAAATTTGACAACAAAATTTATTGAATGTGACGTTTCGGGACTTAACACGTCCCTTCCTCTGACAGTTTGAAAACTCCAAACAAACAAACTTATAAAGGCATACAAAACCCACCCCCAATACTAGCTCCAATCACTGGAAACCGTGTGCAAAATTCAATGGTTTCAACCAGACATGTGTATTCAATAAAACATGTATTCACAAATTCAAAGTGAAAAAATTAAAAATTAAACAGTTATTACTGCAATGATAATAATTAATACAAAATGTGATAAATGTGTAAATGCATATGTGAATATAGCACGAATAATGTCCCCAGTCCACTAAAACTATCAATATGGATCATCACAGCACCCCTGTGTCAGAAATGGACTCTCCTCCAACGCCATTAAAGGATTTAACAGCACATAAGGATACTCCCCTAGTGCCAATTAATGTCAAGATTCACAGATCAAAAATTCCATAATTGCTTATTATAAGCGGCACTACTTCCATTCACATACCGCATCACCATTCATAATTTATTCAAAATAAAAACAAACCCGATTGCTGTCAAAGATCTCCCTTAGTGAACACAACACCGGTGGTTACGTTACAGCATGTACCCTAGTCTCCCATTAGACCCATCCACACGTTGTCCAGGTGACAGGGAAAACAAAGGCGTACCCCAACCAATGGCCAAACAGAAGTACTAGGGTCAGGGACCAATATATCCGCCCTCTGTGGGCGTGCCTCCTCACAAACATATCTAATGCGGAAGTTGCTATGGCAACCAATAACGGAAAATACATGACAGGGAATCGCCACAGAACTCCACTATTTACATCGGACCTCATAATCCACCCATATGCATTTACACATTTATCACATTTTGTATTAATTATTATCATTGCAGTAATAACTGTTTAATTTTTAATTTTTTCACTTTGAATTTGTGAATACATGTTTTATTGAATACACATGTCTGGTTGAAACCATTGAATTTTGCACACGGTTTCCAGTGATTGGAGCTAGTATTGGGGGTGAGTTTTGTATGCCTTTATAAGTTTGTTTGTTTGTTTGTTTGGAGTTTTCAAACTGTCAGAGGAAGGGACGTGTTAAGTCCCGAAACGTCACATTCAATAAATTTTGTTGTCACATTTGAAGTCTGAAGTCCAGCGAGTGCTTTTCCTGTTACATTTATATATATATATATATATATATATATATATATATATATATATATATATATATATATATATATATATATATATATATATATATATATATATATATATATATATATATATATATGTCTATATATGTGTGTATATACAGTATATATATATATATATTTGTATATGTATACATGTCTATATATGTGTATTTATGTGTTTATATGTAAATATGTTTGTGCACACATATATGCATATATAAACGTGTATATATACACTTTTGACCCCTTCCCTGTCAAATGCCTTGAAATATACAATATCATTTAATCAAAATAGGTTTTTATGTTTTTTTTTAATATGATGAACTATTGAACTTCTGATTAGTATTTGTTAAATTGAATGTTACAAAATATTCAATCTAATTATGAACACTCAAAACAGGAAATTATCAAATTATCAAATTATTATCAAAAATTTATATCCGCAGGATTATTTGTTTTACCAAACAAATTGCACTTTCACCACATTCGTCCATCCCTAATCATGATTACCGCAGTTATAATTTTCTCTCAACATTGTCATAGTTGCTGAACATGAAAAGCTTAACCATTATTTACAATAGCAATGAGGATATTGGGTGCAAGTATGCACTTATACAATAATTCACAAGTAGCAGGCTGCCTTTCAGCTCCTGCGAACTGTGAGCCTACTATCATATACATTTATTTTATAAATATTTATTTCTGTGCCGGTTTGCTTAATAAAAATGTTTAATACAAAACAAGAGAACTAGCACTCCGTGTCTAAAAACATAAGTTATACTTACCTGATAAATTATTTTCTTTCCTGGCATGGACAGTCCATAAATCCATTCAATTACTAGTGGGAATTTAACTCCTGGCCACCAGGTGGAGGCAAAGAACACCCCAGCAAAGCTTCAAATATCCTCCCACTACCCACAATCCCCAGTCATTCAGCCGAGGATTTATGGAAAGAGAAGAAGACACAAAAAAGAATAGAGGTGCCTGTGATTTAGAAAAATGACAAAAAGCCATCTTAAAAATAAGGGGGGGGGGGGTTGTGGACTCTCCATGACAGGAAAGAAAATAATTTATCAGGTAAGTATAAATTATGTTTTTTTTCAAATGGCATGGAGAGTCCACAAATCCATTCAATTACTAGTGGGAACCAATGCCAAAGCTAGAGTCCACAGAATGGAATGGAGGGATACACAAGACAGGTGAACCTAAACAGAAGGCACCACTGCTTGATGAACTTTCCTCCCTAAAGAAGCCTTAGCTGAGGCAAAAACATAAAATTTGGAAAAAGTATGCAATGATGACCAAGTGGCCGCCTTGCAAATCTGTTCCATAGAAGCATCATTTTTAAAGGCCCAAGAGGAAGCGACAGCTTTAGTGAGCCGTAATTTTCTCTGGAGGCTGCTGTCCAGCTGTCTCATAAGCCAATCGAATAACACTTCTCACCCAGAAGTAGAGAGTAGAAAAAGTGGTCTTTACCTGAAAAGACAACAAAAAGAGCAGAAGATTGACGAAAATCTTTCGCAGCCTGTAAATAGAATCTTAACGCACGCATAACATCCAGATTGTGCAATAACCGCTCCTTCTTAGTGGAAGGATTAGGACAAAATGAAGGAACAACAATTTTTTGGTTAATATTACGTTCTGAAACCACCTTAGGTAGAAATCCTAATTTAGTACGGAGACCTGCCTTATCTGCATGAAGAATAAGATAAGGAGAATCAGACTGTAGAAGCTCCGAAACTCTACGGGCAGAGGAATTTGCCAGCAGAAACAAAACCTTCCAGGACAATAACTTGATATCAACTTAATGCATAGGCTCAAATGGAGCCTGCTGCAGAACATTAAGAACCAGATTTAGACTAAACTTGTGCGCAACGGAAATATTAGTTTCGGTTTGTTTCGGTCGATTTGGATGTTTTCGAATTTCATTTTCGGATCGATTGGAATTCGGATACATTCGAATGCATTTGTTTCGGATTCATTTGGATTCAAATAAATTTGGATGTATTCGGTTCAGATTCGATTTGTAAATTCGGAAGTTCAGTATGTGTTAGGTGGGATGTGCTGTGTATTAGACTTGTATTATGTACTGTAATATTAGATGTAACCTATAGCAGAGTGATATAACCTAATATACTGTACAATACTAGTGTAATTGTGATTAGTCCATGGCCATCCGAATGTAATGAATAAATCCGAAAGAATTCGAATTAATTTGTTAGTTTCGGTGCTACAGTAATTCGGAAATTCGAATTGATCCAAAGCTCCAGATTTTACAAATTCGTCCGAATTTCGATTCGGAATGAAACTAAACGCACATGTCTAATTTAGAGTCCAAGGAGGAGCAATTGACCTAAACACAGGCCTGATTCTAACCAAAGCGTGGACAAAAGATTGAACATCTGGCAAAATTGCCAGATGCTTCTGCAGAAGAATCGACAGAGACAAAATCTGACTCTTTAGGGTACTGACTGATAAACCCTTCTCCATGCCCTCCTGAAGAAAGGACAGAATATGGGGAATTCTCACCTGACTCCAAGAAAAACCCCTAGATCCGCACCAATGAAGGTATTATAATAAATCTTGCGAGTAACAGGTTTACAAGCCTGAATCATAGTCTCAATAACCTTCACAGAAAAACCTTGTTTGGCCTAAGACTAAGCGTTCAATCTCCAAGCAGTCAGCTTCAGAGAGACTAAGTTCGGATGGAGGAAGGGACCCTGAAGTAGAAAATCCTTCCTCAGAGGCCACAAACCATCCTCACTAGGTCTGCAAACCAAGTTCTGTGAGGCCATGCTGGAGCTATTAGAATCACTGAAGTCTGCTCCTGATTAATATGAGCTATCACCCGAGAAAGGAGGGCAACCGGGGAAAACAGATAAATTAGACTGAAATCCCATGGCACTGCCAGGGCGTCTACCATAGCTGCTTGAGGATCTCTTGATCTTGCTCCGTATCTTGGAAGCTTGGCGTTTAGACGAGATGCCATCAGATCCAGCTCCAGAACTCCCCACTTAAGGGTTAAAATTGAGAAAATTTCTGGATGGAGAGCCCATCACCCTGGATGAAACGTCTTCCTGCTCAGATAATCCGCTTTCCAGTTGTTCACCCCTGGGATATGAATGGCAGAGAGATGACAATTGTGAGAGTCTGCCCCCTGAAGAATGTGAGTCACCGCCTTCATAGCTAACAAGTTCCGAGTTCCTCCTTGGTGATTGATATATGCCACCAAAGTAATGTTGTCCCATTGAAATCTGATAAACCGGACTAAAGTCTGATAGAGCATTGAGAATTGCTCTCAATTCTAGGATATTTATAGGGAGGACAGACTCCTCCTGAGTCCAAAGTACCTGAGCTCTTAGGGACACCAAACCGCTTCCCAGCCTAACAGGCTGGTATCTGTGGTCACAATCTCCCAAGAAGGTCTCAGAAAACAAGTGCCCTGAGACAAATGGTCCTGGAAGATCCACCAAAACAGAGACATCCTTGTCTGAGAGTCTAAAAGGTAGAAACAGAAGCTTGGATTTAGAAGTCACATCCACAGACCAAGACTTTAACCAAAGGGCTCTTCGGGCTAGTATTGTAAAACTAGAAATCTTTGCTCCAAGCCTAACAACTTGCATACTGGCATCACAGATAAAAGTATTAGCCAGCTTTAGAGCCTTGATCCTATCCTGGATCTCCTCTATAGTAGTCTCCTCTGAAATTAGATCAGACCAAGAGTCACACCAATAAGAGGCTGCACCAGCAACTGTTGCAATACTAGCAACTGGTTGCCACTGCAAACCCTGATGAAGAAACATCTTTCTTAATTAACTCTCCAGTTTCTTATCCATAGAGTCTCTAAAAGAGGAACTATCCTCAAGAGGAATAGTAGTTCTCTTGGCTAAGGTAGATATAGCGCCCTCTACTCTAGGAACAGTGCACCACAGAACTCGCACTGAATCAGCCACAGGAAACATATTTTTAAACACAGGAGAGGGGTTCAATAAAACACTCGGCATCTCCCATTCCTGAGATATAATGTCAGATATGCGTAGATGCTCCAGTTTAAATCTAAATCTAAAATGAACCCCCTCAGAATCTATTGTACTAGGAACTGCAGATTCTGAATCAGAGATCTCACCCTCAGAAGCTGCAGAGGAATGATGTGAATCTGTCAAAGACTGGGACATGTTAACAGAAGGCTGAGACAATCCCTGAACAGCATTATCCTGAGAAAAAGAAGGCTCAGATAAGGAATCCTTATCCTTAGATAATAAAACCTTATTAAGGCAAGGGGAACAAAATTGCACAGGAGATATAGCCTGAGCATCTGCACAATAAAGACATTTATAAAATGACAGAAAAAGCTTGGGATTGGCTTCCATAGTAAATAAAATAGCATTTTACTTCCTTTACACTCTAATTTCAATATAAAAAAATAGAATAAAATTCTAAGCATAGTGATAAATAATTATTAAAACCGGCACGAGACTCACCCAACCAGTAACCAGGAATTCAATCCACTCCAGCAGATAAATTCTGTTCAAACTACAGATCCTAGAAAGCTGCAAACATTAGAGAGAAGTGACAGGCAGGAAAAACATTCTAATGCCAGAAAATCCGGTCTGTCTCCTTGAAAATCCGGCTTCCAAAGAGCCGGCTAGAAACAAACTGATCAGCACTCAGGATGTAACTGAGCGGTCACATGATCGCAAATTCAAAAGTAAGGTGCGGTCCAGCAACTTTCTTAAAGAGATATTACCCAAACTAAATAAAAGGTAAACTTGTGCAAACAAATCCCCATAGCCAAAATCAAAAAAGCCTTCACATGACAGAACAGTGCCCTGAACTGCTGCCCAATAAATCCCCAACCATTAAAAGGGATATTCAGTCCCACCTTGTTCTCTAAGTATCTTTTTTTCTTTCCAGTGGTGGAATAATCAAATCATTGAGTGTAAAGAATATTCCCCTCAAGTGGACACTTTCACTGATTTCAAAGTTTTTACATATAGTAAATTCATTTTAAAGCAGTTTTCTCTGGTTTAATACATTTTTACCTTAACTTGTAGATGTGCTTCTACTGTTTTTATGTTTATTAGAAGCATATTTAAAAAAATAAAATTAATAGAGCAGAAGACTTTGTAGACAAACAGTGTAGAATCTTATATATATATCTACTACTGTAAGTGTAAACCATTGTGAACATTACTATCACAGCCATATAGACAGGGAGATGGTTATAAAGGGCTGGGATAGAAAGCATAAAAATACATAAATTTGACCAAATAGCTGCATTATTCAGCCACAACCATTGCTAACAGGTGCATAAAATCCAGAACATGGCTATTAAATCTCCATAGACAAACATTAGCAGTACAACTTTTCATACTGAAGAGCTCAGTGACTTTAAACGAGGGATTGTCATAGCATGATATCTTTGTCATATAAGTTTGTGAAATTTTTGCCCTACAAGATCTGGTCTGGTCAACTGTAAGTTATATTATTGTGAAGTGAAAATGTCTAGGAGCAACACCAGCCAAACCACGAAGTGGTAGATCATGCAAACTCAGAGTAGGGGTGCTGAGTACTGAAGCTCATAGTGCATAACAATTGTCTATCATCTGTTGCACCCATCAATGCAGAACTCTTACACCTCTGCCCTTCGCTTAGCTAAGCAAACATACTTCTCCTCTCTTATATCCACTCACTCTTCAAACCCGAAAAGACTCTTCTCCATTTTCATCTCTCTCCTCTACCCACCTGCACCACCCCCATCATCTGCATTCAGTGCTCAAGACCTTGCTGACTATTTTTTCAATAAAACACTTGCCATCCGAAGAAACATCCCAACACAAACCTGCAATCTCCCAACTTCGCTCCCAGTCACCCCCTCTGCCACTCTCTGCACCTTCCTCCCAACCACTGAGAATGAAGTGGCTTCCCTTTTGTCTTCTTCACACCTCACTACCTGCCAACTTAACCCTATTCCTTGACATCTAATTCCCCCTCTGTCTCCCACCCTCACTTCGGCTCTTACTCACATATTCAACCTATCCCTTTCTACTGGCTCATTCCCTGCCTCCTTCAAACATGCAAAGGTCACCCCCATCCTCAAAAACCCCTCCCTTGACCCTAACTCCCCTGCAAACTACTGCCCCATATCACTGCTCCCGCTAGCTTCAAAATTCCTTGAAAAACTAGTTTTCGATCGCCTAACCCAATTCCTGTCCTCCAACTCATTGCTCGACCCCCTGCAATCTGGCTTCCATCCCCAACACTCAACTGAGACTGCCCTCACCAAGGTTACTAACAATCTCCTTTCTGCTAAAAACAAAGGCTACTACTCTATACTCATCTTACTTGACCTCTCTGCTGCCTTTGACACTGTTGACCATCCCCTTCTCCTACGGACCCTCAACTCTCTTGGGGTCTGTGACACTGCCCTCTCCTGGATCCACTCCTATCTCTCTAACAGATCCTTTTCTGTCTCTTTTGCTGGTGACTCCTCCTCTCTTTTGCCTCTGTCTGTTGGAGTACCTCAAGGCTCTGTCCTGGGTCCTCTACTCTTCTCTATTTACACTTCTTCACTTGGTAAACTTAGCAACAGCTATGGCTTCAGCTATCATCTCTATGCTGATGATAGCCAGATCTACCTTTCCACCCCTGCACTCTCTCCTTCTGTCAATTCTCACATTAGCGACTGCTTATCTGGCATTTCCTCCTGGATGGCCTCTCACCACCTAAGAATAAACATGTCCAAGACCGAACTACTTCTAATTCCCCCCTCTAACTCTACTCCAATTTCCAATTTTTCTATCACTGTTGGCAGCACCACTATCTCCCCATCACCCCAAGTCCGCTGCCTCGGAGTCACGCTTGACTTAAATCTGTCCTTCATTCCCCACATCCAATTGCTCTCTTCATCCTGCCGCAACCACCTACGCAATATCTACAAAATTCATCCCTTTCTAAGTGCTGAAACTACTAAACAGCTAATCCAATTTCCCGACTTGACTACTGTAACAACTTACTAACTGGCCTCCCTCTCTCCCGCCTCTCTCCCCTCCAATCCATCCTAAATGCATCTGCCAGGCTAATCCACCTCTCTCGATGCTCTGTTTCTGCTGCACCTCTCTGTGAGTCCCTTCACTGGCTCCCCATTCACAACAGAGTTAAATTCAATATTCTCACCCTGACCTACAAAGCCCTCACCAATGCTGCCCCACCCTACCTGTCCTCACTTATTAACAAATATACTCCTGCCCGCCACCTAAGATCCAACAATGACCTGCTTCTTGCGTCCTCTACCTTCACCTCCTCTCATGCTAGACTACAGGACTTCTCTCATGCGGCACCAACCCTCTGGAACACACTTCCTCATGCTGTAAGACTTGCCCCTAACCTCTCCTCCTTTAAATGTTCCCTGAAGACCTTTCTGTTCAGGGAAGCTTATCACCCGACTTATTAACAAACTAACTTCACTTAACTAACAGTTGCCCTTTATCTCCTCACTAATATCATTCTCACCTTTGAGTCCCCACCTCCTGTTTCCCATCCTCCTACTCATCTAGATTGTAAGTTCCCATGGGAATAAGGCCCTCAATTCCCCCCTGTATTTTGTCTGAAAATTTTTCTCTTTTATCGTATTGTTTCTCCATTGTACTGTTTTCCTTGTACCCATGGGCAGCGCTGCGGAATCTGTTGGTGCTTTATAAATAAAGAATAATAATAATAATAACTCCAAACTCCCTCTGCAAGGCACATCAGCACAAGAACTGTGTCCGAGCAGCTGTACACAAGCCTCACATCAACATGCTCAATGCCAAGCATCATTTGGAGTGGTGCAAAGCATTATGCTCTGGAGCAATGGAAACATGTTCTCTTGAGTGATAATTCACGCTTTACTAACTGGTAGTCTGATAGAAGTATCTGGGTGTGGCAGATGCCAGGAGATCTATCTACTTAAATTCATAGTACCTACGTAAAGTTTGGCAGAGGAGGGATAATCGTCAGGGACTGCTTTTTTTTTTTGTCTATTTTATTTTTTTTTATTTTTTTTATTATGGTAGCAATATCACAGAAGTACATACAGAATAGACATCATGTCAAAACTTGTCTCAAAGAATAGAGATAAAGACAGCGTTCACAACAATATGAAAGTTTGCATAATGTGTATTAAAGTCATTTATCATCAGTCCCCTCTTTTTATTTTTTGTAATTTCGTGCTCGGACACACCTCCAATGACTGCCAGGGCCGCAGTTGGGACCAGAAATCACAATGTTCAAAGGAGGGCAGATGAACTAGTACCCTTCAAACTTGTGCAAAGTAACTAATAGTATTGTTAATGTAAGGGAAATCATCAAATAACAAGGAATACTTAAGTAGACATAGCAACATGTTCCGTGTTAGGGTCTGAAGAGTATTCTTGCATGGAGGTGATAATCAGGGAGAGCGGGGGAAAAGGAATTGGGAAATAGGTAAGCGGGGGGAGGTCTTCAAGGGGATCAACTCCCTACCTACTCACTGCAGCCTCCCCCCTCGTGGCATGGAACTTTGTGAATAGAGATGAATTAAGTAGGATTTTGTAGTGAAAGGAAAAAGATCCACATAAGAATTTGCCTGTGATCTACCTTCGTTCCCACTGTGTTAATGTGTGGGAGCCGGATTTGGGGAACCCCCAGGATATAAGCAGTGAAGTAAATCTGAGGTATTCAAATCAAAATTTTCTCGGAACGTTAGTGACTGGGAAATCATTGGGAGGCAACATGAGTTTATCTCCCCAACACATCCCAACAATTGAGTTGCAAGTCAGGTAAGCAATATAGCAAAGCTTTAATTTCATGCACTGGGGAGGGGTGCCACCAACTGATGGGAGCAAAGTTCTCGCCAGTACATGAGACAGGTCTTCATAATGGAATTGTGTATTTCACTTTGAGGACATCGGTGTGTTCGGGAATCCATATTAAGTCATCTAAGTTCACCACTCTTGGCAAAGATGCCTGATCCTGCTGATCCCATCTAGAATCATCCAACCTAACTGCCCAGGCAGCAATGTGCGACAACATTGCAGCCTTATAGTAGTGTATGTTTGGGGCTCATAGGCCCCCACTTCTCATTGGTTTTTGAAGCTGGTGAAGTGAAATGCTAGAGGGGCGTCCCTGCCAAATGAACTTTGTGAAAACAGATTGAAAATTATTAATAAGGTAGATGGGGACAGCTACTGGGAGGCACCTAAAAAGGTAGGTCAGTTTGGGGACTAGCATCATTTTTAGAGTCATCACTCTGCCCGCCCATGATACTTCTAGGGGAGACCATTTTGTAGTCAACTGTCTAAAGTCCTGAAGGAGGGGTTCATAGTTTTGTATCTTAGGATCATGAGATAGCACAACTCCTAGGTGTTTCAGCTTATCAATGGACCATTTAAACATAGATATTGACGGCAGATAAGAGCTATAGGCCCAGCAAGTCTGCCTGATATTACCTAACTGTATAAACTTATCTAGTTTGTCCCATGCATTTTTAAAGTTTGTCGCTACTACCTCTTGAGGAAGTTTATTCCATAAATCAACCACTCTTTCTGTGAAGAAGTACTTCCTCAAATTATTCCTGAATCTACTACCCTTTAGCTTGAGATCATGACCCCCTTGTTCTTGAATTTTCCATTTTATGTAAAATACCCACAGCCTCAGTTTTACTAAGCCCTTTTTAACGTACTTGAAAGTTGCTATCATACCCGGGTCCTTCCCTGGTTAGTCCTCCTAATCGCCTCTAATCTAATAGGTGATAGGCCCAGAGCAAATGCCCCTGTCTTTGTATAGTTAATCTTATAATAGGATAATCTCCCAAACTCTGTCAGAAGGTTAAATAAAGCCGGTAGGGAATGCTCTGGTTCTGATATAAATACTGTCAAGTTTTCAACAAACAAAGCTAAAGTATGGAGAGTTTCATATAACATCAGGCCTTGTATATTTGTACTCATCCTAATTTTACTGGCCAGGGGTTAATAATTAAAACAAACAGGAGTGGTGAAAGGTGGCACCCATGTCTGGTGTCATTCCTAATATCAAAGGATCTAGAGCAGAATCCAGTACCTTTTAGCCTGGCATAGGGCGCTGTATACAATGGAAAGTCAGTTAGGTGGAGAGTAACCGCGGTGATGTGTGTCAATCAACTTAAGAGCAGTGTGTTGATCAGCTAGCTCCCAAATCACAATACATGCAGTGTTTGAATATTGACAGGATTGTATAACCAGGTCCTGTGAGTTTTCCCTACCTCAGACTTGGACCGGTGAGATTCGTATGCCACCGCTAGATGCACATGTATAAGAATGAAAATGCAAAAACACTAGATATCTAGTAAATATACGCCAAGAGTCCACACCTCATACCTGTGTGCTGCTGGATCCTGAGCGACAGTCCGTTGCGGCAATATATCCGTTCTCCTTACTGTGTATGGATCGTCTCGTTCAGTTAGTATCCAGCTCCTGCGGTAAACCTGAGTGAGCTCTGATGGCTGCAGTGGGTGACTCCTCCTTCCGTTAGCGTCCCAGGTGATGGGCGTAATGATGCGGTCAGGATATTGGTGCAATACCTAGCTGCTGTGCTACACTAGAGGCCGGTCAAATGAGAGCAAAGAGTGAAAAAGGAGCACAAGCAGCGGTTCAATGCACAAAAATTAATTTATTTACAAGTGGCAAACATAGCGCCTTGGCGCTCAGAGTGAAGAAAATTAACACGTTTGTCAAACAAACAAACAAAACCGTGAGAGGGGAGAAAAACACCCCGGGGTAAATACTGACAAAAATCAATGAGACTAGCGTTAAGAAAACAGGTATACGCGTTTCAGCTTACAGCCTTACTCATTACCTGGCTAAAACACAGTGAAGTGAACTTAAAAACAGTGGCTAGTCATCCTATTGGTAGTTGGGAACACTCCCCTCAATTAATCCTCCAATAGGTATTTATTTACGTAGCTATGAACACCTGAGAAAGCACAGAGGTATGCACTGTTGTCAGCACACAGTAAATACATCTGGAATAGAATAGAAATAAACAATTCCTGTACATTATGTGTAATAACAATCCAATATGTATAAACAATTTCAGTGATCAAAAATGGATTAAAAATGAATTCAATTCAATGGGAGAGAGGAAAGAGAACTCCGGACCCAGCTGGAAACATTTATGGTGCTGGGAAACCGCTTCATAATTGCTGAAATGAAAAATACAGATAATATAAGCACGGAATAACAGTTGTTTGCATCCAGAGACATACAACTCATATAAATATTAAGCTATAGTCAGTAGACCCTAGGCATACATACTGAACCTTAAGCTATAATAATAATAATAATAATAATGGTACAGTTAACCCTTAATAAAAATAAAGTCAAAGAGTGTCTACAAATACCTAAGTGC
The DNA here is from genome assembly GCF_027579735.1 of Bombina bombina. Classification (NCBI taxonomy): domain Eukaryota; kingdom Metazoa; phylum Chordata; class Amphibia; order Anura; family Bombinatoridae; genus Bombina; species Bombina bombina. The sequence goes on along the minus strand of NW_026511052.1, from coordinate 116,362 downwards.
TGTTATCATATGCATTCCTTGCCATACTGGACAATAGGTAGCTTCATTATTATAGAGAGCCTTATTTACAATAGAAAAATAGTCCAGAGGGCAAGCTGGAGTACCAGGGACCTGGAAAGTTATACTAAAGTATCCTGAGTTGATAGGCTCCTACGCTCCAGGGGTAACATAGTATAGACAGGGTGAACCGGGTGGGGGAGAGGATAGGCCCTACCAAAAATTGATGAGGTCATATTCCGAATTAAGGCCCTCTGGAACTCTTGTCATGAGTTTAAAAATCCAGAAGGCCTCCCTCTCCCCCAACCTGCGGACCCTGTCGACTCCCCCCTTACAGGGAGCCACCCTCTCAATGATGGTCCAAGAAAAGGAGCTAGTGTCTTTCTGGTGTGTACCCGCAAAATGTTGGATCAATGCTGTAGTGAGTACACCCGCCCTTATATCACTAAGGTGCTCTTTAATACGGGTTCTAGCCTCTCTTGTCGTGAGGCCTACATATTGGAGGGAACATTCCCTACAAGAAATGACATAAACCACATATGTAGACCTACAATTGAGGCAAGAATCTATCATAAAATTCTGACCTGTCATTAGTGAGATGAACTGGTTACCAGGGGCCAGCTTCTCACAGGCCACACATGTACGATGGTGGCAGTGAAATGTACCCTTACAGCTCAACCATGAAGAAGTGGGTTGTCCTGTCTTTTTAATTCTTGTGGGTGCCACAATGTTGCCTATTGTTCTGTTTTTCTTGTAGGAGTACCTTAGGCCATCTGTAACCACTTTCTGGAGTTTGTCATCTGCAGATAGCATATTAAAATTATGTCTCACTATTTGGCAGATTTCCCTGTATTGTCTTGAGTACTCTGTTAAAAAGACAACTTTGTTGTGTTTCCCTTCCTGAGTACAGGATTTAGGCCTAAGAAGTCTTTCCCTAGGTATTCCTCTTACAGTGTTCCTAGCTTTTGTGATGACAGAACTCCTATAGCCCCTCTCTTTCAGACGTATGGTCAGTTCATTGGCCTGTTTCTCATAGACCTCTGCATCACTGCAGTTCCTTTTCAGCCTAATGAACTGACCCTTCGCTACTCCTTTAAACACTCCTGGCGGATGGCAGCTAGCTGCATGTAGCAGTGAGTTGCCCGAAATGGGTTTGCGGTAGGTCTCTGAGCTGATAAAGGAGGAGTCACCCACCGCAGCCATCAGAGCTCACTCAGGTTTACCGCAGGAGCTGGATACTAACTGAACGAGACGATCCATACACAGTAAGGAGAACGGATATATTGCCGCAATGGACTGTCGCTCAGGATCCAGCAGCACACAGGTATGAGGTGTGGACTCTTGGCGTATATTTACTAGATATCTAGTGTTTTTGCATTTTCATTCTTATACATGTGCATCTAGCGGTGGCATACGAATCTCACCGGTCCAAGTCTGAGGTAGGGAAAACTCACAGGACCTGGTTATACAATCCTGTCAATATTCAAACACTGCATGTATTGTGATTTGGGAGCTAGCTGATCAACACACTGCTCTTAAGTTGATTGACACACATCACCGCGGTTACTCTCCACCTAACTGACTTTCCCTTGTTTGCTGCTTAATCATTCGTGTACACGTGGGGTCTAGGCCAGACTCCAGGGAGAGTAACTGAAGTCCTAGGTGGTATCTGCACCCATTGGTGTTATTGGCACACAATTATTGCTACCATTTTTCAAATATCTTTTATTGTGTGAGCGTTTTTTGCGGTCAGGTATGAGTGAAGGGGGTAATACTGAAGTAGCTTCACTGTTTTCACTGAGGAATGCACAGGAAAGGAACACTGCACCTGTGGATTATAATAAGGTGTTTTCTACTGACAAATCCCATTATAGCTTGGTTGCCCTATTTGAAGAATTAGAATTTCTACTCCTAAAAGAAAACAAGCTCATTTGGGATATAAAGACTTTAACTAAATATCAGGAATTGGGCATCATACCCAGGGGACTGAGGCTAAACAAATTTCCAACTTTCGTCACAGATGATAAAGTATTTATTGATCTGTGGAATGGCCACCTGAGTACCTGCTCACAGAAACTTATGCAGTTGATCTGCGAATATAAACAGAAATCCCTAGAGGAGCTAACAATAAAAATCAAAGAGGTTCAGAGGGAACTCAACAATACGAGCAAGGAACCAAGCTATTTAAAGTTTGACAGCACACTTCAGCAAATAATAGCAGAAGCTAAAACATTGCTATTGGAAATAAAACACAGTAAATACCTTAGAGATCAGCTAGATTACGACTTGAATCGTTTCTATGTATGGAACAAAAAGGATAGACAAACTTTAAGGAAGGAACAAAATAGAAATACATTTTACCCAAATAAATCAAGGGGGAACAACAGACATAGGCAAAGTAGAAGGAGAGTGAACTTCTTTGAAAGTGAAGGTGAATCGTGTGATGAGGGATCTGGATCGGGTGGGGAAGAATTACCACCTAAGACACCAGCTACCAGACCAAAGGATAATTCAATACCTCTACCACCCTCTATACTCAAAACACAGGCTCCACAGCCTCGCTCACATTATAGGGAAGAAACAAGATGTGTAGAGACGAGCACTACAGAAGCTATGGAAGTGGAGAGAGTACAATTGGAACAGGTTTTTCAGGTCCCCCAAAGAACACCAGACGGGGGGGGAGGCGCCAGCAAGGATCAAAGCCATCAATACAAGGACCAAAGGAGGTATCCCCAGAGGAGGGGCCGAGGCCGAGGCAACTACAGAATGTACTGAATCTTTCAGATGTGGTGTTGACCAAACATGAACTGGAGGTACTGAGTCTGGGACTGTCCTTTACACCCACTGCAGACTTTAATCTGTTCAGGACATTACTTGATGTCAATAAACTAATTCGGAAACTAACACTGAGAAAGTTCTACCATTCCCAAGAGGGAGGGAGTGATGAGAGCCACGTATCCATTCCCAGGAACAGCTCAGGAGGCTTGGTAGGCCTAGGGCCCGATAATCAACTAAGTTTCCAGGAACTCTGTGACATTAGGTCTCTGGAGACACTAGGGGATGAGGCCAGTGGGGCTGGGTATATACAGGTTCCATCCTTTAAGTGTAAGTCCTCGTTCTATCCCATCCAGAACAGAGGCCAAGTCCTGGAGAAATTCCAACAGAGGGTAGAATCAGACCTCACAAAGTTGTATTATAAGTCAGAGAGGGGCAAACATAACAACATATCAGCACTACAGAGGAAGGCACTAGACAGCCTAGCCAGCAATGAAAACATAGTGGTGAGGGCCGCAGATAAGGGTGGCACCATAGTGGTGCTCTATGCCAGTAGCTTCAGGGAGGAGGCCTACAGGCAATTAAGAAATATTGATGACTACAGTGCTCTGCCGGGTGATCCGACGGGGAGGTTCCAGCGACGGTTGGCCTCCCTCGTGGACGATGGTGTGGAGCTAGGCTTTATTGATGCCAAGACACGTGATTATCTCATAGTGTCTAATCCCACCATTCCTACATTTAACCACCTGCCTAAGGTCCACAAATCCACTGAAAATGTAGAGGGGAGGCCAATCGTGAGTGGCATTGGATCCCTGCTGGAGCACCTGTCAGAGTGGCTGGATCATGTTTTGCAGCCAATGGTGAGTGCTCTATGGAGCTTTCTCTCAGATACTAAGCATGTACTCAATCTTCTCTCTAGAGTAGTTTGGAGCAAACACTATGTTTGGTTGACAGCCGATGTAAAATCGCTATATACCTCTATTCCACACATGGTTACAGGCCATGGTTACAGGCCATTCGGTTTTTCCTAGAAAAACAATATGGACCGGAATCAAACTTTGTGAACTTTGTGGTGGAAGTTACCAACTTCCTTCTCAACCATAACTACTTTGAATTTGAGGGGGATTTCTTTCTCCAGAGGCGTGGGAAGGCTATGGGGGCGAAATTTGCCCCCTCCTACGCCAACTTGTTTATGGGTTGGTGGGAGCTGTCCCACGTCTATGGAGATGGGAATCCTCACAAAGACAAAGTAGTTTGGTACGGTCGCTATATCGACGACCTCCTATTTATATGGGGAGGTAGTGAATCTGAATTACAGACATTCATAAGAAGTCTTGATGATGACTCTATGGGGATTCACTTTACAAATGAGATACAAAGTGACACTATCAACTTTCTAGATGTGACTCTTAGAGGTAGACAGGATCAGTTTATCAGCTCAGAGACCTACCCCAAACCCATTTCGGGCAACTCAATGCTACATGCAGCTAGCTGCCATCCGCCAGGAGTGTTTAAAGGAGTAGCGAAGGGTCAGTTCATTAGGCTGAAAAGGAACTGCAGTGATGCAGAGGTCTATGAGAAACAGGCCAATGAACTGACCATACGTCTGAAAGAGAGGGGCTATAGGAGTTCTGTCATCACAAAAGCTAGGAACACTGTAAGAGGAATACCTAGGGAAAGACTTCTTAGGCCTAAATCCTGTACTCAGGAAGGGAAAGACAACAAAGTTGTCTTTTTAACAGAGTACTCAAGACAATACAGGGAAATCTGCCAAATAGTGAGACATAATTTTAATATGCTATCTGCAGATGACAAACTCCAGAAAGTGGTTACAGATGGCCTAAGGTACTCCTACAAGAAAAACAGAACAATAGGCAACATTGTGGCACCCACAAGAATTAAAAAGACAGGACAACCCACTTCTTCATGGTTGAGCTGTAAGGGTACATTTCACTGCCACCATCGTACATGTGTGGCCTGTGAGAAGCTGGCCCCTGGTAACCAGTTCATCTCACTAATGACAGGTCAGAATTTTATGATAGATTCTTGCCTCAATTGTAGGTCTACATATGTGGTTTATGTCATTTCTTGTAGGGAATGTTCCCTCCAATATGTAGGCCTCACGACAAGAGAGGCTAGAACCCGTATTAAAGAGCACCTTAGTGATATAAGGGCGGGTGTACTCACTACAGCATTGATCCAACATTTTGCGGGTACACACCAGAAAGACACTAGATCCTTTTCTTGGACCATCATTGAGAGGGTGGCTCCCTGTAAGTGGGGAGTCGACAGGGTCCGCAGGTTGGGGGAGAGGGAGGCCTTCTGGATTTTTAAACTCAGGACAAGAGTTCCAGAGGGCCTTAATTCGGAATATGACCTCATCAATTTTTGGTAGGGCCTATCCTCTCCCCCACCCGGTTCACCCTGTCTATACTATGTTACCCCTGGAGCGTAGGAGCCTATCAACTCAGGATACTTTAGTATAACTTTCCAGGTCCCTGGTACTCCAGCTTGCCCTCTGGACTATTTTTCTATTGTAAATAAGGCTCTCTATAATAATGAAGCTACCTATTGTCCAGTATGGCAAGGAATGCATATGATAACAGCACTTAGGTATTTGTAGACACTCTTTGACTTTATTTTTATTAAGGGTTAACTGTACCATTATTATTATTATTATTATTATTATAGCTTAAGGTTCAGTATGTATGCCTAGGGTCTACTGACTATAGCTTAATATTTATATGAGTTGTATGTCTCTGGATGCAAACAACTGTTATTCCGTGCTTATATTATCTGTATTTTTTATTTCAGCAATTATGAAGCGGTTTCCCAGCACCATAAATGTTTCCAGCTGGGTCCGGAGTTCTCTTTCCTCTCTCCCATTGAATTGAATTCATTTTTAATCCATTTTTGATCACTGAAATTGTTTATACATATTGGATTGTTATTACACATAATGTACAGGAATTGTTTATTTCTATTCTATTCCATATGTATTTACTGTGTGCTGACAACAGTGCATACCTCTGTGCTTTCTCAGGTGTTCATAGCTACGTAAATAAATACCTATTGGAGGATTAATTGAGGGGAGTGTTCCCAACTACCAATAGGATGACTAGCCACTGTTTTTAAGTTCACTTCACTGTGTTTTAGCCAGGTAATGAGTAAGGCTGTAAGCTGAAACGCGTATACCTGTTTTCTTAACGCTAGTCTCATTGATTTTTGTCAGTATTTACCCCGGGGTGTTTTTCTCCCCTCTCACGGTTTTGTTTGTTTGTTTGACAAACGTGTTAATTTTCTTCACTCTGAGCGCCAAGGCGCTATGTTTGCCACTTGTAAATAAATTAATTTTTGTGCATTGAACCGCTGCTTGTGCTCCTTTTTCACTCTTTGCGCTGTATACAATGACATGACTGCGGGAACTAACTTATCAAGTGAAAGAAGCGAAGCACCTCTGTCATGTAATCCCACCGCACCCTGTCAAATGCTTTTTCAGTGTCTAGTGACAGAATGTCCAGTGGGATCTTGAGAGATGCTGTCTTAGAGAAGAGGTTCAATAACTGCCTAGTGTTATCCGAGCCCTGCCTTCCGGGGGGTGAAACCCCCCTGATCGTGGTGGATTAACCGGGGAAGGACCCGGTTCATCCTATTGGCTAAGATCTTTTAGAGTATATTTTTACATCATCAACGTTTATTAGGGAGAATGGGCAATAACTCTCACATAAGCTAGGATCCTTTCCTTGTTTTGCAATGGTGACGATAGTTGCCTCTAGGTATTCCCTAGGGAAATGACCCAGTTCAGAAGCCAAATTAAAGACCCGAACCAAGACAGGGCTGAGAATTGCAGATAACTTTTTATAGAATAGGGCCCCATACCCATCCGGGACTGGTGCTTTATGCAGTTTAAGACCTTTAATAGTGGTCACAACCACCTCAATGGAGATGTCAGCAGTCAGAGAGTCTAGCAGGTCCTCATGGACACTTGGGAGCTGGAGTTAGGCCAGAAGTATGGGGCTTTTTTCAGGGTTTGGGTTCTGCCCCTTAGTTTCAGTGAAGGGTCATCTTTATGCTACAGGATACAAAGTCATTTTAGGCAATTGAGTGCTTCCAAGTTTGTGACAACAGATTAGGGAAAGCCCTCTCTTGAGACTGTGCCCCTGTGTACAAAGCAAGGTGTACATAAAGACATGGTTAATGACTTTGGTGTGGAGAAACTCAAGTGTCTTGCACATAACCCTGACCTCAACCCCTTTGAACAAATTTGAATTGGAATGCCGATTGAGAAGCAGACCTTTTTGTCCAACATCACTACCTTACATCACAAATGCTCTTTTGGCCTAATGGGCACAAATTCCCACAGACACACTGTTTTTGTTGTAAATTTAGATGGAGTACTGCTGTTTCAAAGTAAATGTGGTTGGGTAAGGTGTATAGCTGGGAGATTTGCATTAAGGAGGTTAATGTTGTTCTCCATTTGACACTATTTAAATGAAATCCATCCAGTCCTTTATATTAGTGTTTATTTATTGACATGATTTGTATTTAAAATTGTATTGTAGCTCCAAAAGACTGTTCAAATTAGCTGTGTCTTCTTTACTTTGATCTGGTCCAAAGTCTTAATTTTTAGAAGTTGTTCATACCTCTTTTCAAAGTAGTAGCTGATAGTTCCAAGTGCTTACCATGTAAGGTGAACATCTGAACTTGGATTTGATTGTCCACAATTATAGCTCTAGACTAATCAAGAGTTCTACTCTACTTAGCAAGTGAAAAGCAATGGGTTTTCTATCCTAGAATGAGAATAAGTTGATTATTCTTAGAGCATATCACTCACTTCCCTGGAACAGCAATTGTTTGCTTAAAAGGATAGATAATCCCTTTATTACCCATTCACCAGTTTTGCATAACCAGCACAGTTATATTAATATATGTTTTATCTCTGTGATTATCTTCTATCTAAGCCTCTGCAGACTGCCCCCCTTATTTCAGTGCTTTTGACAGACTCCTAAATAACTCCACGGGAGTGAGCACAATGTTATCTATATGACACACATGAACTAGTACTGTCTAACTGTGAAAAACTTTCAAAATGCTCTGAGCTAAGAGGAGGTTTTCAACGGTTAAGAAATCAGTTTGAACCTAGCTAGGCTTAACTTTTCAATAATACCACCAAGGGAACAAAGCAAATTTGATGATAGAAGTAAATTGGAAAGTTGTTTAAAATTGCATGCACTATCTGAATCATGAAAGTTTAATTTTGACTAGACTGTCCCTTTAAGGCACAAATTTAAAGAGACATACTAAAATTCATCATGTGTTGGTTAAAACAATTGCATAAACATACTACCTATGCATTGAATGCCTACTACAATGATTTACACTTATATTTATACAAAGAGAACATAATTGCCATATACATATTTGTTACATATTTTGTATACTAACTTTTTTCTCACGGTGATATGGATTTTATTAAGACACACGTTAAGGACAGGCAAACTAATATTAGCGACTTATGACAAGAGCATAGCTCAAAGCTTTTTGTTTAGCTGTACACTATGGTATTTGAGACCACTTCGTATTGATACCTATATATTTGACCTTCATTGCATTAAAATAAGGTACACTGCTTACGAGCTAATAGTGTATTGCTATGATAGATAGATATATATATATATATATATATAATGCTTACTGATAGTAAAGGTTAATCATAAATATATAGTTGTACTGTAAATGTGGACAGAGCCAGGCAAATTTAAATAAACAGATCGAGGTCCCTTCTCATATTCATTCTTGGGGATTGCTTGTTTGTAAAGTAAACATCCAGAATACCTCTCTTTTATTTAACAATGTCTCTCTGTCTCCACCCCTTTTCCATCTTACTATGTGATCTATGCTCTATGTGATCTATGCCTTGTACAGTGAGAGCAGTAGTATCAGAATCATGCATTTGTTTAAAGTGTCTTGATGCTGGAGTATCTGAGTCTTCATCCTCTAAAATGTTCCAAAAATCTTTCATTCAGGGGTCTTTTGGTTTTCCGTGTGTACTGTATCTAACATATTTGGCAAGTCAAAAGGTACACAATAATGTGTTGTGTTGTAGCATAATTGATGAAAAATTTTTTATATCGTATTCTTGCTGTGTTGCACTGGTATGAAATTACAAGTTTTGCAAATCGGTCTTCTTCATTTGTAGAAGCCTTTTCTCTTTTGAAGCCAACATTTGTTGGGAATAGCTCTCATGTCTGAAGGAGACAAGTAGTTAGCCAGTATACTTCCCTTTCTGAGAATGAAATCACAGCCTTTCTCTACTATGTCCTTAACCACAGGATTAGAGTATAAACTAGGCAAAGACTGTCTGATAATCCTGCATATTTTGTTGTACTCTAGAGCAGTGTTTTTCAACCAGTGTGCCGTGGCACACTAGTGTGCCGTGAGAGATCCTCAGGTGTGCCACAGCAGACTGACAACAGTGTGACATATTTTTTAAACTTTGCTTGTTTTTTACTCCCAGTGCAGGGGTAGTTTGTAGGAGGCATGGCATAACAGCACAATACATACAGTATGTGTGTGTTTGTGTGTATGTGTATATATATATGCTGTATTAGGCTACAATGTGTGATTTTTTTAAAATTTTGGGATGGTGGTGTGCCACAGGATTTTTTAATGTAAAAAAGTGTGCCACAGCAAAAAAAAAAGGTTAAAAATCACTGCTCTAGAGTGTATGTAGTCATAAATTTGGGCCTTTGTCCCTTGAGCACTTTGGGATTACATTTATATTTCAATAATTGCTCCATAGGTATTTGATCCACGTTTTTTTAGCCATATTCAGAATATTCTTCCTATATCCACCTTATTTTAATCTCATAATTGCTTCTGTAGCCTGTTTTTGATATTCAATTTCTTTGGTGCAATTTCTTTTTATGTGTACAAGTTCCCCTTTCGGTATCCGCTTCATTACGTTTCTGGGGTGACAAATTAAATTGCAAAATTGTGTTCCAAGCTGTAGGTTTTCTATACATAGTGGTTTCAATTGGTTTCAATCGGATTGACCTTGCATTCTATTGGCTGATCGGAACAGCCAATAGAATGCGAGGTCAATCCGATTGGCTGATTGGATCAGCCAATCGGATTGAACTTCAATCTGATTGGCTAATTGAATCAGCCAATCAGATTTTTCCTACCTTAATTCCGATTGGCTGATAGAATCCTATCAGCCAATCGGAATTCGAGGGACCCCATCTTGGATGACGTCCCTTAAAGGAACCGTCATTCGTCATTAGTCTGTCGGTTGAAGAGGATGGCTCTGCGTCGGCTGGATGGAAGATGGCTCCGCTCCGGATGGATGAAGATAGAAGACGCCGCTTGGATGAAGACTTCTACCGGATGGAGGACCTCTTCTTGCTCCGCTTGGATGAAGAATTCGGCTCGGCTGGGTGAAGACGACTCAAGGTAGGAAGATCTTCAGGGGATTAATGTTAGGTTTATTTAAAGGGGGGTTTGGGTGGGTTAGAGTAGGGGTATGTGGGTGGTGGGTTTTAATGTTGGGGGGGTTGTATTTTTATTTACAGGTAAAAGAGCTGATTACTTTGGGGCAATGCCCCGCAAAAAGCCATTTTAAGGGCTGGTAAAAGAGCTGATTACTTTGTAATTTAGAATATGGTAGGGCATTTTATTAGTTTGGGGGGCTTTTTTATTTTATTAGGGGGCATAAATTAGGTGTAATTAGTTTAAACTTCTTGTCATTTTCTTTTATTTTCTGTAATTTAGTTGGGGGGTTTGTATTATAGATTAGTTTATTTAATTGTATTTTAGTTTAGCTAATTGTAGTTAATTTATTTAATTAATTTATTGATAGTGTAGTGTTAGGTGTATTTGTAACTTAGGTTAGGATTTATTTTACAGGTAATTTTGTAATTATTTTAACTAGGTAGCTATTAAATAGTTATTAACTATTTAATAGCTATTGTACCTATTAGTTATATTGTAGCTATATTAGGGTTTATTTTATAGGTAAGTATTTAGTTTTAAATAGGAATAATTTATTTAATTATAGTAAATTTATTTAGATTAATTTAAATTATATTTAATTTAGGGGGTGTTAGGGTTAGACTTAGGTTTAGGGGTTAATAACTTTATTATATTAGCGGCGACGTTGGGGGCGGGAGATTAGGGGTTAATAATTGTAGGTAGGTGGCGCCGATCTTAGGGAGGGCAGATTAGGGGTTAATACAATTTATTATAGTGTTTGCGAGGCGGGAGTGCGGCGGTTTAGGGGTTAATACATTTATTATAGTGGCAGGTAAGTCCGGTCGGCAGATTAGGGGTTAATAAGTGTAGGTAGGTGGCGGCGACGTTGGGGGGGGGGCAGATTAGGGGGTAATAAATATAATATAGGTGTCGTCGATGTTAGGGGCAGCAGATTAGGGGTTCATAGGTATATTGTAGGTTGCGGCGGTGTCCGGAGCGGCAGATTAGGGGTTAAAAAAATTTATTATAGGGTTTGCGATGTGGGGGGGGGCCTCGGTTTAGGGGTTCATAGGTAGTTTATGGGTGTTAGTGTACTTTATAGCATAGTAGTTAAGAGCTTTATGTTCCCGCGTTAGCCCATAAAGCTCTTAACTACTGACTTTTTTTGACGGTAGGAGTCTTGTCGGTAGAGGCTCTACTGTTCACTTCTTCCAAGACTCGTAATACCAGCGTTAGGCAAATCCCATTGAAAAGATAGGATATGCAATTGACGTAAGGGGATCTGCGGTAGCCTGGAGTCGCGGAAAGAAAGTTAGCGGTAGACCCTTTCCTGCCTGACTCTAAATACCAGCAGGCGTTAAAAAGCAGCGTTAGGACCCCTTAACGCTGCTTTTGACGGCTAACGCCAAACTCTAAATCTAGGCAATAGTTTTAGTCATGGGACTAGATTACAAGTGTCACACAATTGATAGTGATAAGGGCATTATCTTGGGCTTGGCCTCCCACAAATAATAACAAATACTCTTGTATTACTAGTGGATGGTTACAAATTTTAACCAAAACATATTAGTGCCGCCAAAGCAAATGTGTTTCACTTTCAGATATGTATATGTGTGAAGTGTTTTACGTTTAAGTTTCATTGAAATAGTATAGCACAGAACTAAATGAAGACCTCAAGTGTATTTTTTGCATTCCATCGACTTAGAGCTCAAGCCTTATCTAACATGAGTTTTACTGCTTGGGATCTCTTAATAATAGAAATGAGAGGATGGATAATTGTGGCATTATAGAATTTGGAATACAAGGATTCATTTGTTTTGAAATAAAATATTCTCAATAATCCCTCTATAAGAGGTTTATTGACAATATTATCATCATCTGTATTGTGCAATTAATAGGTCATTAAACACCAAATACATTTTATAAACATAGTATTGAGGTTATTCCCCATCTCCCTCTTGTCATGGGTACTGCTTTGATTAAATCTAGCTTTCACTACATTCCAATGCTGACTTGTTTGCACATGTGCAGTAACTCTCCTTCAGATACCTGCAGTGTAACCTAAGCTCCCTAATAGGAGCACCCATGGTTAGAGGGAGATGCATGAAATGTATTTAGGGCTAGACTACAAGTGGAGCGATCATTTAATGTGCCAGTTTGTGGGCACAAGTTAAATAACCAGCCATTACAAGTGGCTAGTTAACTCAAATTCATTAACCAGAGATCAAACCTCCTAGTTAATGAAATAAATATCCCCTTATTTTCCCCCCAAAACAGTGTAGTGTTAAAGTGAGCGGGTGTGGGTGTTAGAAAAAAACCGTCACTGAAAAGTGACTTTACATAGCGGTCTATGGGGACTGTGTTTAAACTGTAAATATATATGTATATGCTTATATATGTATATATTTATGTGTTATGTGTATATACACATATAAACACATAAATATATATGTATATGCTTATATACGTATATATTTATGTGTTATGTGTATATACACATATAAACACATAAATATATATGTATATATTCATATACATATATATTTTAAATATGCTGCCCATCGCTGCACGACTTACCTCCTTCACTGCGCTTGTTTCTCTGCGGCATCTTTTGGCATCATAACAAGGTTCCCACTGGAGCCTATGGAAGCGTGGACGCAATTTTTATTCGTAATACCAGCGCACATTTGCTTTTGCCGTGCAAATATTGCGCTCGCAAAAGTGCAATTTTAATTGTTAATTGCATAACAGATAATTGTACAGCCCATTTGCACATTTCTCCACAGATTACCGCAGTTTAGTAGTTAAGTACCACCGGAGCAGGGGATTCTGGGTTATAATCTGTAAATAAGCTTTACAAGGCCTCACTTTTTTACTTCTGGTATCCATGTTTAAATGGACAGTAAACACCAATTATAGATAATTTATTTTTTTACCATTTCCCAGTTTTGCATAACCACTGTTATAGAAACGTTTTACCTCTGTAATTACCTTGTATCTAAGCTTCTGCAGACTGCCTCCTTATCTCAGATCTTTTGACAGACTTGCATTTCAGGCAATTAGTGCTGACTGTTTAACAACTCCACGTGCATGAGTGCATTGTTATTTATATGAAACACATGAACTAAGGCCCTCTAGCTGTGAAAAACTGTCAAATGCATTCAGATAAGGGTTTAGAAATTAGCATATGAGCCTCCCTAGGCTTAGCTTTCAACTAAGAATACCAAGAGAACAAAGCAAATTTGATGATAAAAGTTAGGGGGTAAAACATATGTAGCTGGCGGTGGGGTCCGGGAGCGGCGGTTTAGGGGTTAATATATTTATTATTAGGAGTTAGAGGGGGGATTGCGGATAGAGGGGTATACGTGCCGGGCTATGTTTGGGAGGCGTGTTAGACGGTACAGGAGATTTAATACTATAGTAAGGTTTTGTAGGCGGCGGCAGTTTCTAAAGTGCCGTAAGTCACTGGCGACTCCAGAAATTTGTACTTACGCAGATTTCTGGACATCGCTAGTTTGTCAGACTTACGGCACTTTAGCATCTGACGGCGCTGTATATGAGATAGCTCGAGTTGCGAGCTGAAACTACGGGTGGCGCAGGTTTCCACGCTTGCGCCGAAACCTGCGCCGTATATCGGATCGCGCCCCTGGAATTTCTTTCACATTAACTAACACACCCACTAAGAGCAAATAAATACCACAGTTGACACAAGTTGACACAAGGTATTTTGTCACAATAGACAAATAATATTATTAAAGATAACACAGAGATACAGAGGTATTAATAGAAACGTCCAGACTCATAGCTGCTAAAGCGCTCCCCACCCCCACTGGATGAAGATGGAAGTCCGGACTTAAAGGGACACTAAACCCAAACATTTTCTTTTATCATTCAGGTAGAGAATACAATTTTAAACAACATTCCAATTTACTTCTATTATCAAATTTCCTTCATTTTTTAGATATCCTTTGTTAAAGAAATAGCAATGCACATGGGTGAGCCAATCACATGAGGCATCTATGTGCAGCTACCAATCAGCAGCTACTGAGCCTATCTAGATATGCTTATTAGCAAAGAATTTCAAGAGAATGAAGCAAATTAGATAATAGAAGTAAATTAGAAAGTTGTTTAAAATTGCATACTCTTTCTAAATCATGAAAGAAAAAATTTGGGTTTCATGTCCCTTTAAGGAACTGTGAGTATATTTTTTGGGATTAGTGTTATTATTATTTTTTTTTGGGGGGGGTGTTTTTTTTTTAGATTAGGGCTTTTTTTATTTTTTAATGGGCAGCAAAAGAGCTGATTGTCCTTTTAAGGGCAATGCCCATACAAATGCCCCTTTAGGGGCAATGGGTAGCTTAGTTTTTTAGACTTAGTTTATTTTATTTTGGGGTGTTGGTTGGGTGGGGTGTCAGGGGGTACTTTGCAATTTTTTTGAAGGTAAAAGCTGATTGCTTCCGGGCAATGCCCTACAAAAGGCCCTTTCAAGGGCTATTGGTAGTTTATTGTTAGATTAGGGGGTGTTTTTATTTTGGGGTGGCTTTTTGTGTTTTATAGGGGTATTAGATTAGGTTTAATTTGTATTATTTTGGATAATTTAGTTTATTATTTTTTGTAATCTTAGATTTTTTTTTATTTTTGTAATTTTAGTCTTTTTTTGTAATGTTAGTTTTATTTTATTTTTTCGTATTGTTAGGATTTTTTAATTTTGTAACTTAGTTTTTTTATTTTTCATTTTTTTTTTTTTTTAAATAGTAATGTTAGGTTTTATTTATAGTTTAAGCTTAGGTTTTGTTTTTTTTCACAGGTAAATATTTATTTATTTAAAGGTAGTTATATTGTAACATTAATTTAAAGTTAGGGGGGGTGTTAGGTTTAGGGGTTAATAGTTTAATTTAGTGTGTCGCAATGTGGGGGGAGGAGGCGGTTTAGGGGTTAATAGGTTTAGTTTAGTAGTTGTGATGTGGGGGGCAAGCGGTTTAGGGGTTAATAGCTTTATTATAGTAGTTGCGATGTGGGGGCCAGCGGTTTAGGGGTTAATAGGTTTAGTAGTTGCGATGTGGGAGGTGGCGGTTTAGGGGCTAATCACTTTATTATAATAGATGCTATGTGGGGGGCCGGCGGTTTAGGTGTTAATATGTTTATTTAGGTGTTAGCGATGCGGAGGGCAGCGGTTTAGGGGTTAATCACTTTATTTAGTGTCGCAATGTCGGGGGCGGCGGATTAGGGGTATTTAGACTAGGGGTTAGGGTGTTAAGTTTTTACATAGTTTTCTTGTCCCCATAGACATCAATGGGGATTGCGTTATAGTGATTGCTATTCCGCGATCGCAGGTGTTAGTTTTTTTCTAACACTTTCTCTCCATTGATGTCTATGGGGGTTTGGAGCATAACGCACCATAATACACAACACAAGAAGGTTTTTCTATGGAAAGTGCAATGCCGCTTAATTTTAGTGTTATTTAGTCAGCAGGCTTAGCGCACAACTTGTAATCTTGGTGACTGTTAGCTGTGGATTTCTGTGGAAAAATGGGATTAGGGACGGTACAAGGATATGTTGTGTGTCACTATGCTCACAGTGGAGAGGTTTTCCCCCTCATCTTTTTCACTCACCATAACTCATTTTGAGAGTAGTCAGGATGCCCTACACATACTTCTTTATGCAGCAAAAACAAATCTATTATGTGCTGTATCAAGTAGATGATAATAGCTGTTAACATTTTATTTCTCTTGCTATCCTGCTATGCTTCAAATTCAAAATATCAGTAGCAAAGAGAATATTTTTAAAATGGATATTAGAAGAAAAATGTGAGGCTTTCTGAAGCTCATTTATGTATCTGCCCAGAATTGCTTACTCTGATGGTAACAATGTAAATTGTGGCTCCCCCTTGAATTATTGTCTTAAAGGGACATGAAACCCCAAAAAAATTCCTTCATGATTCAGATAGAACATACAGTTTTAAATAACTTTCCAATTTACTTCTATTATCTAATTTGCTTTGTTCTCTGGGTATCCTTTGTTGAATTGTATACCTAGGTAGGCTCAGGAATTAGGAGCTAGCTGCTGATTGGTCTGCTAGCTCTCAGTAGTGCATTGTTCCTCCTTCAGCAAAGGGTATCAATAGAATGAAGCACAATTGATAATAGGAATAAACTGGAACTTTAAAAATGTATTATTATTATTATCATTTATTTGTATAGTGCCGCCAAATTCAGTAGCGCTGGGTACAATGATAGGGGTACACAATGACAAAGATTTGTGATAAAATGCAAAACATAACAAAACTAAATGAATCTTGTACAGGAGGAAGAGGGCCCTGCTCCGGAGAGCTCACAGTCTATAGGTTTAGGGTGCAGAGACATAAGGTTGGGGTAGCTTGTTACATGGGTTGTATTTGCAGCAGTGAGTCAGGCAGTTCATGTACATGTATTAGTTTGGTTCGGATGCGGGATGGAGGAGAGTTGGTACGCCTCTATGAATATGTGAGTTTTCAAGGAGCGTCTGAAGCTATACAAGGTTGGAGACAGTCTTATGGAGCGGGGTAGAGAGTTCCAGAGGACAGGAGCAGCACGTGCAAAGTCTTGTAGTCTTGTAGGCGGGAGTGTGACGTAGAGATAACAGGAGTGTAGAGATGTAGGTCAGAGGGTAATCGAAGAGGACGGGATGGGGAATATTTCCAGATGAGAGAGGAAATATAGTTGGGAGTTAGACTGTTGAGTGCTTTGTAAGTTAGGGTTAATACTTTAAATTGTATTCTGGAGTGTATGGGGAGCCAGTGTAGAGACTGGCAGAGCAGAGCGGTGGATGAGTCTAGCAGAAGCTTTCATAATAGATTGGAGGGAGGAGAGGCAGTGTTTTTGAAAGCCATTTAGGAGTAGATTGCAATAATCAATGTGTGACAAAATGAGGGAATGAATAAGTATTTTTGTTGTTTTTTGAGTAAGGAAGAGATGAATTCTAGAAATGTTGCGTAGGTGTGAACGGCAGGATTTGGTAAGCGCTTGTATATGTGGGTTGAATGTGAGTTCTGAGTCTAGTGTGACCCCAAGACAGCGGACCTGGGGGGAGGTGTTGAGAGTAGAGTCTCCAACCGTCAGAAAAATGTCAGGTGTCGGATGTCTCGAAGAGGGGGGGATAAGAAGCAGCTCGGTTTTGGACAGATTGAGTTGGAGGTAGTGTGAAGACATCCAAGAGAAAATTGCAGAGAGGCAAAAATGTATTTACTATCTAAATTGTGTAGGAAAAATGTGGGTTTCATGTCCCTTTAATATCCAAAGTTAATACTTAAATCACTGCTTGATACAAAATAAACATCATATGGAAAATGATTTGCATCTCTTTTGTACATAAAGCTACTCTCTCCTGATGCACATGTTGACACTGTACTAAGAGCATTTTATTTTCTTGTCCACCCCCTCATCAGGGAAAAAAAATCAGGATTCCCATGCTAACTTTAACTTATTTTTAGACTGGTCTGGACCCTTCTTGTTATAAATACATAGGGGCCTATCTATCAAGCTCCGAATGGAGCTTGATGCCCCTTTTGTCTGGCGAGCCTGCACGCTCGCCAGAAACAGCAGTTATGAAGCAACGGCCACAAAGACCGCTGCTCCATAACCTGTCCGCCTGTCCGCCTGCTCTGAGCAGGCGGACAGACAATGCCGGAAATCAACCCGATCGGGTTGATTGACACCCCCCTGCTGGCGGCCCATTGGCCGCGAGTCTGCAGGGGGCGGCGTTGCACCAGCAGCTCTTGTGAGCTGCTGGTGCAATGCTGAATACGGTGAGCGTATTGCTCGCCGTATTCAGCGAGGTCTGGCGGACCTGATCCGCACTGTCGGATCAGGTCTGCCAGACTTTCTTAAATAGGGGCCATAGTTTTAATCTAAGATGTGTAGCTCATTTATAGGAAAATGTAAATAACTATTTATTGGGTTGCATGTGAAGTGGACATTACATACATGTTTTATGCTATTGCTGTTCACATTGCCACCTATATTAACTCTTACTGCTTTTTATAACCTCCACTTGTTTCTATTTTATAGTTAAATCTCTTGATAATGTTTCTATAGTTCCCCCTGTCATCCCTGCAAATTGTTCTTACATGTTTTCTTCTTCCTCTTTACAGGAATGTTAAGAATATCTGGATAGAGGCAAATGCGTTTAGTGATGGAAATAATTATAAACAACAAGGTGAGATATAAAATGAAAGGTGTTATGTGTGGTTTCATTTAAAATAGTGAATAAATAATATTGTGTTAGGGATTATAGATATAACAGTATACTGTAAAATTGTTTTTCCCTTAATGTATTTCCAATGACTTGTTATACCAGCTGCCGAGTATAATATGTATGAGAAATTGCATTTTCAGGTTTATTTGTGTATATGAAATTGCTGGGGTTTTGCTTTGAAACCACAACCTATTATAATGGGTTAAGCTTGCAGGTAATATATCTCATAATGAAATAGCTTTGTGTACACACACACACTTGCATCCTTATCTTATATTTCTCTGTAAACCAAAGCCCAAAACTTAGGGGCTGATTTATCAATGCTTCAACTGATAATACGCTGGAATCTCGCGTCAAATTAGACGCAAAGGTGATCCGCCATAGTTAACAAAGCGTCAAGATCGTCAAATGTTGAAATGTGTGGCGTAATATACGCTCCCGTGATATCAATCCGATGCAGATCGATGCTTGTGTTATTCGAGCAGAATACTGATCATCCGCCGTCACATTCGACTCTATTTGACCCTCTTGCCAATTTATCAAACATTCAACAGGTATGCTCGCATCTATTCCGATGCAGTCTACCTATTGTTCAAACCGCCACCCTTGAGGCCGCGAATGCCATAGAAAACAATGGGAGTCTGAAAACACAGAAAGGTTATGTTCGATGCTGCAAGACAATGAAGCATTTTAGATAATAAAAGTAAATTAGGGAGATGTTACCCTACTTATGGATTATGTTACATCTTTTTCTTTAATTACAAAGCTAGGGGACAATATTATTGCTCCAAATTTGGTGCGAAGTATTGCTCCAAATTTGGTGCACTAGTAGATATAGGGATACAAATGAAATAAATACATTACATAATATAGCCAACTTACTTTTTTTTTGGTAAATCTATTTGCACCATGTTAAACGCATGTAATACAAGTCCCACTCTCCACTTCGCACCCAATTAGATGCAACACTTTTCGCACTAAATTTGACGCAATACTTAAACTCCTAAACAACCCACAAACTGGTAAAGTTTTCCACAACTTCTTATTGGTAAATGCATAATCATGTGATTAATGAAATCTGCCAATCTGATTGAAATATACGTTTTCTACTATCACTAACGAATTATATTGCTCTATACTTGAGTCATTGATCACTCATCAGAACTTGTAAGTGCCATTTGTTACATTATGTATTATACTTTGAAAGTATGTATATGTGAAATTAGTATTAAAGATAAACATTGATGATGACTTTAGGCCACAGAGTGTAATATTTCTGACAATGATTTTAATAATCAAATGAAGTTTGATTCAATATAATCTTAAACTGATAGCTCAAAGGGATAGTCTACCTAACATTAAACTGTCATGAATCACATAGAGCAGAAATTAAAATCACCTCTTTACTGTCATGCTATTTTTAGTTTTTTTTCCTTCTCTTGAATTCCATTTTCATTAAGAAATGTCATCTTAAATGCCAGCCCATTTCTTAAATCCTTGTGGGGTGGTGTTTAAAACTAATAAATACAACACACAGAGAAAACCCAGCACTCACTTACAAGCTCTCAGCTAAGATTTAAAAGCAAAAATGGAAAGGTTAGTCACCGCATCTGGCCAAATGGGACAAGCTCAGGTACCACGTCAAGGTCCTTTCCAATACCTGAGACCCTAAAACAGCCACACAATGCAAGCTTTCAAATCCAAACAAACTGAAAACAAGGGAAGGGTGCACAGGAATATGTAACCACCCTAGACATATACAAAACACGGAAGGGAACTGCACTCTCATACCGGACCGGGTACACATCCAATGACCCTGCAACATGCTCAGCCCTGGGTGCCACTGGCACTCACAGGAAGCTGTGCTGTCCCCAGAGCCACAAGCAGTTAACCCCAGACAGGTCTGGGTGCAAGAACCATAGGGAAAATTACAAAACAAATTAATACAACACACAGAGAAAACCCAGCACTCACTTACAAACTCTCAGCTAAGATTTAAAAGCAAAAATGGAAAGGTTAGTCACCGCATCTGGCCAAATGGGACAAGCTCAGGTACTACGTCAAGGTCCTTTCCAATACCTGAGACCCTAAAACAGCCACACAATGCAAGCTTTCAAATCCAAACAAACTGAAAACAAGGGAAGGGTGCACAGGAATATGTAACCACCCTAGACATATACAAAACACGGAAGGGAACTCCACTCTCATACCGGACCGGGTACACATCCCATGACCCTGCAACATGCTCAGCCCTGGGTGCCACTGGCACTCACAGGAAGCTGTGCTGTCCCCAGAGCCACAAGCAGTTAACTCCAGACAGGTCTGGGTGCAAGAACCATAGGGAAAATTACAAAACAAATTAATACAACACACAGAGAAAACCCAGCACTCACTTACAAGCTCTCAGCTAAGATTTAAAAGCAAAAATGGAAAGGTTAGTCACCGCATCTGGCCAAATGGGACAAGCTCAGGTACCACGTCAAGGTCCTTTCCAATACCTGAGACCCTAAAACAGCCACACAATGCAAGCTTTCAAATCCAAACAAACTAAAAACAAGGGAAGGGTGCACAGGAATATGTAACCACCCTAGACATATACAAAACACGGAAGGGAACTGCACTCTCATACCGGACCGGGTACACATCCCATGACCCTGCAACATGCTCAGCCCTGGGTGCCACTGGCACTCACAGGAAGCTGTGCTGTCCCCAGAGCCACATGCAGTTAACCCCAGACAGGTCTGGGTGTAAGAACCATAGGGAAAATTACAAAACAAATTAATACAACACACAGAGAAAACCCAGCACTCACTTACAAGCTCTCAGCTAAGATTTAAAAGCAAAAATGGAAAGGTTAGTCACCGCATCTGGCCAAATGGGACAAGCTCAGGTACCACGTCAAGGTCCTTTCCAATACCTGAGACCCTAAAACAGTCACACAATGCAAGCTTTCAAATCCAAACAAACTGAAAACAAGGGAAGGGTGCACAGGAATATGTAACCACCCTATACATATGCAAAACACGGAAGGGAACTGCACTCTCATACCGGACCGGGTACACATCCCATGACCCTGCAACATGCTCAGCCCTGGGTGCCACTGGCACTCACAGGAAGCTGTGCTGTCCCCAGAGCCACAAGCAGTTAACAAATTAATGTGTGTTGTATTAATTTGTTTTGTAATTTTCCCTATGGTTCTTGCACCCAGACCTGTCTGGGGTTAACTGCTTGTGGCTCTGGGGACAGCACAGCTTCCTGTGAGTGCCAGTGGCACCCAGGGCTGAGCATGTTGCAGGGTCATGGGATGTGTACCCGGTCCGGTATGAGAGTGTAGTTCCCTTCCGTGTTTTGTATATGTCTAGAGTGGTTACATATTCCTGTGCACCCTTCCCTTGTTTTCAGTTTGTCTGGATTTGAAAGCTTGCATTGTGTGGCTGTTTTAGGGTCTCAGGTATTGGAAAGGACCTTGACGTGGTACCTGAGCTTGTCCCATTTGGCCAGATGCGGTGACTAACCTTTCCATTTTTGCTTTTAAATCTTAGCTGAGAGCTTGTAAGTGAGTGCTGGGTTTTCTCTGTGTGTTGTATTAATTTGTTTTGTAATTTTCCCTATGGTTCTTGCACCCAGACCTGTCTGGGGTTAACTGCTTGTGGCTCTGGGGACAGCACAGCTTCCTGTGAGTGCCAGTGGCACCCAGGGCTGAGCATGTTGCAGGGTCATGGGATGTGTACCCGGTCCGGTATGAGAGTGCAGTTCCCTTCCGTGTTTTGTGTGGTGGTGTTTAAAACTAGACTGCAATCAGGAAGGCTTACACAGGTGCAGAGAGAAAACTGTCCCAGCTCTTAAAATATCCATTGATTGCAAATAAATACATATAATACCTGATTACATGTTATATTCACAATTATTCTTGCTCAGAATAATTATATATTTACACTATATACATATAGTGGTATAAATGAAAACAGAGATATGAAATACAACATTGTTTAGAACAAAAAAAATAATTTATGGACATGTAAATTTGTTTGCAAAAGATTTCTGACATAAGACACACATATATATATATATATATATATATATATATATATATATATATATATATATATATATATATATATACACACAAGTATGTGCAAAGATATATGTACTAATTCTAGCATTAATATTCATTTAAAAAAAGAAAAAAAATCATGAGATAGGCATATGATTTCTAGAAATACAAATACACATTAATTTATGTGAAAATATATATCAGATTTTTGTATAACAAATTAATAAAAAAAATAACTTTCTATGAGATATTATTGTTTGTTCAGGTATAAATCTAGCTATTTCTTGGATATTAACAGATGAAAAATAAAAGATTAGCTTTAGAGAAATGTGCTTGTTCATGGACAGTAATGACATGGTATAAATAAAGTTGGAAAAAACTGAATATCCGCGACATTGATGACTCTTATTTATCAACAGTTCGATGCTCATCTCGCTGTACTTGACGCGCGTGTTTTTGACAGACTTTTTAATAAATGAGGCCGTCATATGTAGATTTGCGGCAGCGATGTCTGGCGAGTGTATTGACTCCATTGAATGCGTTGAGATTGACACAATGATAAATCGGCCCCTTAAAAAGAACAATGGAAAATTATCATTTTATTAGTTATCGTTTCCCCACCAGGGACAGTCTATACCTTAATTGTTATGGTTTATTTAAATAGATAGATTATGCCTTTACTACCCACTCTCCAGATTTGCACAACCAACATTTTTATCTTAATATACTTTATAACATTTAAACCTCAAAATGTCTGCCTGTTTCTAAGCCACTACAGACAGCCTCTTATCACATGCTTTTTTGTTAGCTTTTCATAACAGAAGACTGCTAATTCATGTGTGCCATATAGATAACACTGAGCTCTCTCCTGTGGAGTTGTGCAGGACACAGCACTAATTGGCTTAAATGCAAGTCAATAGATAATAAATAAATAGCCATGTGATAAGGGGGCTGTCAGAAGAGGCTTAGATACAAGGTAATCACAGAGGTAAAAAGTACATTAATATAACCATGTTGGCTGTGCAAAACTGTGGAATGGGTAATAAAGGGATTATCTATTTTTTTAAACAATAACATTTTTGGAGTAGACTGTCCCTTTAACTCCAGTAGAGCTTACAGCTTCCTTCACAATGCGACCCTGAATCTGTTCCCCCATTGTGCACCTAAAAAATAGATTCTTAATTAAACAAATGTGACCACTGGGTCAACCAAAAGCACCTAAAAGAGTGGTTCTTAATTATTATAAAAATGTCAAGGCAGGATCAAGCAAGTTGCATATATATCACCACGTGTCACTTTGCCGGTGGTGCCCTTCTAAAAACATGTCTTACAGTATTTTCTTTGTTATAGTTGTGTAGACCCTTCCTTAAACATGTATTTAGTTATATTCATTGTTGTGTGGGGCCTCCTTTAAACATGGCTTTATTATTCCCGGTTCAGCCAATTAGCCAGGTTTGCCACTAACCAGTCGGGATTTAGGGAATTACTGTTGGACATTCCCAGTGGATGCCAGATCAGTTTTCTTGTTTAATATTGCGCACCAAACCAGCTTGTCTGTTTTAAACTGTCTTGTTGAAGCTGCCTTGCTGCAGGATCAACCAGATAGTGCCTAGTGTAGTTTTATTATTTTACATCTATTACATTATTTATTTTGTGCCCATAAAGTAAAAAGTACTGTATGTGTTGTGACCATAAGTAAAAACATAACATATCCTTTATAATAGTTGTCAACTAGAACAGAGGGGAGTGGTCATTGTGTGCAGGTTGCAACTTACCCCCAATAGGCACTGCCATGACCTTGAAAATGTCATTATCATAGTTGTGAACAGTCCCAAATCTCCTGGGATTTTGCTTTTTGTCTCATGTTTATTTGTCCTGGCAACTGTCCCGGAGATTCAGACTCTTTGGCCGGCCTGCTGCTTCTTGGATCTCAGACATGCAGCTCAGGGCTCTGCAAGTTACAACATTCTGTGACTTCCTTTAATTGTTCCACTGTCAGCTGCTCCAGTG
Source organism: Bombina bombina (assembly GCF_027579735.1). Lineage (NCBI taxonomy): Eukaryota > Metazoa > Chordata > Amphibia > Anura > Bombinatoridae > Bombina > Bombina bombina. The sequence continues at coordinate 91,821 of NW_026511052.1, read as the reverse complement.
CTCCCCCTCCCCACCTCCACTCCTGTGTTCTAAGCAGCAACCTAGTGAATCAACAATGCCAGTTAATGGGTGGTCTCATAGCCCATTAATCTCATGCTAGAATACCACTGTCTACCATTTTGGTGATCTGATCACTGATCTGACCGATGGGATGTTGTACCAATGGGAATTCCCCTACAGTCAATATAATTTACATAATTACAATTGGCTAGTAGCTTAAAACTCTTGCTTTTAAAAACTTTTGGTATTTTATAAAGCTTGCAGTTGCTAAGGTGTCTTTTAAATGCTGCAGTTAGCCTATATACATTGATGACAGAAATGTAAAGGAACATGAAAAACCTACATTTCATGATTTAAAGAGGATACATGTTTAAAAAGTTCCTAATTTACTTGGTTCTCGTGGATATACTTTGTTGAAGAGAATATTCTCTACAACAAAGTATATCCACGAGAACCAAGTAAATTAGGAACTTTTTAAACATGTAGGTAGAGTGTACGTGTCTAGAGAACTGTATGGCAGCAGTTTTGTAAGAATGATTTTCAGCACTAGATGGCAGAAATATTGGCACAATGCATCACAATGTTTAAAAGCATTTTTGCAAAACTACTGCCGTATAGTATTCCAGCCACATGTACATTCTTGAGCCTACCTACCTGTTTTTCAGCAAAGGATAATTAGAAAACAAGCTCAATTTAAATATAGAAGTATTTGTTTTTAAAGTATGCGCTCTATATGAATAGGAATTAATTATTTAAATTCAGCACTAGAGCAGCAACGCAATTACATGGAGCTATCTGAATATTTCTGGTGAGCCAATTACAAAAAGACAAATTTATGTGGCCACCAATCAACAGCTAGCTCCCAGTAGTGCATTGCTTCTGTTGAGGAGATGTACATATTATTTTCAACAAAAGTACCCAAGAGAGCAAAATAAATTTGATAATAGAAGAGAATTTAAAAAAGACTTGCTCTACCTGACTCATGAACGTTTAGAATACAGTAAGGCTAAATAATACTTTTTTTTGTGGTGTATTGGAGTGGTCATGGCTATGCAATCCATAATTGGGCGTGGCTCTGCTCTTAAGTGTCCCTGGATTTTTTTTTAACTCTAACTCAATGGGGCATATTTATCAAGGTCTGATCACAAGAGCTGCTGGTGCAACGCCACTCCCTGCAGACTCACGGCCAATGGGCCGCCAGCAGGGGGGTGTCAATCAACCCGATCGTACTCGATCGGCTTGTATTGTGGCGATGTGTGTCCGCCTGCTCAGAGCAGGCAGACAGGTTATGGAGCAGCGGGCTTTGTGACCGCTGCTTCATAACTGCTGTTTCTGGCGAGTCTGAAGGCTCACTAGAAACAGGGGCCATCAAGCTCCTTACGGAGCTTGTTAAATAGAGCCCTATGTATGTATCCCCAATCTGCCCTGGTAGACAGGCCTGCCTGTCTTTCTCCCCAATTTCTATTAATCTATGTTCCACTAATGTGCCCGGGCAACTGGGCTGCTTCCTTGGATGCCCAACTGGGCTGCAAAGAGCTAACACTGTGTCCTATCCACTGCCCATGATATTAGGCTCATTCCTTTCTGTGACTTTGTTGTCCACCATGACGGTACAGAATTTCATGTTTGTATAGCTGAGTGTGAAGTTAGTAGTGCTGTGTGGTTGTTGTATAAAATACAATATATGTACATTTTAGAGTCATCACTTTTTAAAAAGAATGTGTTTGTCTTGCAGCTGCCAGCATTATTATGTGCCTGGTCCTCGCTTATTTTGACTTTCCCAATGGCCCTCGCAGAAAACAACATAAAGGAATCTAGCTCTAATAGCACTGTAACAGTGGTATTGCTCACACTTTTGCTCTGTGTGCTCTGTGTGTTACTCATTCTGGCATGGAAAAAGCTAATCCACATAGATGGAGGAGAAGATTATCATCCACAGGTGTTGTGGGGGAAAACACAGACACTGGTGCAGCAGACTGTGAACCGCTTGACCCAGAGAGAGGAGGAAGAGAGAAGTATAGCTGAAGAGGAGAGAAATTCAAGAGATGAGGAAATGCCAGAGATGCACGAGTTGGACCCTCATATCACTGCACTATAAGCTGAATAGTGCAAGTCAGAGGAAGGTCCTGTTACATCAGCTTTTCTAACATTTCTATAACCATTACCCAAAGCCGTCTGCAATGTTTTCTGTTCATCTTGCATGTAAACATAACATTTGTTTCTTTCAGAACCAAAAATAAAAAATACATTTTTTACTGACCGCTGTTCCTAATGGAATGGCAAATAATACTGCCTAATCTCTGGCTCTTTGTTTGCTCTTGGAATATTAGTGTCCCCTAGTTTAATTTATTCTGCACCACACATAATTGCATTAGATAATAATTTAAAATGACGACTGATCCCAATTAAACAGCTACTTTAAAGAATTTATCAATTTTTTAACAGGTTGCTTGTCTGGAGTGGGAGAATCGTCCACCTTTTAAAAGCACTTAACATCTTCTATATTAGTGCATGAATATGCTTATGCCTGAAAGTAAAGAACATATCCTATGACAGGAGGGGTGTCCTAAGTTTCTGAAAATCCATCTTCAGAACAGCAATCATTAGATTCAAATGTACTCCGTTTCTCTGCAGGGTCGCTGCTATAGGATGTCCCAGATGAGCTAAAAAGCTGTGACGGATCACCTTCTGCCCATTGCATGCATCCTCAATCAACTGCTGGAAGCATGACAGCCATCCTCTTAGTAATAGCAGAGTGTATATATAAATATTGCTTAAATTTAGTAGAGAGTTCAGTAGAATGTTCTGGGTTATAGCCTCGGCAACCTTTAGACCCCCTGGACACTCTATCTAAAGGGCTGCACTGCAAAATCCAGTCTAGATTCTGCTCACATGTGGGATCCCACAGAACTATCCGTACTATCAGTAGATCATCCCTCCAAAGGATCAGAGACCTGAGCTACACAAATGTGCTCCATTATAGAAGTGTAGAATAATAGAAATACAGTGTGGGTAAATTGATATTCTGTCTGAAAAGAAAGAATGCACAGAAGCAGTATAAAATCTCTGAGGGGAACTGTTGTCAGATAGATAATAACAACTAAACTGAAAAACCTGTAAGGGTAATCAGTGAGGTACAAGCCGACCTTTAAAACATCATGTGTACATGTTCATGCTAATAGATGGTGGGCTATGAAGCTGAAATGAACTTACTTGTCAACACTTTTGCCTAGTTCAGCTGCAGATGACAGCTTTCAGTAGATTGGCCCAGCCGAGGCAGTACAAGCAGAGTGCTAAGGATCTTACAAGGTAAGGAGCAGCACACTGTAGACCAGGGATTGGCAGATTAAATCAGTACATACACTGTCCCTTTAATGTATATAGTTTTCAACCTATACAAATCTAAATACATTTACAAAAAACTCCATTTGAACTTAAAATTAACCTTATTAAAAAGGTGACCCAATTAACTCCAGCAACCATATTCCTGAATTCTGTTTCTTGCCAGAAATGAATCAACTAATTTTTTATTTTGAAATATTTTTATTTTAGTTTTCTATTTAGAACAAACAATAACAATTTGTAAACAATTACATTGTACAGTATATCAATGTTGTTACTTGTATTAATACAGGTACAATAATCACACATGGCTAGATTACGAGTTTTGCGTTATGAGGGGTGCGGTACTAACTTGCACGTTATTGTCACCGCTCATTTACCTACAGCGCTGGCGTTAAAAGACAAGAAGTGAGCGTAGAGCAAAATTGTGCTCCATACCGCACTCCAATACCAGCGCTGCTTAAGTCAGCGGTGAGCTGGTCGTACGTGCTCGTGCACCATTTCCCCATAGACATCAATAGGGAGAGCCGGCTGAGAAAAAGTCTAACACCTGCAATAAAGCCTCAGTAACGCAGCCCCATTGATTCCTATGGGGAAACACATTTTATGTTTACACCTAACACCCTAACATAAACCCCGAGTCTAAACACCCCTAATCTTACACTTATTAACCCCTAATCTGCCACCCCTGACATCGCAGACACCTACATTATACTTATTAACCCCTAATCTGCCGCTCCGGACATCGCCGCCACCTACATTATACTTATGAACCCCTAATCTGCTGCCCCCAACATCGCTTACACCTACATTATATTTATTAACCCCTAATCTGCTGCCCACAACATCGCCGACACCTACATAATGTTATTAACCCCTAATCTGCCGCCCCAACGTCGCCGCCACTATAATAAAAATATTAACCCCTAAACCGCCGTACTCCCGCATCGCAAACACTAGTTAAATATTATTAACCCCTAATCTGCCGCCCCAACATCGCCGCTACCTATCTACATTTATTAACCCTTAATCTGCCGCCCCCAACGTCGCCGCCACTATACTAAATTTATTAACCCCTAAACCTAAGTCTAACCCTAACACCCCCTAACTTAAATATAATTAAAATAAATCTAAATAAAACCTACAATTAATAACTAAATAATTCCTATTTAAGACTAAATGCTTACCTATAAAATAAACCCTAAACTAGCTACAATTTAACTAATATTTACATTGTAGCTTGCTTAGGGTTTATTTTTATTTTACAGGCAAGTTTGTATTTATTTTAACTAGGTAGAATAGTTACTAAATAGTTATTAACTATTTACTAACTACCTAGTTAAAATAAATACAAATTTACCTATAAAATAAAACCTAACCTAAGTTACACTAACATCTAACCTAACCCTACAATTAAATAAATTCCCTAAATTAAATAAAATTAACTAAATTCAAAACAATTAGCTAAATTACAAAAAAAAACCCTCTAAATTACAAAAAATAAAAAACAAATTACAAGATATTTAAACTATTTACACCTAATCTAATAGCCCTATCAAAATAAAAAAGACCACCCAAAATAAAAAAAAACCTAGCCTAAACTAAACTACCAATAGCCCTTAATAGGCCTTTTGCGGGGCATTTCCATAAATAAATCAGCTCTTTTAACTGTAACAGTTAAACAGTAAAACCCACTACCCACACAACCAACCCCCCAAATAAAATCCTAACTAAAAAAACCTAAGCTCCCCATTGCCCTGAAAAGGGCATTTGGATGGGCATTGCCCTTAAAAGGGCATTTAGCTCTATTGCGGCCCAAAGCCCTAACCTAAAAATAAAACCCACCCAATGCACCCTTAAAAAATCCTAACACTAACCCCTGAAGATCCACTTACCGGGAGAAGTTTTCATCCAAGCGGCAAGATGTCCTCAACGAAGCCGGCAGAAGTGGTCCTCTAGACGAGCAGAAGTGGTCCTCCAGATGGGCAGAAGTCTTCACCCAGACGGCATCTTCTATCTTCATCCCTCCGACGCGGAGCGGCTCCATCTTCAAGACATCCGGCGCAGAGCATCCTCTTCAATCGATGGCTTCTTGCTGAATGAAGGTTCTTTTAAATTACATCATCCAAGATAGGGTCCCTTAGATTCCGATTGGCTGATAGAATTCTATCAGCCAATCGAAATTAAAGGTGAAAAAATCCTGTTGGCTGATGCAATCAGCCAATAGGATTGAACTTCAATCCTATTGGCTGATCCAATCAGCCAATAGGATTGAGCTCGCATTCTATTGGCTGATTGGAACATGCAGCCAATCAGCCAATAGGATTTTTTTAACCTTTAATTCCGATTGGCTGATAGAATTCTATCAGCCAATCGGAATTCAAGGGACGCCATCTTGGATGACGTAATTTAAAGGAACCTTTATTCAGCAAGAAGCCGTCGTTGGAAGAGGATGCTCCGCGCCGGATGTCTTGAAGATGGAGCCGCTCTGCGTTGGAAGGATGATGATAGAAGATGCCGTCTGGGTGAAGACTTCTGCCCATCTGGAGGACCACTTCTGCCCGTCTGGAGGACCACTTCTGCCAGCTTCATTGAGGACATCTTGCCGTTTTGATGAAGACTTCTCCCGGTAAGTGGATCTTCGGGGTTAGTGTTAGGATTTTTTAAGGGTGTATTGGGTGGGTTTTATTTTTAGGTTAGGGCTTTGGGCCGCAATAGAGCTAAATGCCCTTTTAAGGGCAATGCCCATCCAAATGCCCTTTTCAGGGCAATGGGGAGCTTAGGTTTTTTTAGTTAGGGTTTTATTTGGGGGGTTGGTTGTGTGGTGGTGGGTTTTACTGTTGTGGGGGGTTGTGTGTATTTTTTTACAGGTAAAAGAGCTGATTTCTTTGGGGCAATGCCCCGCAAAAGGCCCTTTTAATGGCTATTGGTAGTTTAGTTTAGGCTAGGGTTTATTTTATTTTGGGTGGGCTTTTTTAATTTTGATAGGGCTCTTAGATTAGGTGTAATTATTTTAAAGATCTTGTAATTTGTTTTATATTTTCTGTAATTTAGTGTGTTTTTTTTTTGCTCCAAGTCATTAATAAAAATATTAAAAAGAACAGGGCCCAGTACTGATCCATGGAGGACTTCACTGATTATTTTTGTCCAATCTGAGTAAAATACTCGTTGCTCCCTGTCTTTTATCCAGTTATTTATCCATGACCTAACATTTTCAGCTATTCCCAGTCCCTTCATTTTTTAATCTCTCATGTGGTACTGTATCAAACTCCTTTGCAAAATCTAAGTATATCACATCAGCTGATTCCCCTTTATCTGTATTTTTACTTACTTCCTCATAGAATCTAATTAGATTAGTTTGACATGATCTATTTCTCCTAAAACCATGCTAATTTGAACTCTTAATCTTGTTTACACAAATATACTTGTCAATATAATCCCTTATAATCAGCTTTACACCAGTCCTGGGGTACTTTGCCTGGTGATATTGAGTCTTAAAAAATGTTGTCTATAAACAGTGCTAAATTCCTGTAAAGCCCTTGGGTGTATTCCATCTGGGCCTGGAGTTTTATTTACCTTAATATTATCCCGTTGTTTCCTGATATCCTCTAGACATAACCCAGTTAATGGTATGGGCTTGTATGTTCTAGTTTGTTTCAAAGTATCCTCTATTGGTTCATCTCTTGTAGATACTGAAGAAACCCTCAATGCATTTTAATGTACCTATATTGTCCTTCTTAGATTTGTTTTGCCATTTATGAACTTAAAAAACTTTTTAGGCTTTGACGTTGGCTAATTTGATTGCTTTTCTGCATGCTTTGTTACATTCCTTATAAATGCGGTATGTTGAGTCTGTATTTATCGCTGTATATATGTTAGATCTAACAAAACAACTGACTGATTATACTTTTCATCCAATTTTTTAAAGGTGGGCTGATGACAGGTTAGCCCCCCCCCCCACCAAATAATTGTTAAAGGGACAGTTAAGTCCAAAAAAAACTTTCATGTTTCAAATAGGGCATGCAATTTTAAACAACTTTCCAATTTACTTTTATCACCAATTTTGCTTTGTTCTTTTGGTATTTTTAGTTGAAAGCTAGACCTAGGAAGGCTCATATGATAATTTCTAATCCCTTGAAGGCCGCCTCTAGTCACATGATTTTGTATTTGCTTTTCACAGCAGGGGAGAGCTAGTTCAGGTAAACCGTATAGATAACATTGTGAGCACGCCCGTGGATTGTGGCAGACACTGCACTAATTGGCTAAAATGAAAGTCAATAGATAATGAATAAAATGTCATGTGATCAGGGGTCTGTCAGAAGATGCTTAGATACAAGTTAATCACAGAAGTAAAAAGTATATAAATATAACTGTGTTGGTTATGCAAAACTGGGGAATGGGTAATAAAGGGATTATCTATCTTTTAAAACAACAAAAATTCTGGTGTTGACTGTCCCTTTAATACCAACTTTTGCTTGTTAGATCTAACATAATAAACACTTGATCTAACCTGATCTAACAAAGATCTATTAGCCTGAAATATTTTTTGCCTGAAATTTTTAAGTGGAGGGCTAGTCCCCCAATTTCATACATAACATCTCTGTAATTATATTGCGTCTAACAAAAGAACGGACTGATCATACTAGAACTAACAAACATCTATCAAATTATATAACTTCTGTCCAATTTTTATTATGGGAGCTAACATCTCATACTAAATGAATATGTAGAAGCTCAGATGATATGATTTTTAATACCACCTTTTGCAAGTTAGTTCTAACATTTTCAACATTTGAACTAAACTAATCTAACAAATATCAATCAGCCTGAGTGATTTTTTTTGTCTGAAATTTTTGTTTGTGGGGCCAGCACCCGCCCCCCCCCCCCAATTCAATATCTGATATTGCTGTAATTAAGTTAGATCTAACAAAACAATTGACTGATCATACTTGATCTAACAAATATCTATCAAATTAAATAACTTTTCATCCAATTTTTGTTAAGTGTGTCTGATGACAAGTTAGTCCCCCCTCCATATAATTGCTAATACCAGGTTTAGCTTGTTAGATCTAATATAATAAATACTTAATCAAACCTGATCTAACAAATATCTTATTAGCCTGAATGATTTTTTCATCTGAAATTTTGATGGGGGGGGGGCAGCCCCATAATTTAAAACCTAATATATCTGTAATTATGTTAGATCTAACAAAACAAATAGCTGATCATACCTGATCTAACAAATATCTATCAAATTAAATCATTTTTTGTCCAATTGTTAGATGCAAACTTTTTACTAAGTGGTTTTGGTAAAGTGGGAGAGACAAACGTTATGTAGGGGTGTTTTTGCCTTTTGCTAGTGGCTTGGAGTGTAATCCCCTATGTGATGATCTTGTGAAATTGCACCATCTTATGAAAGAAAATGTCCACGTGAGAATCCAATCTCCATTGTGGATCTTCAGATGTTATAACCCTGAACAAAAAGTGTGAGTGTACTTGTTTTTGTGAGGATTTCCTGAAAGCAGTTCTGTAGAATTTATGCAGCTTACTTGAATGGGTTAACTTAAGCAAAGTGATAGATGTTACAGATAGCTTAATTACAATATGCAATTGGCAATATTAAACTATCTGTCTTAATGTTTGCCTATAAACTATTTCTCCAGAGTCACTGCAGACTTGGAGGTTATAGCTTTAAGCAGAAGGTAACCATACAAATACAATCAGGTATAAATGAGAGAGAGATTTCAGTAACAATTCACAGGTTACTAAGCATGAAGCTAAATTGACTTAGCATAAGATAATAAGTTATACAACCTGCCTTAGACCTTAGTCAGTTAGAGTCCAGTGCTGCTACAGGTTTCCCAGGAACAGAAGAGTTCAGCGTGTGTGAGAATGCTGAACTGCAGGTAACAAGCTTGAGAGTGAGAGGTGAGAGCTGTGGCAGTAGCTGATGATGTCAGTCCTGCACACAGGTGGTTCTGTGTGAGAGGGAGAGAGCTGCAGCACAGGAAGTGGTTGCTCTGTGTAGCAGAAGAATGATTCCCCTATGTCAGATAGTAGATTGGCTGAGAAGCTTTCTCATGCAGGGATGTGAAAACATTAATCCAGCAATGAGGTAAGAGAAGTGGGAGGTTATATAGGGAGTAAGGACAATTGCTTAAAGAGACAGCATAAGCTACACTGTAGAATCTGACATAGCCCCCCCGAAAAGGAACCCACCACGAGGGTTCAGGGAGCTGGACGGTCTGGGTTTCGGCGATGAAACAGGGAAACACATCTCGGAGCAGATACAGAAGCAGCTGGTTCCCAAGTATCCTCAGAATGATCAAAGCCCTTCCAGTGAATCAAGTATTCCAGTGTCCCGCGTCTACGTCTGGAGTCAATGATAGACTGCACCTCATACTCTTGATCGTGTGAGACTGTATGCGAGACTGCATTTGCAGATAATTTGTCAGAAAGACAAGGCTTTACCAGAGAGACGTGAAATGTGGGATGAATTTTATAGATGTCGGGAAGACGAAGTGTAACAGTAGCAGGATTTTTAATATCCACAATTGGAAATGGTCCAATGAATAATTTACTCAATTTCTTTGAGGGAGTATGTAATTTTAAATTTTTCGTTGACAACCATACCATTTGGCCTATCTGATACGTTGGTTGAGGAGTGTGACGTAAGTCATGGTATTTTTTCTGCGAATTTTGAGCATGTAGTATATTTTGTTGAGCAATGGTGAAAGTTTGAGAGATATCGTTAACTGTATCATTCACTTTTGGGTTGGAACTTGGTAAGTATGGGTAAAAAGAGATTCTAGGATGTAAGCCATAGTTGACGTAGAATGGACTAAGTCGAGTTGAGGAGTTGGTAGCATTGTTGTAGGCAAACTCTGCTAAAGCTAAATGCTTTGTCCACATTTCTTGTTGATTTGAGCAAAAGCAACGCAGATACTGCTCCAACCATTGGTTGGTTTGTTCCACTTGCCCGTTGGATTGGGGATGGTAAGAGGTCGTAAGTTTTTGAGTGATATGCAGAGTTTGACAAAGAGATTTCCAAAAACGTGAGGTAAACTGTGAACCCCTGTCCGAGAGTATCACCGTGGGAAGTCCATGTAACCGAACAACTTCTTTAATGAATAACTCACTGGTTTCCTGAGCTGTCGGCAACCCAACTGCTGGAATAAAATGTGCCATTTTACTCAAAAGATCTACAACAACTAGTATTGTAGAAAAGGAAAAAGAGCTTGGGAGGTCAACGATAAAATCCATAGCAATATGGCTCCAGGGAGTTTCGGGTACTGGATAAGATTGGAGTAACCCAACAGGGAAATGACGAGACGGTTTGGAAGTAGAACAGGTTGTACACTGTGCGATGTATTCCTGAACTGTTGAGGTCATCGCTGGCCACCAATAGTGTCGTCGTAGTAAGTCCAGAGTTTTATTAAGACCTAAGTGTCCAGATGTTGGAGAGTAGTGGCAGGAGTAAAGGAGTTGTAACCTATATTGCGGTGGTATGTAAAGGAAGTTTCCATGGTAGTATAAGCCGTCCGCCTTTGCTTGCAAGAGATGCAATGGCTTTGAGGAATCCTGGGTTTGACAGGTTTGGAATTCAGGATGTGGGGATATAAGTAATCCCAGAATTTTAGAACTAGGAATGACTGTGGATGGAACTTCTTCAGAAGAAGGTCTAGAATCCCGTCTGGATAGTGCGTCCGCTTTACCATTACGACTTCCCGGACGGTACATAATCAGAAAGTCAAAACGAGAAAAATATAGATTCCATCGTAGTTGTCTGGAAGATAGGGTTCTGTTCTGCTGTAAATATTGCAAGTTTTTGTGATCAGTTATAACTATAACAGGGAAAGTAGCACCTTCTAGAAGGTGTCGCCACTGTTCAAATGCAGTTTTAATTGCCAATAATTCTTTTTCCCCCACGGGATAATTGCGTTCAGCAGGAGACAGGAGTCTGGAGAGATATGCTACTGGATGTAACTTATCTGTTAAAGATGTTTTTTGCGAGAGTATAGCCCCGAGAGCATAATCTGATGCGTCCACTTCGACAATAAATTGTAAGTTGGGGTCTGGGAACTGCAGAATGGGTGCTGTGGTGAAATCTGTTTTTAGTTTTTCGAATACCCTTTCACAGTCCTTAGTCCAGTCAAATGAGTTTTTTCCCTTAGTTAGGTCAGTTAGAGGTTTAGCCGTGTGTGCAAAATTATGTATACATTTTCGGTAAAAGTTGGCAAGGCCAAGAAACCTCTGTACCTGTTTCTTGGTTTTAGGAGTTGGCCACTGTGTTATAGCATGTATTTTTGAATCGTCCATAGTGATTCCTGTGCTTGAGATAACATAACCCAGAAATGTCACTTCAGGCCTGTTGAACTCACATTTCTCTAATTTGGCGTACAATTTGTGTTGTCTTAAACGAGCTAATACTGTTCTAACATGAGTTAAATGTTGTTGTTGGGATTCAGAGAAGATAAGTATATCGTCTAGGTACACGACTACAAAATTGTCTAAGATGTCATGAAAGATGTCATTAATAAAGCATTGAAATGTTGCTGGAGCATTACAAAGACCAAACGGCATGACAGTATATTCGTAAAGGCCATACGCTGTGAAAGTGCTGTGATTTGATTAGTGATTTCAGTTAATTCCATAACTGCTTTCAACCTCTACAAATTTAGGCTGGATTAATCTGTTATAACCCTGAACAAAAAGTGTGAGTGTACTTGTTTTTGTGAGGATTTCCTGAAAGCAGTTCTGTAGAATTTATGCAGCTTACTTGAATGGGTTAACTTAAGCAAAGTGATAGATGTTACAGATAGCTTAATTACAATATGCAATTGGCAATATTAAACTATCTGTCTTAATGTTTGCCTATAAACTATTTCTCCAGAGTCACTGCAGACTTGGAGGTTATAGCTTTAAGCAGAAGGTAACCATACAAATACAATCAGGTATAAATGAGAGAGAGATTTCAGTAACAATTCACAGGTTACTAAGCATGAAGCTAAATTGACTTAGCATAAGATAATAAGTTATACAACCTGCCTTAGACCTTAGTCAGTTAGAGTCCAGTGCTGCTACAGGTTTCCCAGGAACAGAAGAGTTCAGTGTGTATGAGAATGCTGAACTGCAGGTAACAAGCTTGAGAGTGAGAGGTGAGAGCTGTGGCAGTAGCTGATGATGTCAGTCCTGCACACAGGTGGTTCTGTGTGAGAGGGAGAGAGCTGCAGCACAGGAAGTGGTTGCTCTGTGTAGCAGAAGAATGATTCCCCTATGTCAGATAGCAGATTGGCTGAGAAGCTTTCTCATGCAGGGATGTGAAAACATTAATCCAGCAATGAGGTAAGAGAAGTGGGAGGTTATATAGGGAGTAAGGACAATTGCTTAAAGAGACAGCATAAGCTACACTGTAGAATCTGACATCAGAAGACTCAGGAAATCTGCATGGGGGTTCTATGGGGGGTAGTTATCAAGCCGTCTACTTTTCTGGCTTCGCCGGCCCAATACGCCCGCCTAAGCTCGCCTCACATCACCGCCGCGGACCTGAAAAAATACGCCTAAGTTATCAAATAAAGCTGTCAAAAAGCCGCGGGGCGATGAGCAGCGGACTGTGACAGTTATCACTCATCCGATCTCGCTGCCCTTCGGCTTTTTCCCAGCTTTATTGCTAGCCTGTCACTAAGCACTCACACTAAACTACACTGTTCTATCCCTATACCGGCGCCCCTGGAGCCTCCCGCAACTCAATAAAGTTACTAACCCCTAAGCCGCCGCTCCTAGACCCCGCCACAACTCTTATAAATGTATTAACCCCTAAACCGCAGCTCCTAGACCCCGCTGCCACCTACAGTATACCTAGTAACCCCTATCCTGCCCCCCCTACACCGTCGCCCTCTATTATAAAGTTATTAACCCCTATCCTGCTGATCCCGCACCTCTCCGCAACTAAATAAATAGTTTAACCCCTAAACCGCCGCTCCCTGAACCCGCCACAACCTATATTAAACCTATTAACCCCTATCCTGCCCCCCCTACACCGTCGTCACCTATAATAAATTTATTAACCCCTAATCTGCCTCCCCTACACCGTCGCCCCTATAATAAATTTATTAACCCCTATCCTGCCCCCCACTACGCCGCCGCCACTGTAATAAAATTATTAACCCCTAAACCTAAGTCTAACCCTAACGCCCCCCTAACTTAAATATTAATTAAATAAATCTAAATAATATTTTTATTATTAACTAAATGAATCCTATTTAAAACTAAATACTTACCTATAAAATAAACCCTAATATAGCTACAATATAAATAATAATTATATTCTAGCTATTTTAGGATTTATTTTTATTTTACAGGTACCTTTCAATTTATTTTAACTAGGTACAATAGCTATTAAATAGTTATTAACTATTTAATATCTTACCTAGCTAAAATAAACTGAAATTTACCTGTAAAATAAATCCTAACCTAAGTTAAAATTACACCTAACACTACACTATACTTTAATAAATTATTCCTATTTAAAACTAAATACTTACCTGTAAAATAAACCCTAACGGCTAGATTTGGAGTTTGGCGGTAAAAGGGCTGTTAACGCTCCGCGGGTTTTTTTCTGGCCGCACCATAAATTTAACTCTGGTATCGAGAGTTCAAACAAATGCTGCGTTAGGCTCCAAAAAAGGAGCGTAGAGCATATTTAGCGCAAATGCAACTCTCGATACCAGAGTTGCTTACGGACGCGGCCGGCCTCAAAAACGTGCTCGTGCACGATTCTCCCATAGGAAACAATGGGGCTGTTTGAGCTGAAAAAAAACCTAACACCTGCAAAAAAGCAGCGTTCAGCTCCTAACGCAGCCCCATTGTTTCCTATGGGGAAACACTTCCTACGTCTGCACCTAACACTCTAACATGTACCCCGAGTCTAAACACCCCTAGCCTTACACTTATTAACCCCTAATCTGCCGCCCCCGCTATCGCTGACCCCTGCATTACACTTTTAACCCCTAATCTGCCGCTCCGTAAACCGCCGCCACCTACGTTATCCCTATGTACCCCTAATCTGCTGCCCTAACATCGCCGACCCCTATGTTATATTTATTAACCCCTAATCTGCCCCCCACAACGTCGCCGACACCTACCTACACTTATTAACCCCTAATCTGCCGAGCGGACCTGAGCGCTACTATAATAAAGTTATTAACCCCTAATCCGCCTCACTAACCCTATCATAAATAGTATTAACCCCTAATCTGCCCTCCCTAACATCGCCGACACCTACCTTCAATTATTAACCCCTAATCTGCCGACCGGAGCTCACCGCTATTCTAATAAATGTATTAACCCCTAAAGCTAAGTCTAACCCTAACACTAACACCCCCCTAAGTTAAATATAATTTTTATCTAACGAAATAAATTAACTCTTATTAAATAAATGATTCCTATTTAAAGCTAAATACTTACCTGTAAAATAAATCCTAATATAGCTACAATATAAATTACATTTATATTATAGCTATTTTAGGATTAATATTTATTTTACAGGTAACTTTGTATTTATTTTAACCAGGTACAATAGCTATTAAATAGTTAAGAACTATTTAATAGTTACCTAGTTAAAATAATTACAAATTTACCTGTAAAATAAATCCTAACCTAAGATATAATTAAACCTAACACTACCCTATCAATAAAATAATTAAATAAACTACCTACAATTACCTACAATTAACCTAACACTACACTATCAATAAATTAATTAAACACAATTGCTACAAATAAATACAATTAAATAAACTATCTAAAGTACAAAAAATAAAAAAGAACTAAGTTACAGAAAATAAAAAAATATTTACAAACATAAGAAAAATATTACAACAATTTTAAACTAATTACACCTACTCTAAGCCCCCTAATAAAATAACAAAGACCCCCAAAATAAAAAATTCCCTACCCTATTCTAAAATACAAAAATTACAAGCTCTTTTACCTTACCAGCCCTGAACAGGGCCCTTTGCGGGGCATGCCCCAAGAATTTCAGCTCTTTTGCCTGTAAAAAAAAACATACAATACCCCCCCCCCAACATTACAACCCACCACCCACATACCCCTAATCTAACCCAAACCCCCTTAAATAAACCTAACACTAATCCCCTGAAGATCTTCCTACCTTGTCTTCACCATCCAGGTATCACCGATCCGTCCTGGCTCCAAGATCTTCATCCAACCCAAGCGGGGGTTGGCGATCCATAATCCGGTGCTCCAAAGTCTTCCTCCTATCCGGCAAGAAGAGGACATCCGGACCGGCAAACATCTTCTCCAAGCGGCATCTTCTATGTTCTTCCATCCGATGACGACCGGCTCCATCTTGAAGACCTCCAGCGCGGCTCCATCCTCTTCTTCCGACGACTAGACGACGAATGACGGTTCCTTTAAGGGACGTCATCCAAGATGGCGTCCCTCGAATTCCGATTGGCTGATACGATTCTATCAGCCAATCGGAATTAAGGTAGGAATATTCTGATTGGCTGATGGAATCAGCCAATCAGAATCAAGTTCAATCCGATTGGCTGATCCAATCAGCCAATCAGATTGAGCTCGCATTCTATTGGCTGATCGGAACAGCCAATAGAATGCGAGCTCAATCTGATTGGCTGATTGGATCAGCCAATCGGATTGAACTTGATTCTGATTGGCTGATTCCATCAGCCAATCAGAAAATTCCTACCTTAATTCCGATTGGCTGATAGAATCCTATCAGCCAATCGGAATTCGAGGGACGCCATCTTGGATGACGTCCCTTAAAGGAACCGTCATTCGTCGTCTAGTCGTCGGAAGAAGAGGATGGATCCGCGCTGGAGGTCTTCAAGATGGAGCCGGTCGTCATCGGATGGAAGAACATAGAAGATGCCGCTTGGAGAAGATGTTTGCCGGTCCGGATGTCCTCTTCTTGCCGGATAGGAGGAAGACTTTGGAGCACCGGATTATGGATCGCCAACCCCCGCTTGGGTTGGATGAAGATCTTGGAGCCAGGACGGATCGGTGATACCTGGATGGTGAAGACAAGGTAGGAAGATCTTCAGGGGATTAGTGTTAGGTTTATTTAAGGGGGTTTGGGTTAGATTAGGGGTATGTGGGTGGTGGGTTGTAATGTTGGGGGGGGGGTATTGTATGTTTTTTTTTACAGGCAAAAGAGCTGAAATTCTTGGGGCATGCCCCGCAAAGGGCCCTGTTCAGGACTGGTAAGGTAAAAGAGCTTGTAATTTTTGTATTTTAGAATAGGGTAGGGAATTTTTTATTTTGGGGGTCTTTGTTATTTTATTAGGGGGCTTAGAGTAGGTGTAATTAGTTTAAAATTGTTGTAATATTTTTCTTATGTTTGTAAATATTTTTTTATTTTCTGTAACTTAGTTCTTTTTTATTTTTTGTACTTTAGATAGTTTATTTAATTGTATTTATTTGTAGCAATTGTGTTTAATTAATTTATTGATAGTGTAGTGTTAGGTTAATTGTAGGTAATTGTAGGTAGTTTATTTAATTATTTTATTGATAGGGTAGTGTTAGGTTTAATTATATCTTAGGTTAGGATTTATTTTACAGGTAAATTTGTAATTATTTTAACTAGGTAACTATTAAATAGTTCTTAACTATTTAATAGCTATTGTACCTGGTTAAAATAAATACAAAGTTACCTGTAAAATAAATATTAATCCTAAAATAGCTATAATATAAATGTAATTTATATTGTAGCTATATTAGGATTTATTTTACAGGTAAGTATTTAGCTTTAAATAGGAATCATTTATTTAATAAGAGTTAATTTATTTCGTTAGATAAAAATTATATTTAACTTAGGGGGGTGTTAGTGTTAGGGTTAGACTTAGCTTTAGGGGTTAATACATTTATTAGAATAGCGGTGAGCTCCGGTCGGCAGATTAGGGGTTAATAATTGAAGGTAGGTGTCGGCGATGTTAGGGAGGGCAGATTAGGGGTTAATACTATTTATGATAGGGTTAGTGAGGCGGATTAGGGGTTAATAACTTTATTATAGTAGCGCTCAGGTCCGCTCGGCAGATTAGGGGTTAATAAGTGTAGGTAGGTGTCGGCGACGTTGTGGGGGGCAGATTAGGGGTTAATAAATATAACATAGGGGTCGGCGATGTTAGGGGCAGCAGATTAGGGGTACATAGGGATAACGTAGGTGGCGGCGATTTGCGGTCGGAAGATTAGGGGTTAATTATTTTAAGTAGCTTGCGGCGACGTTGTGGGGGGCAAGTTAGGGGTTAATAAATATAATATAGGGGTCGGCGGGGTTAGGGGCAGCAGATTAGGGGTACATAAGTATAACGTAGGTGGCGGTCGGCAGATTAGGGGTTAAAAATTTTAATCGAGTGGCGGCGATGTGGGGGGACCTCGGTTTAGGGGTACATAGGTAGTTTATGGGTGTTAGTGTACTTTAGGGTACAGTAGTTAAGAGCTTTATAAACCGGCGTTAGCCAGAAAGCTCTTAACTCCTGCTTTTTTCAGGCGGCTGGAATCTTGTCGTTAGAGCTCTAACGCTCACTGCAGAAACGACTCTAAATACCAGCGTTAGAAAGATCCCATTGAAAAGATAGGCTACGCAAATGGCGTAGGGGGATCTGCGGTATGGAAAAGTCGCGGCTGTAAAGTGAGCGTTAGACCCTTTAATCACTGACTCCAAATACCAGCGGGCGGCCAAAACCAGCGTTAGGAGCCTCTAACGCTGGTTTTGACGGCTACCGCCGAACTCTAAATCTAGGCCTAAGATAGCTACAATATAATTAATAATTACATTGTAGCTATCTTAGGATTTATATTTATTTTACAGGTAACTTTGTATTTATTTTAGCTAGTTAGAATAGTTATTAAATAGTTATTAACTATTTAATAACTACCTAGCTAAAAGAAATACAAAATTACCTGTAAAATAAATCCTAACTTAAGTTACAATTAAACCTAATACTACATTATCATTAAATTAATTAAATAAACTACCTACAAATAACTACAATTAAATACAATTACATAAACTAACTAAAGTACAAAAAATAAAAAAAGCTAAGTTACAAAAAATAAAAAAATAAGTTACAAACATGTTAAAAATATTACAACAATTTTAAGCTACTTACACCTAATCTAAGCCCCCTAATAAAATAACAAACCCCCCAAAATAAAAAAATGCCCTACCCTATTCTAAATTAAATAAACTTCAAAGCTCTTTTACCTTACCAGCCCTTAAAAGTGCCATTTGTGGGGGCATGCCCCAAAGAAAACAGCTCTTTTGCCTGTAAAAGAAAAATACAACCCCCCCCCAACATTAAAACCCACCACCCACATACCCCTAATCTAACCCAAACCCCCCTTACAAAAACCTAACACTAATCCCCTGAAGATCATCCTACCTTGTCTTCACTCAGCCGAGCAGCGATGGAACCGAAGTGGACATCCGGAGCGGAAGAAGTTAATCCTCCAAGCGGCGCTGAAGAAATCTTCCATCCGATGAAGTCATCATCCAGGCGGCGCTGAAGAAAAGTCTTCGATCCGGCCGATGTCATCTTCAAAGAGGCGCTGAAGAGGTCTTCTATCCGGGCGATGTCATCTTCCAAGCCGGGTCTTGAATCTTCCTTCCGCCGACGCGGAACCTCCTTCTTCACCGACGGACTACGACGAATGAAGGCTCCTTTAAGGGACGTCATCCAAGATGGTGTCCCCTCAATTCCGATTGGCTGATAGGAATTAAGGTAGGAAAATTCTGATTGGCTGATGGAATCAGCCAATCAGATTCAAGTTCAATCCGATTGGCTGATCCAATCAGCCAATCAGATTGAGCTCGCATTCTATTGGCTGATCGGAACAGCCAATAGAATGTGAGCTCAATCTGATTGGCTGATTCCAATC
Organism: Bombina bombina; assembly: GCF_027579735.1. Lineage (NCBI taxonomy): Eukaryota > Metazoa > Chordata > Amphibia > Anura > Bombinatoridae > Bombina > Bombina bombina. Next base: position 72,558 of record NW_026511052.1, on the reverse strand, counting down.
AGATTTTTCCTACCTTAATTCCGATTGGCTGATAGAATCCTATCAGCCAATCGGAATTGAGGGGACGCCATCTTGAATGACGTCCCTTAAAGGAGCCTTCATTCGTCATAGTCCGTCGGTGAAGACGGAGGTTCCGCGTCGGCGGAAGGAAGATTCAAGACCCGGCTTGGAAGATGACATCGCCCGGATAGAAGACCTCTTCAGCGCCTCTTTGAAGATGACATCGGCCGGATCGAAGACTTTTCTTCAGCGCCGCCTGGATGATGACTTCATCGGATGGAAGATTTCTTCAGCGTCGCTTGGAGGATTAACTTCTTCCGCTCCGGATGTCCACTTCGGTTCCATCGCTGCTCGGCTGAGTGAAGACAAGGTAGGATGATCTTCAGGGGATTAGTGTTAGGTTTTTGTAAGGGGGGTTTGGGTTAGATTAGGGGTATGTGGGTGGTGGGTTTTAATGTTGGGGGGGGGTTGTATTTTTCTTTTACAGGCAAAAGAGCTGTTTCTTTGGGGCATGCCCCCACAAATGGCCCTTTTAAGGGCTGGTAAGGTAAAAGAGCTTTGAAGTTTATTTAATTTAGAATAGGGTAGGGCATTTTTTTATTTTGGGGGGGTTTGTTATTTTATTAGGGGGCTTAGATTAGGTGTAAGTAGCTTAAAATTGTTGTAATATTTTTAACATGTTTGTAACTTATTTTTTTATTTTTTGTAACTTAGCTTTTTTTATTTTTTGTACTTTAGTTAGTTTATGTAATTGTATTTAATTGTAGTTATTTGTAGGTAGTTTATTTAATTAATTTAATGATAGTGTAGTATTAGGTTTAATTGTAACTTAAGTTAGGATTTATTTTACAGGTAATTTTGTATTTCTTTTAGCTAGGTAGTTATTAAATAGTTAATAACTATTTAATAACTATTCTAACTAGCTAAAATAAATACAAAGTTACCTGTAAAATAAATATAAATCCTAAGATAGCTACAATATAATTATTAATTATATTGTAGCTATCTTAGGGTTTATTTTACAGGTAAGTATTTAGTTTTAAATAGGATTCATTTAGTTAATAAGAGTTAATTTATTTAGATTTATTTAATTAATATTTAAGTTAGGGGGCGTTAGGGTTAGGGTTAGACTTAGGTTTAGGGGTTAATAATTTTATTACAGTGGCGACGGTGTAGGGGGGGCAGATTAGGGGTTATTAAATTTATTATAGGTGGCGACGGTGTAGGGGGGTCAGGATAGGGGTTAATACATTTAATATAGGTTGCGGCGGGTTCAGGGAGCGGCGGTTTAGGGGTTAATACATTTATTATAGTTGCGGTGGGCTCCGGGAGCGGCGGTTTAGGGGTTAATAGGGATAGAGTAGCTTGCGGTGGGCTCCGGGAGCGGCGGTTTAGGGGGTAATAACTTTATTTAGTTGCGGCGGTGTAGGGGGGACAGATTAGTGGTGTTTAGACTCGGGGTACATGTTAGGGTGTTAGGTGTAGACAGCTCCCATAGGAATGAATGGGATGTCTGTCAGCAGCGAACTTGTACTTTCGCTATGGTCAGACTCCCATTGATTCCTATGGGATCCACCGCCTCCAGGGGTGGCGGTTTGAAAACCAGGTACGCTGGGCCGTAAAAGTGCCGAGCGTACCTGCTAGTTTTTTGATAACTAGCAAAAGTAGTGAGAATGTGCCGCACTTGTGTGCGGAACATCTGGAGTGACGTAAGAATCGATCTGTGTCGGACTGAGTCCGGCGGATCGATGCTTACGTCACAAAATTCTACTTTTGCCGGTCTCGAGCCTTTGATAACTAAGGCGTATCAGCCTCGCCACAAATACGCTGCGGAATTCCAGCGTATTTGAGGTTGACGGCTTGATAACTAGGCCCCTATATCATTTAAGAAATTGAGTTGGCTTTCTGTCTCTCTAAGGATACTTGAAGCTCTTTGCATAACAAGCCTGCTATAAAAACCCATTGCTAATTGATAAATACAAAAACAATAGTGTTTCAGAAACATGGTACAGATACAAAAGAGCTCTGAGCTGTGTAAATGTATGGGAAAGGAAGAATAATGGGGAGATCATCACTAAAAAATGTTTTAACTGATCCTAAGCTACACCCTAAACTGCAACTGAAAAGGCATCTGTGGGAATGGAGTGGCGTTGCTGCAGAGTATTCCTTCCCTTGGTGTATCTTCTCTTTGCTAATCAGCAGATGAGGGAAAGCCTTACATTTTAGAATAGTTTAATTTAAATGACTACAGATAAAACCTCATGTAGATGTAGGCTCCTCAGCATTTACACATAGTAAGGGCTCAATTCTCTAAAGCTTTCTGATCTTGAGACATTCTATAAGATGCTTCATCAGTATTATCAGGCTCCTCAGGGATTGTTTTAAAGGAAATAATTAACTTGGGAGCTGTATATCTCATTAACCCTTTCGCTGCTAAGCCTTTTTTTACACCCCAGTGAACTACCTGTACTAACAAAGATCTATCAAATTATATAACTTTTTATCCAATTTTTATTATGGGAGCTAACAGCCCATATTGAATACGTAGACGCTCCCATGATATGATTATTACTACAACCTTTTGTAAGTTAGATCTAATATTTTAAACACTTGAACTAAACTGATCTATCAAATATCAATCAGCCTGAGTTGATAATTAACTTGGTAGCTGTATATCTCATTAACCTTTTCACTGCTAAGCCTTTTTCTTTCCTATGGCATGGAGAGTCCATGAAACATTCTAATTATTAGTGGGATATTCACTCCTGGCCAGTGGGAGGAGGCAAAGAGCACCCCAGCAGAGCTTCCCTTACCCATAACCCCCAGTCATCCTCTTTGCCTTGATTTTAATGGGTACTTTTCCCTGCAAGCAAGGATTGGGGCTATGCTGTGTCCATGTTAATCTCTTTAGTAAGAGTAATGGTGGCTATTAGCATTTAGAAGATGGAGAGGTAGTCTTTTTTTACACTTCTAACATTATTGCTACCCCTATTATAGAAAGCCAGAGTTGGTTACTCTGTTCTTTCTTTTCTATAGGTCCCTGGTAGATATGGTGAAGCTGCCACACCTCAGAAAACAGCTCCTGTCTGATAGAGCAGGATCCACAGGTAAGTCTTTTCCCTTCTAGGTTTGAAGGTACCGGCACTATAGGGGTTAAATCCTTGTGGAAAGTATTTAAATCTGTTTTAGAGGCATAATTTTTTGGGGGGGCTCAGAGATGGAAGAGTGTATGAAGAGTTTGACAGGTGTTTGTTTTACTTCTTACTTGTTGCAATCACTTTTCACCTTAGCTTATTGGCCCAATCACTTTTGCTGTGCTGCTGTTGGTTTTCACTCCGTTTTTGTTTGGCGCAATAAAAAAAAAGTTTTTTTATTCCGGTCACGTGACCGCTCCTCGGCACTTCCGGTTTTCTGCTTCTCTGTACAAATCAGAGTTTGCTACGTCAAGTGTGGAGGCTGCATTTTCTTCTATCTACAGTGGCAAGTGAATTTAGGCTGTTCCGGTAACAAGGAGGTATTTTTTGCTACTGGGTGTGTCCGGTTTTCTGTGCTAGTGGGATAGTAACTTCTGGAGGGGTTAGACCTCAGCAGAGCTGAGGGTTTTAAGTGCTTATTTATGTTTTATTGCTTCATATAAATACACTTAATTTGGCTTTTAATTTTTTTTGTTAATTTTTAACTGATACCCAATTATGGACGCTAATACTGAAGTTGATTCATTTGAAAAATGCTTATGTGTTTGGAGGCTAAGATAATTCCTCCTGTAGTAAAGCCTCCTGACTCTGAGGATAGTGTTATCCTAGCTACGCCTCAACTTTACAATCAAGCTTCCCAAGCTTCACATGCAGTATCCTGTGGTTCCTCTCAACCTCCTGGGGGTGTTTTTTTACCTAGGGATTTCGCTGCTCAGATTACTTCTGCTGTTTCTGCAGCTTTATCAGCTTTTCCAAAGGTTTTTGGTAAATGAAAGAGGACATCTAAACATATTGATGTTAATAAGGCTGACTCTGCTAAAACTGCGTTAGACAGTTTGGTGCATATGTATAAAGCTCCGAACTGCCAGAAACAGCAGTTATGAAGCAGCGGTCACAAAGACTTGCACTTGTGTGCGGAACATCTGGAGTGACGTAAGAATCGATCTGTGTCGGACTGAGTCCGGCGGATCGATGCTTACGTCACAAAATTCTACTTTTGCCGGTCTCGAGCCTTTGATAACTAAGGCGTATCAGCCTCGCCACAAATACGCTGCGGAATTCCAGCGTATTTGAGGTTGACGGCTTGATAACTAGGCCCCTATATCATTTAAGAAATTGAGTTGGCTTTCTGTCTCTCTAAGGATACTTGAAGCTCTTTGCATAACAAGCCTGCTATAAAAACCCATTGCTAATTGATAAATACAAAAACAATAGTGTTTCAGAAACATGGTACAGATACAAAAGAGCTCTGAGCTGTGTAAATGTATGGGAAAGGAAGAATAATGGGGAGATCATCACTAAAAAATGTTTTAACTGATCCTAAGCTACACCCTAAACTGCAACTGAAAAGGCATCTGTGGGAATGGAGTGGCGTTGCTGCAGAGTATTCCTTCCCTTGGTGTATCTTCTCTTTGCTAATCAGCAGATGAGGGAAAGCCTTACATTTTAGAATAGTTTAATTTAAATGACTACAGATAAAACCTCATGTAGATGTAGGCTCCTCAGCATTTACACATAGTAAGGGCTCAATTCTCTAAAGCTTTCTGATCTTGAGACATTCTATAAGATGTTTCATCAGTATTATCAGGCTCCTCAGGGATTGTTTTAAAGGAAATAATTAACTTGGGAGCTGTATATCTCATTAACCCTTTCGCTGCTAAGCCTTTTTTTACACCCCAGTGAACTACCTGTACTAACAAAGATCTATCAAATTATATAACTTTTTATCCAATTTTTATTATGGGAGCTAACAGCCCATATTGAATACGTAGACGCTCCCATGATATGATTATTACTACAACCTTTTGTAAGTTAGATCTAATATTTTAAACACTTGAACTAAACTGATCTATCAAATATCAATCAGCCTGAGTTGATAATTAACTTGGTAGCTGTATATCTCATTAACCTTTTCACTGCTAAGCCTTTTTCTTTCCTATGGCATGGAGAGTCCATGAAACATTCTAATTATTAGTGGGATATTCACTCCTGGCCAGTGGGAGGAGGCAAAGAGCACCCCAGCAGAGCTTCCCTTACCCATAACCCCCAGTCATCCTCTTTGCCTTGATTTTAATGGGTACTTTTCCCTGCAAGCAAGGATTGGGGCTATGCTGTGTCCATGTTAATCTCTTTAGTAAGAGTAATGGTGGCTATTAGCATTTAGAAGATGGAGAGGTAGTCTTTTTTTACACTTCTAACATTATTGCTACCCCTATTATAGAAAGCCAGAGTTGGTTACTCTGTTCTTTCTTTTCTATAGGTCCCTGGTAGATATGGTGAAGCTGCCACACCTCAGAAAACAGCTCCTGTCTGATAGAGCAGGATCCACAGGTAAGTCTTTTCCCTTCTAGGTTTGAAGGTACCGGCACTATAGGGGTTAAATCCTTGTGGAAAGTATTTAAATCTGTTTTAGAGGCATAATTTTTTGGGGGGGCTCAGAGATGGAAGAGTGTATGAAGAGTTTGACAGGTGTTTGTTTTACTTCTTACTTGTTGCAATCACTTTTCACCTTAGCTTATTGGCCCAATCACTTTTGCTGTGCTGCTGTTGGTTTTCACTCCGTTTTTGTTTGGCGCAATAAAAAAAAAGTTTTTTTATTCCGGTCACGTGACCGCTCCTCGGCACTTCCGGTTTTCTGCTTCTCTGTACAAATCAGAGTTTGCTACGTCAAGTGTGGAGGCTGCATTTTCTTCTATCTACAGTGGCAAGTGAATTTAGGCTGTTCCGGTAACAAGGAGGTATTTTTTGCTACTGGGTGTGTCCGGTTTTCTGTGCTAGTGGGATAGTAACTTCTGGAGGGGTTAGACCTCAGCAGAGCTGAGGGTTTTAAGTGCTTATTTATGTTTTATTGCTTCATATAAATACACTTAATTTGGCTTTTAATTTTTTTTGTTAATTTTTAACTGATACCCAATTATGGACGCTAATACTGAAGTTGATTCATTTGAAAAATGCTTATGTGTTTGGAGGCTAAGATAATTCCTCCTGTAGTAAAGCCTCCTGACTCTGAGGATAGTGTTATCCTAGCTACGCCTCAACTTTACAATCAAGCTTCCCAAGCTTCACATGCAGTATCCTGTGGTTCCTCTCAACCTCCTGGGGGTGTTTTTTTACCTAGGGATTTCGCTGCTCAGATTACTTCTGCTGTTTCTGCAGCTTTATCAGCTTTTCCAAAGGTTTTTGGTAAATGAAAGAGGACATCTAAACATATTGATGTTAGTAAGGCTGACTCTGCTAAAACTGCGTTAGACAGTTTGGTGCATATGTATAAAGCTCCAAACTGCCAGAAACAGCAGTTATGAAGCAGCGGTCACAAAGACCGCTGCTCCATAACCTATCCACCTGCTCTGAGCAGGCGGACACATATCACCGGAAATCAACCCGATCGAGAACGATCGGGTTGTTTGACACCCCCCTGCTGGTGGCCTATTGGCCGCGAGTCTGCAGGGGGCGGCGTTGCACCAGCAGCTCTTGTGAGCTGCTGGTGCAATGCTGAATATGGCGAGCGTATTGCTTGCCGTATTCAGCGAGGTCTGGCGGACCTGATCCGCAGTGTCGGATCAGGTCCGCCAGACCTTGATAAATATGCCCCTTTGTCTCAATTATCTGATGAGAATGATTCTTCAGTGGCTTCTGAGGGGGAATTGTCAGATTCTGATACTGTAGCGACAAATTCTGCAGATACATGGGAGATTAATTTCAGATTTAAGTTAGAACACCTTTGAGTTCTTTTGAGGGAGCTTCTTGCTACTTTGGAAGAATCCGAATCTGTTACAGAGAATCCAAAGAGGTCTAGTAAGCTTAATAGGGTATATGATGTACCCTCATCTGCGGAAGTATTTCCAGTTCCATACCGTATGGCAGATATTATAACTCAGGAATGGGATAAACCAGGGATTCCTTTTTCCCCGTCCCCTGTTTTTAAAAAGATGTTTCCTGTTGCAGTGGCAACCTGTTGCTAGTATTGCTAAAGTTGCAGGGCTAGCATCTTATTGGTGCGATGATTTATCTAATCTTATCCTAGAAGAGACTACTATAGATGAGATCCAAGACAGGATCAAGGCTCTCAAGCTAGCCAATACCTTTATTTCTGATGCCAACATGCAAGTTTTTAGGTTGGGTGCTAAGATTTCTGGCTTACTGTTTTAGCCCTGTAACATTCTGTTTTTCCCTTTAAGAGGTGGGAACCAATCAGCCTATATAATGCAGCTGTTACTTCGTTACCATGCTTGGTATTGAAGTTTAAACAGCTTCCTGCTCAGCCTGCTTCATTTTTGTTAGAAGCTTATTTCTCAAAGTTTTCTCTCTTCTGTGGATATTATTTTTTCAACTTACTACTTAGTAGTACTTTTGTTAAAGTTTCCTTCTATTAGAGGATTTGGATTTCCTTTCTCCTGTTTACCAGCCTCCTGCAGAGATTTACAGCATTTCTTTATTTTCACTCCCTGTCGTCACTCAGCAGCTTCCAGCAGCACTTCCAGAGTTTCACCTGTAATTAGGGTTGCCACCCACCCCGGTTTCACCGGGACAGTCCCGGTCTGAGGCTCTGTGTCCCGTGTCCCGTAACTAGCCTCAAATGCCGCAGGCTAAGCGCTCCCCTGGCGCAGCTGCGTCCCTGTGATTAGCAGGTCCTTGATCTCCTCCCCTATCCCTCCCCCCGGTTCTATTTGTCACACCCCTCCTGGTTTCTGAATGGCAGGTTATGATGTTTACTTTGTCATTCTATAAAAACACAAGAATAAAAATTATATCAACGGTTAAACACGATAAAATAATTTGCCAGTATAGCTTAGCATAGAAAAGTGTACGCAAAGGATACTTGATATATGGTAGTGGAATTTACCAGGTTTGTTGGTGGATATGTAATAATTAACCAAGGGCTATAAATATTGATATATCAAAATACCATTATGCAGCTGCCAGTGAATGGTTTGCTTAGAGATATCTACAATAGTGGGTGGTTAAGGACTGTTCCATTTAGGACTGTTCCATTTGGTATTCTATTACCACTAGCGTAGCTTTCACATGATAAGAACATAAGGGGTATAGAAAAATACACTTTTTTGAACAAACATAATAGTGCAATAATAGTAGAGCACTATTATTGTTCTACTTGCTATATGCCTCTATTAATCACTAAAAGTTTGACTTCAGAGCAGAAGTGCACTTCTTCTTTTATGTTGTACATGGCGTGTGAGCCACTCAGGGGCAGCATATGTAAGTAGCAGCCAATCACCTTTGGCAAGAGAAGAGTATGTCAATGGCAGTATAAATGTTGTATATTCACAAATACACCTACATGTATCTGAATGTAACTTTGTACCTGTTCTAAAGAATTGGGAATTCATAATATTTTATTTGTTATATTCTGTAATTTTCAATAAAGATAAATAAAAACATTTTTTTTACAAAACCTAGGGAGAACCTAGCTTACAAAATTACATCACCCATGAATTAAACAATTTATTTTCTGCAGTAATTAAACAACTAATATTCGCCTAGATTACGAGTCTTGCGTTAGCCTTAAAAAGCAGGGTTGAGAAGTTCCAACGCTGCTTTTTAACGCCCGCTGGTATTACGAGTCTTGCAGGTACAGGTGTACCTCTAACTTTTTTTCCGCGACTCGAGCATACCGCAAATCCCCTTAAGTCAACTGCGGATCCTATCTTTTCAATGGGATTTTCCTAACGCCGGTATTACGAATCTTGGAAAAAGTGAGCGGTACACCCTCTCCTGTCAAGACTCCTACCACATTTAAAAGTCAGTAGTTAAGAGTTTTATGGGCTAACGCCGTAACATAACACTCTAACTAAAGTGCTAAAAAGTACACTAACACCCATAAACTACCTATTAACCCCTAAACAGAGCCCCCCCCCCACATCGCAAACACTTAACTAAAATTTTTAACACCTAATCTGCCGACCGATCATCACCGCCACTTTAATAAATATATTAACCCCTAAACCTCCGCACTTCCGCCTCGCAAACACTAGTTAAATATTATTAACCCCTAATCTGCCGTCCCTAACATCGCCGACGCCTACCTACATTTATTAACCCCTAATCTGCCGCCCCCAACGTCGCCGCCACGATACTAAATGTATTAACCCCGAAATCTAAGTCTAACCCAAACCCTAACACCCCCCTAACTTAAATATAATTTAAAATAATCTAAATAAAATTACTACAATTAAATAAATTAATCCTATTTAAAACTTAATATTTACCTATAAAATAAACCCTAAGATAGCTACAATATAACTAATAGTTACATTGTAGCTAGCTTAGGGTTTATTTTTATTTTACAGGCAACTTTGTATTTATTTTAACTAGGTACAATAGTTATTAAATAGTTATTAACTATTTAATAACTACCTAGCTAAAATAAGTACAAATTTACCTGTAAAATAAAACATAACCTAAGTTACAATTACACCTAACATTACACTATAATTAAATTTAATCCCTAAACTAAATACAATTAAATAAAATAAAATAAAGTACAAAAAACAAACAAACACTAACGCCTAGATTTAGAGTTCTGCGTTAGCCGTCCAAACCAGCGTTAGGTGGTCCTAAAGCTGGTTTTGGCCGCCCACTGGTATTTAGAGTCAGTCAGGAAAGGGTCTAACGCTCACTTTCCAGCCGCGACTTTTCCATACCGCAGATCCCCTTACGTCAATTGCGTATCCTATCTTTTCAGTGGCATCTTTCTAACGCTGGTATTTAGAGTCTTGGCTGAAGTGAGCGTTAGAACTCTAACAACAAGACTCCATCCGCAGGAAAAAGTCAGGAGTTAAGAGCTTTATGGGCTAACGCCGGCTCATAAAGCTCCTAACTACTGTGCTCTAAAGTACACTAACACCCATAAACTACCTATGTACCCCTAAACCGAGGTCCCCCCACATCGGCGCCACTCTATTAATTTTTTTTAACCCCTAATCTGCCGACCGCACACCACCGCAACCTACATTATCCCTATGTACCCCTAATCTGCTGCCCCTAACATCGCTGACCCCTATATTATATTTATCACCCCCTAATCTGCCCCCCCAATGTCGCCGCTACCTACCTACATTTATTAACCCCTAATCTGCCGACCGGACCTCGCCGCCACTATAATAAATGTATTAACCCCTAAACCGCCTCACTCCCGCCTCAAAAACCCTATAATAAATAGTATTAACCCCTAATCTGCCCTCCCTAACATCGCCGACACCTATCTTCAAGTATTAACCCCTAATCTGCCGACCGGACCTCGCTGCTACTCTAATAAATGTATTAACCCCTAAAGCTAAGTCTAACCCTAACACTAACATCCCCCTAAGTTAAATATAATTTTTATCTAACTAAATAAAATAAATCTTATTAAATAAATTAATCCTATTTAAAGCTAAATACTTACCTGTAAAATAAACTCTAATATAGCTACAATATAACGAATAATTATATTGTAGCTATTTTAGGATTTAGATTTATTTTACAGGCAACTTTGTATTTATTTTAACTAGGTACAATAGCTATTAAATAGTTAATAACTATTTAATAGCTACCTAGTTACAATAATTACAAAATTACCTGTAAAATAAATCCTAACCTAAGTTACAATTAAACCTAACACTACACTATCAATAAATTAATTAAACAAACTATCTACAATTATCTACAATTAAATCAACTAAACTAAATTACAAAAAAAAACAAACACTAAATTACAAAAAAATAAAAAAAGACTACAAGAATTTTAAACTAATTACACCTACTCTAAGCCCCCTAAAAAAATAACAAAGCCCCCCAAAATAAAAAAATGCCCTACCCTATTCTAAAATAAAAATTTAACAGCTCTTTTACCTTACCAGCCCTTAAAAGGGCCTTTTGCGGGGCATGCCCCAAAGAAAACAGCTCTTTTGCATTTAAATAAACATACAATACCCCTCACAACATTACAACCCACCACCCACATACCCTTAATCTAACCCAAACCCCCCTTAAAAAACCTAACACTAAGCCCCTGAAGATCTCCCTACCTTATCTTCACCACGCCGGGTATCACCGATCCTTCCAGAAGAGGGTCCGAAGTCTTCATCCTATCCGGCAAGAAGAGGTCCAGAAGAGGGTCCGAAGTCTTCATCCTATCCGACAAGAAGAGGACATCCGGACCGGTAGACATCTTCATCCAGGCGGCATCTTCTATCTTCTTCCATCCTGCACGGAGTGGGACCATCTTGAAGCAGCCGACGCAGATCCATCCTCTTCTTCCGGCGACTCCCGATGAATGAAAGTTCCTTTAAGTGACGTCATCCAAGATGGCGTCCCTCCAATTCCGATTGGCTGATAGGATTCTATCAGCCAATCGGAATTAAGGTAGGAAAAATCTGATTGGCTGATTGAATCAGCCAATCAGATTCAAGTTCAATCGGATTGGCTGATCCAATCAGCCAATCAGATTGAGCTTGCATTCTATTGGCTGTTCCGATGAGCCAATAGAATGCAAGCTCAATCTGATTGGCTGATTGGATCAGCCAATCCAATTGAACTTGAATCTGATTGGCTGATTGCAAAAGAGCTGTTTTAAATTTAAATGCAAAAGAGCTGTTTTCTTTGGGGCATGCCCCGCAAAAGGCCCTTTTAAGGGCTGGAAAGGTAAAAGAGCTGTTAAATTTTTATTTTAGAATAGGGTAGGGCATTTTTTTATTTTGGGGGGCTTTGTTATTTTTTTAGGGGGCTTAGAGTAGGTGTAATTAGTTTAAAATTCTTGTAATCTTTTTTTATTTTTTGTAATTTAGTGTTTGTTTGTTTTTGTAATTTAGTTTAGTTGATTTAATTGTAGATAATTGTAGGTAGTTTATTTAATTAATTTATTGATAGTTTAGTGTTAGGTTTAATTGTAACTTAGGTTAGGATTTATTTTACAGGTAATTTTGTACTTATTTTAACTAGGTAGCTATTAAATAGTTATTAACTATTTAATAGCTATTGTACCTGTTTAAAATAAATACAAAGTTGCCTGTAAAATAAATATAAATGCTAAAATAGCTACAATATAATTATTATTTATATTGTAGCTATATTAGGGTTTATTTTACAGGTAAGTATTTAGCTTTAAATAGGATTAATTTATTTAATAAGATTTATTTTATTTCGTTAGATTTAAATTAAATTTAAGTTAGGGGGGTGTTAGTGTTAGGGTTAGACTTAGCTTTAGGGGTTAATAACTTTATTATAGTAGCGGTGAGGTCCGGTCGGCAGATTAGGGGTTAATACTTGAAGTTAGGTGTCGTTGATGTTAGGGAGGGCATATTAGGGGTTAATACTATTTATTATAGGGTTTTTGAGGCGGGAGTGAGGCGGTTTAGGGGTTAATACATTTATTATAGTGGCGGCGAGGTGCGGTCGGCAGATTAGGGATTAATAAGTGTAGTTAGGTGGCAGCGGCGTTGGGGGGGCAGATTAGGGGTTAATAAATATAATATAGGGGTCGGCGATGTTAGGGACAGCAGATTAGGGGTATATAGGGATAATGTAGGTTGCGGCGGTATACGGAGCAGCAGATTAGGCGTTAAAAATAATATGCAGGGGTCATCGATAGCGGGGGCGGCAGATTAGGGGATAATAAGTGTAAGGTTAGGGGTGTTTAGACTCGGGGTTCATGTTAGGGTGTTAGCTGCAGACTTAGGAAGTGTTTCCCCATAGGAAACAATGGGGCTGCGTTAGGAGCTGAACGCTGCTTTTTTGCAGGTGTTAGGTTTTTTTCCAGCTCAAACTGCCCCATTGTTTCCTATGGGGGGATTCGATTGTGCACGAGCACGTTTTTTAAGCTGGCCGTGTCCGTAAGCAACGCTGGTATTGAGATTTGCAGTGGCGGTAAATATGCCTGTACGCTCCCTTTTTGGAGCCTAACGCAGCCCTTCAGAGAACTCTCAATACCAGCGTTGTTTAAAAGGTGCGGGGGGAAAAAGACATGCGTAGCTAACGCACCCCTTCTAATGCAAAACTCTAAATCTAGGTGTAAATTACAGAAAATAAAAAAATAATTACAAATTTTTAAACTAATCCCCCCAAAATAATAAAAATCTCTACCCTATACTAAATTACAAATAGCCCTTAAAAGGGCTTTTTTGCGGGGCATTGCCCCAAAGTAATCAGCTCTGTTACCTGTAAAAAAAAATACAATACCCCCCAACATTAAAACCCACCACCCACACACCCAACTCTACTCTAAAACCCACCCAATCCCCCATTAATAAAACCTAACACTAACCCCTTGAAGATCACCCTACCTTGAGACATCTTCACCCAACCTAGCACAAGTGGACCTCCAGACGGGCAGAAGTCTTCATCCTATCCGGGCAGAAGAGGACCTCCAGACGGGCAGAAGTCTTCATCCAGGCGGCATCTTCTATCTTCATCCATCCGGAGCGTAGTGGGTCCATCTTCAAGCCAACCGACGCGGAGCATCCTCTTCTTCCGATGACTCCCGACGAATGATGGTTCTTTTAAATGACGTCATCCAAGATGGCGTCCCTTGAATTCTGATTGGCTGATAGGATTCTATCAGCCAATCGGAATTAAGGTTGGAAAAATACTATTGGCTGATGCAATCAGCCAATAGAATTGAAGTTCAATCCTATTGGCTGATCCAATCAGCCAATAGGATTGAGCTTGCATTCTATTGGCTGTTCCAATCAGCCAATAGAATGCAAGCTCAATTCTATTGGCTGATTGCATCAGCCAATAGGATTTTTCCTACCTTAATTCCGATTGGCTGATAGAATCCTATCAGCCAATCGGAATTCAAGGGACGCCATCTTGGATGACATCATTTAAAGGAACCTTCATTCATCGGGAGTTGTCGGAAGAAGAGGATGCTCCGCGTCGGTTGGCTTGAAGATGGACCCGCTATGCTCCGGATTTTTTTACAGGTAAAAGAGCTGATTACTTTGGGGCAATGCCCCACAAAAAGCCCTTTTAGGGCTATTTGTAATTTAGTATAGGGTAGGGATTATTATTATTATTATTTTGGGGGCTTTTTTATTTTATTAGGGGGATTAGATTAGGTGTAATTAGTTTAAAAATTTGTAATTATTTTTTTATTTTCTGTAATTTCGTGTTTTTTTTGTACTTTAGTTTATTTTATTTTATTGTATTTAGTTTAGGGATTTAATTATAGTGTAGTGTTAGGTGTAATTGTAACTTAGGTTAGGTTTTATTTTACAGGTACTTTTGTATTTATTTTAGCTAGGTAGTTATTAAATAGTTAATAACTATTTAATAACTATTGTACCTAGTTAAAATAAATACAAAGTTGCCTGTAAAATAAAAATGAACCCTAAGATAGATACAAATGTAACTATTAGTTATATTGTAGCTATTTTAGGGTTTATTTTATAGGTAAGTATTTAGTTATAAATAGGATTAATTTATTTAATTGTAGTAATTTTATTTAGATTATTTTAAAATATATTTCAATTAGGGAGGGTGTTAGGGTTAGGGTGAAACTTAGGTTTAGGGGTTAATAACTTTATTATAGTGGCGGCGACGTTGGAGGCGGGAGATTAGGGGTTAATAAATGTAGGTAGGTTGCGGCGACGTTGGGGGCGGCAGAGTAGGGGTTAATAAATATAATGTAGGGTTCGGCGATGTTGGGGTCAGCAAATTAGGGGTTCATAGGTATAATGTAGATGGCGGCGGTGTCCGTAGCGGAAGATTAAGGGTTAATACTATAATGCAGGTGTCGGCGATGTCGGGGGCGGCAGATTAGGGGTTAATAAGTGTAAGATTAGGGGTGTTTAGACTCGGGGTTCATGTTAGGGTGTTAGGTGTAGGTATAAAATGTATTTTCCCATAGGAAACAATGGGGCTGCGTTAGAAGCTGAACGCTGCTTTTTTGCAGGTGTTAGGTTTTTTTTCAGCCGGCTCAGCCCCATTGTTTCCTATGGGGAAATCGTGCATGTTTAGCCAGCTTACCGCTACCGTAAGCAGCGCTGGTATTGAGGTGAGATGTGGAGCTAAATTTTGCTCTCCGCTTACTTTTTTGCGGCTAACGCCGGGTTTAAAAATAACCTGTAATACCAGCGTTGTCTTAAGTGAGCGGTGAGCAAAAAATGCTCGTTAGCACCGCACACCATTACTGACAAAAACTTGTAATCTAGCCGATAATTAATATATATATTAATATTATATATATATATATATTTTATCTATATATTTATATATATATATATTTTTTATCTATATATTTATATATATATTTATATATATATATATATATATATATATATATATATATATATATATATATATATAAAATACATTTCATAATGAATTTGAGGCTGTGACAAGCCAAGCCCTAAAGCCACACCTCCAAACCACGCCCTCTCCATGCCCACTTAAAAAGTGTCCAGGATGTTTTTTGGGCAAAAGGTGGCAACCCTACCTGTAACACTGCTGTGTCTTCCCACTCCTTGCCTGCAGTTCCTGTTCAGTATTCCTCTCACCTCACACTGACTGCTGCTGCATCTTACCGGATTCCATCTCCTCTGACGGTCAGTGACATTTACTTTTGAGGGTAAGATCTATCCTCACTTTTATTTATTGCTTTTAACCTAGGTGCTGTTAACACTTCAGCAGATTTCTATAGACTTGAATTTATTTGGCTTTTGAACCATTATTCCTACAGTCTTACCAAACATCACTTCAAGTCTCTTATATTAAATTTTACTCATTAGGAAGTAAGTTAGTTGTACAAGCTTTGCATCTAGCTACTTCTATTTTAATGAGACATATCCTTACACAAAAGACTAAGTTTAAAATTCTTAAAGGAACAGAACCACATACTTATATTATGAACTTATGTCCTGCAATAGGGATTAAGAAATAGATTTCACATATACTGTTCATTACAGAATACCAAGCCTAGAAATAAACATCATGAACCCAGCTGATTTAACAAATCATGTGATGGAATTATCCCATAATGTGGATCAACTAACTCAAGGTCTACGTGACCTCCAAGTAGAAAATCAAACATTTAAAAACATTATTAAAGAGGGTCTTAGTGCTACAAGTAATATCCAGGAAACTATCACTGAACCACCTGTAAGCCCCCCAGAGTAGTTTCATGGAGATAGGAAAACATTCAGACAATTTCACAATTCATGTAAATTATTTACTTGTCTAAAACCCAAGACATTCACTAATGATAAAATCAAAGTACTAACTGTAATCTCCTATTTAAAATGGGAACCCTGTGCATGGGCAGATACCGTATTTGAATTAAATGACCCCATTTTGAGCTCCTTTGAGGATTTTTTTTAAAACTATGGCCACTCTATATGAGGATCCTCATAGACAACAAACAGCAGAAACTAAGTTATGTAACCTAAAAAAAAAGACCTGTTGAGGACTATATTTCAGAGTTCAAAATATGGCAATGAGATACTGAGTGGAAGGAGATTTCTTTAAAGAATCAGTTCAGACTTGGTTTGTCTGATCCCATAAAAGATGAATTAGCCAGAATAGATATTCCAGATAACCTTGAAGCCCTTATTGCTTTAGTCATAAAAATAGACCGTAGGTTTAGGGAAAGGAAGCAAGAGAGAGGTTACACAGAAACATATGTGAAATGTCCTATATCAAAAAACCCAACGTCACATAATAAAACACAGGATGAAGCTATGGAAATTGGATTCATAAGGGGACCCCTTACTATAGAGGAAAAGCGTAGCAGAAAAGAAAATGGACTTTGTATGTACTGCGCGTCAAAAGAACATTCAGTATCTGATTGTCCATCACTAAAAAAGCAGAAACTAGGTAAGACCTCTCATCCAGTGGATTGCCTTACCTTAACCACAAAACAGCCCAATTACTTTCTAATAACTGTTTCTTTACAGTGGGGACACCAGCGACTTAATCTTGATGCCATGCTGGATTCAGGAGCCTACGCCTGTTATATAGATATCAACCTTGTAAATACTAATAAAATACCAGTTATTCAAAAGCAAAAACCCGTTTCTGTAAGACTTATTGATGGAAAATGTCTAGAAACAGGTCCTTTTACCCACCAAACAATCCCACTACTTATTAATGTGCAAGAGAATCACCAGGAGTTTATCTCATTTCATGTGATAACTTCTCCAATATACTCATTAGTGTTTGGTTTACATTGGTTAAGGCAACATTAACCAACCATTAATTGGGCAGATAACTCCCACAAGTTCCTATCCCCTTATTGTCTAAATACTTGTACTCCAACACTCCCAATTCTTAACATAACAGAGAATCAAGTACCTAGTTTCTATTCCGATTTTTCCCAAGTATTTGATAAACAAGAGGCAGAATCATTGCCAACACATAGGGATTATGACTGTCCCATTGACCTAATACCTGGCTCTAACGTCCCATATGGACATATATTTCCTTTATCCCAACCAGAGTTAGAGAAATTAAAGGAATATATTAATGACAATCTTCGAAAAGGCTTTATAAGGCCATCGACTTCCCCCGCAGGTGAGGGGATATTTTTTGTTACAAACAAAGATCAGACATTGCATAGTGGATTACCGTGAGTTAAATAAGAGAACCATCAAAGACCATGGCAGGATATTGCCATTGACTTTATTGTAGAACTACCTCAATCAGAAAAAAATAATACCATTATGGTGGTGGTTGTTTTTTTCACAAAAATGTCACATTTCATTCCCTTTCACAACCAACCAGTATAGAAACCATAAATTTACTCATCAGCAACATTGTCAAACTACATGGTATACCAACTAGTATAACAACTGATAGGGGTACCCAGTTTACCTCCCGTGTATGGAAACAAATGTGTCAGATCTTGAAGATAAACCGCCAATTATCTACCACGTTTCCTCCCCAAACCAACGGGCAAACAGAGTGAACTAACCAGTGGTTAGAAGACTATCTCCGGGGTTATAAAAATCAATTCCATGATAATTGGACATCTCTACTTCCATTAGCCGAATTTGCTCACAATAATACCCATCACTCATCAATCAAAACAACACCATTTTATGCCAATTATGGTTACCACCCAACCTTTCATTTGTTTCCTGAAAATCAAAGTGATTGTCCAGTTGTAAATTACGTTACTAACACAATGGTTGAAGCTTTCACTTTACTTGCTGATAACATTAAACAAGCTCATCTCAGACATAAGAAGTATTACGATCTTAGGCATAGACAATCCTCCACGAACTCACCTGGTGATTTAGTTTGGTTATTGACGAAATATCTCAGGTTATCAGTTCCTTGCAAAAAGTTTAATAGGTTCTATATTTGTTCCTTTCCAGTAGCAAAGGTTGTAAATGATAATGCCATAATATTGGATCTTCCTTCCCGACATTTTATGTTGCTCTGCTTAAACCTTATAAGGCTCTTCGAAATTCTCAAAATCCATTCTTCACATTCGCTACCTATTGTACCTGATACTGAGTTTGAGGTCGAAAAGATTCTGGATTCCAAAAAGGTCTTTGGTCGTCTCCAGTATCTTGTGCATTGGGTTTCCCTAAAGAGGAAGACTTTTGGGAACTCTCCTCCAATCTCTCTGCACCCGACTTGTGTCAATTTTTCACAGGAGACACCCAGACCGTCCCAGGCCTTGAACCTCAGAGAGGTTTCTTTAAGGGGGAGCCCTGTAACATTCTGTCTTTCCCTTTAAGAGGTGTGAACCAATCAGCCTATATAATACAGCTGTTACTTCATTAGCATGCTTGGTATTGAAGTTTGAACAGCTTCCTGCTTCATTTTTGTTAGAAGCTTATTTCTCAAAGTTTTCTCTCTTCTGTGGATATTATTTTTTTCAACTTACTACTTAGTAGTACTTTTGTTAAAGTTTCCTTCTACAAGAGGATTTGGATTTCCTTTCTCCTGCTTACCAGCCTCCTGCAGAGATTTACAGCATTTCTTCATTTTCACTCCCTGTCATCACTCAGCAGCTCTCAGCAGCACTTCCAGAGTTTCACCTGTAACACTGCTGTGTCTTCCCACTCCTTGCCTGCAGTTCCTGTTCAGTGTTCCTCTCACCTCACACTGACTGCTGCTGCATCTTACCGGATTCCATCTCCTCTGACGGTCAGTGACATTTACTTTTGAGGGTAAGATCTATCCTCACTTTTATTTATTGTTTTTAACCTTGGTTGCTGTTAACACTTCTGCAGATTTCTATAGACTTGAATTTATTTGGCTTTTGAACCATTATTCCTACAGTCTTACCAAACATCACTTCAAGTCTCTTATATTAAATTTTACTCATTAGGAAGTAACAGCTAGATTACGAGTTTTGCGTTATGAGGGGTGCGGTGCTAACTTGCACGTTATTGTCACCGATCACTTCCCTACAGCGCTGGTATTACAGGTTTATAAAAACCCGGTGTTATCAGGCAAGAAGTGAGCATAGAGCAAAATTGAGCTACATACCGCACTCCAATACCAGTGCTGCTGAGAGCCGCGGTGAGCTGGTTTTATGTGCTCGTGCACAATCTCCCCATAGACATCAATGGGGAGAGCCGGCTGAAAAAAAGTCTAACACCTGCAAAAAAGCAGCCCCATTGATTCCTATGGGGAAACAAAATTTATGTTTACACCTAACACCCTAACATGAACCCCGAATCTAAACACCCCTAATCTTACACTTATTAACCCCTAATCTACCGCCTCCGACATCGTCAACACCTACATTATACTTATTAACCCCTAATCTGCCGCTCCGGACATAGCCGCCACTATATAGATATTAACCCCTAAACCGCCGCACTCCCGCCTCGCAAACACTAGTTAAGTATTATTAACCCCTAAGCTGCTGCCCCTAACATCGCCGCCACCTACCTACATTTATTAACCCCTAATCTGCCGCCCCCAACGGCGCCACCACTATACTAAATTTATTAACCCCTAAACCTAAGTCTAATTCTAACCCTAACACCCCCTAACTTAAATATAATTAAAATAAATCTAAATAAAACCTATTATCATTACCTAAATTATTCCTATTTAAAACTAAATACTTACCTATAAAATAAACCCTAAGCTAGCTACAATATAACTAATAGTTACATTGTAGCTAGCTTAGGGTTTATTTTTATTTTACAGGCAAGTTTGTATTTATTTTAACTCTGTAGACTAGTTAGTAAATAGTTATTAACTATTTACTAACTACCTAGCTAAAATAAATACAAATTTACCTGTAAAATAAAACCTAACCTGTCTTACACTAACACCTAACCTTACACTACAATTAAATACATTACCTAAATTAAATACAATTACCTAAATTACAAAAAAACCCCACTAAATTACACAAAATAAAAAAAGAAATTATCAGATATTTAAACTAATTACACCTAATCTAATAGCCCTATCAAAATAAAAAGCCCCCCCAAAATAAAAAAAAAACCCTAGCCTAAGCTAAACTACCATTAGCCCTTAAAAGGGCCTTTTTGCAGGCATTTAGCTCTTTTTCAAAAGCCCAAACCTTAATCTAAAAATAAACCCATTCAATAAACCCTTAAAAAAAACCTAACACTAACCCCTGAAGATCCACTTACAGTTTTGAAGACCAGACATCCATCCTCAACGAAGCCGGGAGAAGTCTTCATCTAAGCGGCAAGAAGTCCTCAATGAAGCCGGGAGAAGTCTTCATCCAAGCCGGCAGAAGTGGTCCTCCAGACGGGCAGAAGTCTTCATCCAGACGGCATCTTCTATCTTCATCAAACCGGTGCAGAGCGGCTCCATCTTCAAGACATCCGGCACGGAGCATCCTCTTCCATCGAAGTCTTTACATCTAACACCTAACCTTACACTACAATTAAATACATTACCTAAATTAAATACAATTACCTAAATCACAAAAAAACACTAAATAACACCAAAAAAAAGAAATTATCAGATATTTAAACTAATTACACCTAATAGCCCTATCAAAATAAAAAAGCCCCCCCAAAATAAAAAAAAAAACCTAGCCTAAACTAAACTACCAATAGCCCTTAAAAGGGCATTTTGTGGGGCATTGCCCCAAAGAAATCAGCTCTTTTACCTGTAAAAAAATACAAACACCCCCCCAACAGTAAAACCCACCACCCACACAACCAACCCCCCCAAATAAAATCCTAACTAAAAAATCCTAAACTCCCCATTGCCCTGAAAAGGGCATTTGGATGGGATTTTCCCTTAAAAAGGCATTTAGCTCTTTTTCAAAAGCCCAAACCCTAATCTAAAAATAAAACCCACCCAATAAACCCTTAAAAAAAACCTAACACTAACCCCTGAAGATTCACTTACAGTTTTGAAGACCGGACATCCATCCTTAACGAAGCCGGAGGAAGTCTTCATCCAAGCGGCAAGAAGTCCTCAACAAAGCCGGGAAAAGTCTTCATCTAAGCCGGCAGAAGTGGTCCTCCAGACGGGCAGAAGTTTTCATCCAGACAGCATCTTCTATCTTCATCCATCCGGCGCGGAGCGGCTCCATCTTCAAGACATCCGGCGCGGAGCATCCTCTTCCATCGAAGTCTTCTTCCAGAATGAAGGTTCCTTTAAATGACATCATCCAAGATGGCGTCCCTTGAATTCCGATTGGCTGATAGAATTCTATCAGACAATCGGAATTAAAGGGGAAAAAATCCTATTGGCTGATTCAATCAACCAATAGGATTGAGCTTCAATCCTATTGGCTGATCCAATCAGCCAATAGGATTGAGCTTGCATTCTATTGGCTGATAGGAACAGCCAATAGAATGCGTGCTCAATCCTATTGGCTGATTGCATCAACCAATAGGATTTTTTTCACCTTCAATTCCGATTGGCTGATAGAACCTTCATTCTGGAAGAAGAGATGGAAGCGGATGCTCTGCGCCGGATGTCTTGAAGATGGAGCCACTCCGCGCCGGATTGATGAAGATAGAAGATGCCGTCTGGATGAAGACTTCTGCCCGTCTGGAGGACCACTTCTGCCGGCTTGGATGAAGACTTCTCCCGGCTTCATTGAGGACTTCTTGCAGCTTAGATGAAGACTTCTCCCTGCTTCGTTGAGGATGGATGTTCGGTCTTCAAAACTGTAAGTGGATCATCAGGGGTTAGTGTTAGGGTTTTTTTAAGGGTTTATTGAATGGGTTTATTTTTAGATTAAGGTTTGGGCTTTTGAAAAAGAGCTAAATGCCAGCAAAAAAGGGCCTTTTAAGGGTTATTGGTAGTTTAGTTTAGGCTAGGGTTTTTTTTTATTTTGGGGGGCTTTTTTATTTTGATAGTGCTATTAGATTTGTTTGTTTTTTGTGATTTAGGTAATTGTATTTAATTTAGGTAATGTATTTAATTGTAGTGTAAGGTTAGGTGTTAGTGTAAGACAGGTTAGGTTTTATTTTACAGGTAAATTTGTATTTATTTTAGCTAGGTAGTTAGTAAATAGTTAATAACTATTTAGTAACTTTTCTACCTAGTTAAAATAAAAACAAACTTGCCTGTAAAATAAAAATAAACCCTAAGATAGCTACAATGTAACTATTAGTTATATTGTAGCTATCTTAGGGTTTATTTTATAGATATTTAGATTTATATATGAATAATTTAGGTAATGATAGTAGGTTTTATTTAGATTTATTTTAATTATATTTAAATAAGGGGGTGTTAGGTTTAGGGTTAGACTTAGGTTTAGGGGTTAATAAATTTAGTATAGTGGCGGCGACGTTGGGGGCGTCTGATTAGGGGTTAATAAATGTAGGTAGGTGGCGGCGATGTTAGGGGCGGCAGATTAGGGGTTAAGAATATTTAACTAGTGTTTGCGATGCATGGAGTGCGGTGGTTTAGGGGTTAATATGTTTATTATAGTGGTGGCGATGTCGGGAGAGGCAGATTAGGGGTTAATCATTTTATTTTAGTGTTTGCCATGCGGGAGGGCCTTGGTTTAGGGATTAATAGGTAGTTTATGGGTGTTAGTGTACTTTTTAGCACTTTAGTTATGAGTTTTATGCTACAGCTTTGTAGCGTAAAACTCATAACTACTCACTTTAGATTGCGTTACGAATCTTGCGGTTTAGGCTGTACCGCTTACTTTTTGGCCTCCCAGAAAAAGCTTGTAATATTGGCGCTATGGAAGTCCCATTGAAAAAATACTTTACGCAAATTGCGTAAATTAATTTGCGTTACGGCCAAAAATGTGTGCGGTATAGCTCATAATAGCAGCGGTAGTGAAAAAGCAGCGTTATAACCCATAACACTGCTTTTTCACTCATAACGCAAAGCTCGTAATCTAGCCGTAAGTTATTTGTACAAGCTTTGCATCTAGCTACTTCTATTTTAATGAGACATATCCTTACACAAAATACTAAGTTTAAATATTCTTAAAGGAACAGAACCACATATTTATATTATGAACTTATATCCTGCAATAGGGATTAAGAAATAGATTTCACATATACTGTTCATTACAAGCTTGCAAAACTCTCTGGTTAAAATCTTGTTCTGCGGGGGCGGAGCTAACCAGCAAGGAGAGTAGACGTGTTTTCACGGAGCTCTCCTACTATAATTGATAAAAGACAGACAATTATCTAATGGACTAGACTTTTAAACTTCTAAGAGGTTGAAGATAACCACATCTGTTAACCCTCTGCAGCATGAGTCCTCCAGTTATTGACTCTTGAGCTCTTTAAGTGACATTACAGTACGGGGCCTAAATTACCTAACAAGGCGGAGGGGCTATACTTTCTCCTAGCATTCCTGAAGTGCCCATCTCATCGCACCTCCTAAATGGATCTGGAGGCTGCCCTACATAAGTTCGAAGAACGGGTTTGTGAGAGTCTGGACGATCACTTTTCTGAATTGAACCTGCTACTTACCCAGCTCCGTGAGCAGTTCTACATTCCACCTCACAGACAAGATGGCGGCTACAATCAGAGTTCCACTAAATCTACCCGACCGCAGTCCCTGCATGATTCAAAAATTCTTGCTCCCCTGAAAGCGGCTACTGTTCTGACAGGAGCTCACAGATGTCATCATGAGCCGAACGAAAGGGACTTACGAGTTAGTCTGAGAGCACCGGGTCCTGAATTAGCCACGCTAGAAGCTAAGATAACCGCGGTCCTGAAGGTGAACACATACCTGGTTGACCCTCCGGGAACTTTGTCATACAGGCTGCTCTACGGAGTTAAGCTGCACTCTCTACCCTATGGAGGATCAGCTCTTTGCGACCATCAGCACCTGTATCCTGGAGACTGGATACGGAACCTTTCCGTCTGGCTAAGCAGTCTCTACATCTCAATACAGCTGACAGGGACTGGAGTACTTTCGATTACAGGCATAGGCTAAAAGACAGCTTCTCAAGACACATATCACAGCCTAAGCTGTCTTTTGGGACGCATGAGCTGACATTTTTTTTTATTTTATTAGTTGGTGATACACCGTACCATGTTTGCACCGTATATATTATGTTATCCCTACTGTTAAGGTACTCCTTCTCTAGCTAAGAGTTCAGCAAATTTAACCCCTCTATTACTACTTATCCCTTTTTATATATATATACATGCTTGAAGGTTTGTACACTTTGGTACATGGTTCATGGGGTACTAATGTTTTCAGTTGTTTTATATTATCTACCCTTTTCTTGTTAAGTAGGGGTGACCCTAAAATATTTACATCCGCATGTCAGATATATGAGATCCTCATTACTGTTTACATACCATGCTATATTATAGTTGGGCTATACTTATGCTATATGATTAATGCCCTACACTTTCTAACCTGAAAGGCTGCTTCTTCATACCCACAGCATATTACTCTTATAGTTTTTAAACGCATAACTTCCTCCAGCTACATGTAATTTATATATCTACCATCCTAATATCTACGCTTTTGAAAATAGTAAGCTCCTTATTAGAATTACAACATTTATCTCTCTTAGCAGATCTTCACATCTTGGTTTACATGCCTATCATTTGATACCATATACTTTAATTTACCACCATTAGAAATGGTCAAAAGTCCATAACATATATACTTGGGCTGGCTGACCATTAAGAGACATATTTATCTTACGGTATTATGTGCGTCACAATGGCCTGCAACATATTATACATATTATGCCTACTAGACCGCTTTACACATGTGGCCGCCGCTGAATGCCATTTTACTATTACATATTTGGTATCTTAGTATAACTTCAGATAGCCTTGTTGGAGACCTATCATAAACATTTAATGTTTATTGCGTATAATGTTGACTAGCTTTGGTCATTGGCCCTAGATAGCCATTTAATCTATAGATTCAGATATGTAGAGGTCACCTTCATGCCAAGTGCTTGTGTTTCAAGGCCTACTATAGGGCTAATATACTCTCACAAATACAACTCTATTAATGTTCTCTAAACAGCCCGGTCACATCTTTACTTAATTGTGTGTATAGACCTTTGTCACTCTATAAGGACTTATAGAATATCCATAGTGTAAGTTTAGTATATCTGGGACTGAGAATCTCACTCATAAGGTCAAACTGCTTCATTATCCCCCTTAATAGATAAGTCTATAAGTGCTGGTCTTCATAATACTACTTCTGGGCAATAGAATGTGTGCTGAGCTCCTCATTACTCCCACTATCCCTAATATTAACGGTTTAGAGGGCATACAGAGTCTGATTGATTGATAGTTCTCACCCCAACCCATAATGCATAATCCCTATCGAAATATACCTCCATGGTTGCAGGGAGCATAACTGTTTATTTTTTATTATAGTCCATCTTCAACCACTCCGGATTTCAATGCTGTTACTTAGATATGTCTTATTACTATTTTATTTATTTTTTATTTTATTTTTTTTACGTCCAGAATCCACATGAGGGCCCACTCCTAATAATTATACAACCCACACCAGATAGCATTCTGTCTATGGTGAAAGGAGTAGTGTACATCAGTCTTTAGATATAACATAAATATAAAGGGTGTCTGCTGTTCTCCCATATAGCAACATCCCTTCTCTCCCTGTGCTGGTTCATAGGGGCTATTGACACCACAATTTCAGACCTGCAGTATGTGGGCCCATTCTGAGTGTACTCATAGTAATATCTCATCTCTCTCCTTAAAACTGTTAGCCCTAGATATTTGGGACCCCATCTGAAATAGCTCCTACCTCCTGTCTCTACACTCCAAATAGTCATATATTATTAACTGTGTGAACACATAACTTCCTTTCCTTGATACCACCCATATATTAACCATAAAGTGTAGAGACCCAAGAGTTCTGTTGGATAGACATTCTAACTGGCCCCGCCCCCCCCTCCCTTTACTCTAATTTTGAGCGGCTCTTGTCCGCTGTCTTTCCCTTACCCCAATAAACTCATATCACTAACCCCCGCTTTGCCTCAGGATGCTCTAAATAAACACTCTATTTTATGATAAACACTGCAACTTGGGGATCATTCTTATTATTACTATAGATAAAAAAAAGAGGTTTCCTTATTATATGTTCCAGCCACCCATCTTCGGTATACATTAACCTCTTGTATAGTTAACGCTTCATATCATTTACTACAGGATCAAAACTACAGACACAGTATTATAATTTATTCCGGCAGCAATTCTCTCTTTGTTGAATATGTTTCTTTGCACTATGGAAGTTTTTACTCATTTGTATACAATACCGCTATGAGCTACACATAGCACTCATAATTATAATGCTTACACTTCAATGCCTTAGCTTAAGTTTATTAGAACAGGAGAAGTGGACCGAGCGCTACACCCAGGGCCTTAAGCTTACTAACTATATAGCCTCCTAGTAGGCTAACAATATAAAAGTTAAAATGGGGAGAGAGTAAGCGCTAAAAAGCTTAAAAGGCTAGTAAAAAGTACATTTTAATACATATAAAAATTTACAAATAGCAATCAGACGCATGGATCCATGTCTGACTTAACAAAAAAATATATAATAAACAAATCTAAAAATATCTAAAAATATCCAATGGAGTAAAGCATGTGACGCTGACTTATTGAGCCAGTGATGAGGAGTTAGAAGGACATGTACATTCAATTATATAAACAACCTAAGTGAGTGATTGAATGCACACAATAGCTGTCAACAAAGAAAAATAGCATTCACAAAAAATAGTGTTCACAAAAATTGGCGTACATAAAAAATGTTCAAATGTTCAACCGGTTATATGTAAGTGAATCCAGTAGTGTTTCCTCCAAAGTGACGTGTAGAAATATAATGTGAAGTCAATAATAGTAGAATGTAAACGTTGAGTGGGTCAAATTATTGTGGTTCAGCTTCTAAATTAAAAAATTGTAAATCCGTGAGGTGTATAAAAATAAAAATAACTTGTGAAAAAATCCACGTGGAAAACTTGAATTCAGATGATAAACAAAGGTCAAAAATCAAAAGACAAAAATAAAAAGACAAAAATATCAAAAGACAAAAATAGAAAATCAGTGATAATATTAAAAAGCACTAAAGATCTAGTGAAAACAAATCCTTAATTCAGATGTTAAAAATCCTTGGTAAGATCCATAACAAACAAATACATCGATAAAATACCTAAAAGGGAACAAAAGAGAAACAAATAGTGCAACACTGTATATGATATATAATATAGGTAATTAAAACCAAGTTTATTACCTGTACAAGAATTGTATAATCACTTCTGTTAACTATGACTTGAGACTGGACATATTTTTTATCTTGTTGTTATAACTCAATACCTCAATAAAAAAATATTATTCAAAAAAAAAAAAAAAAATCTTGTTCTGCAGATGTTACATCCAAGTCCAAGCTTTTATCTCTGCTTTATAAGGGTAAAACCTTGTTTGGACCAGGTCTGGCAGAAATTATTTCTGACATTACAGGTGGAAAGGGTTATTTCCTACCTCAGGATAAAAAGAAAAGACCTAAGGGTTGCCAGAATTCTAATTTTGGTTCCTTTCATAACTTTAAGGGACAGAAGTCTTCCTCTTCTAAGTCAGATCAATTCTTGGAGGTCCAGTCAGCCTTGGAAAAGGGGGAAGCAAGCTAAGAAGCCTTCTGTTGATTCTAAATCAACATGAAGGGGCCGCCCCCGATCCTGTAGTGGATCAAGTGGGGGGCAGGCTTTCTTTTTTTCTGCAGGCTTGGATACGTAATGTTCCAGATCCTTGGGCCATAGATATAGTATCCTACGGTTACAGAATAGGATTCAAATCTTGTCCTCCCAGGGGCAGGTTCCACCTGTCAGAGTTATCTGCGAATCAGATAAAGAGAGAGGCCATCTTAAACTGCATAAAGGACCTATCAGCCCTGGGAGTGATTGTTCTGGTTCCTCTAGAGGAACAGGGTCTAGGATTCTATTCAAATCTATTTGTAGTTCCCAAGAAGGAGGGCACTTTTCATCCCATTATGGACTTAAAGTGTCTCAATCAATTCCTCAGGGTTCCGTCCTTCAAGATGGAGACCATCCATTCTATTCTTCCTTTGGTCCAAAAGGGTCAGTTCATGATGACCATAGATCTGAAGGACGTGTTTCTTCATGTTCCTCTTCACAGGGATCATTACCAGTATCTAAGGTTTGCCTTCCTGGAGAAACATTTCCAGTTTGTTGCCCTTTCTTTTGGCCTTGCTACAGCTCCCAGAATTTTTACAAAGGTTCTGGGTGCTCTTCTGGCAGTGGTAAGTTCCCAGGGTATTGCTGTGGTACCTTATCTAGACGATATTCTAGTTTAAGCACCATCTTTTCATCTAGCAAGATCTCATTTCGAGATGTTGTTGTCTATTCTACGTTCCCACGGGTGGATAGTGATTCAAGGGTTTGTTTCTTGGGAACAATCATAGATTCCCTGTCCATGAAGATCTTTCTGATGGACATCAGAAAATCAAAGCTTCATGTTTCTTGCCTGTCTCTCCAGTCTGCTATTCGTCCATCTGTGGCTCAATGCATGGAGGTGATTGGACTGATGGTTGCCTCCATGGACATCATTCCTTTTGCTCGGTTCCATCTGAGACCTCTGCAGCTATGCATGCTCAGTCAATGGAACGGGGACCACTCAGATCTCTCGCAGAATATCAATTTGGATTCCCCAACAAGAGTCTCACTCTCATGGTGGTTTTCACAGGACCATCTGTCTCGGGGCACATGCTTCCTGAGGCCTTCCTGGGTGATTGTGACCATGGACACCAGTCTGTTAGGCTGGGGAACAGTTTGGGGTTTCTTAAAGACACAGGTTCTGTGGACTCCAGAGCAATCGTCTCTTCCAATAAACATCTTGGAGTTGAGAATAATTTTCTATGCTTTAATAGCTTGGTGTCAACTAGCTTTAGTCCAATTTATCAGCTTTCAGTCAGACAACATCACCTCGGTGGCCTACATCAATCACAAGGGAGGAACTCAGAGTTCCTTGGCAACGAAGGAGGTGTTTTGCATTCTCCAGTGGGTGGAGTTTCACGATTGCCATCTCTCTGCCATCCACATACCAGGGGTGGACAACTGGGAGGCAGATTTTCTAAGCAGGCATCCCAGAGAGTGGGCTATCCAACCAGAGGTTTTCACAATGATAACTCTCAGATGGGGGGTTCTGGAGTTGTCAAAACGCCAAGCTTCCAAAGTACAGTTCAATGTCAAGAGATCCTCAAGCCATTCTTGTAATGCTTGTGGGATATTCCACTAACAGACTGAACTCGGCCAGAAGTCTTGTTGAGCCAGAATGATAGGGAATATCCTAGAGCAGAGAAAGTTCACAAGATGGCACTCAGCACAGGCAGGATAGTATTCGGTGGTAACAGGCAGGAAATCAGGACTAGACCACCAGAAAGGTCAGGCAGGCAGGGTTCAGCAACAGCAAGGCAGTCCAGAGGTAAACCACTAGGATGGTCAGACAGGCAGGGTTTGGTAAAAGTAATGCAGTCCAGAGGTAAACCACTAGGATGGTCAGGCAGGCAGGGTTTGGCAACAGTAAGGCAGTCCAGAGCAATAGGGGTTAAACAAGCTGAGCAGTCAGACAGGTTACAGAATAGGATTCAAATCTTGTCCTCCCAGGGGCAGGTTCCACCTGTCAGAGTTAATCAATCCAGCAGTTAAGGGGTAAACAGGCAGAATGGTAAGCCAACAGAGTCCGGCAGCAGTATATCAATCCAGCAGTTAAGGGGTAAACAGGCAGAGTGGTCAGACAAGCAGAGTTCAGCAGCAGTATATCAATCCAGCAGTTAAGGGCTAAACAGGCAGAGTGGTCAAAAAAGCAGAGTTCAGCAATGATATAACAGTCAGCATACAGCAACAATAACACCCAGTAGAACAGAAAGTAACACCTATACTTGGGCACAGGTGAATGTAAATGAAGTACTTACATAGCTGCAGGGTCGCACCACAGGAGGAATCCAGACTGGCATCAGGAAGGGAGGCAGCATTCGGGAATGACGTCACCTCCGCACGCAGACAGGAGCCGACTCCCCCCTAGGCAACGAGCAGCAAGCACTGCATCCCTAGCAATAGCTAGAGTGGCGCAACACAACATAGACCCCCTCAAAGGATGAGCAGCATGGAATTTGGAGACCAAAGTTGGAGCATGCACATCATGGGAAGGAATCCAGGAACAATCTGCCACAGAGTAACCCTTCCAATGTACCAGATACTGCAGTTGTCTGTATCTGGAGTCCAGGATCTTAGCAACCTCATATTCAGGGTCACCACAGACCAGGAGCTAAGGAGGAGGAGCTCGGAACTGGGTATATCTATTCTTGATGTAAGGCTTGAGTAGTGAGATGTGGAAGACTGGGTGTATGCGCAGGGTTTTAGGCAAGGCCACTTTGTAGGCAACAGGAGGCAGTTTTTTCAGGACTTTGTATGAACTGATAAACCTAGGCCCCAATTTGTGACAGGGTTGACGTAGAAGAATATGTCGAGTAGAGATCCAAACACGTTCACCTACTGAGATAGCACGTACAGAAGCTGTATGACGATCAGCAAACTTTTTATATCCAGAGACAGCTGAACATAGCTGAGAGCGAATATATTGCCAATTAGTGGTGAGTTCAGTAACATGTCAGTCTGCTGCACTTCTGGTGAGCGGAGCTAGCGGCTGGCAGCAAAGGGAAAGAGCTCCGTAAACCAGCTCTGTATAAAGGCTATTTTTTGCTGCCAGCTGTCTCTTCCCATGCCATTGCCTTGTTGGGTGACTGCCCAGAGAACCCCAACCGGCCAGGAGAAGAGCGTGAAGGGCTGATACATCGCCCTTGCCCCGGGAGACATTTGACACTGCGCCACACTGCGCAAACAACTAAACTCGCGGGCGCCATCTTGGAGGAGCCCTCTTTTACCTCCGTGAGTGCACTGGCTTTGGCGGCACACTAGAACTGACCCGGCACAGAGGGAAGCTGCAAAGAAGCCGGAGTGATCGCTACAACGATGCAGGAGACCACGCGGCTGGTAATAACTGCCTTGATAGAGGCTACGTCAGATAAACACACAGAGAACCTTTGTCCCTTAGTACGCATGCTGTGAGACCTTGTGTGATGTACAGACAGTGACAGGCAGCCTTCATCACACCAATCAGCCCCATTTAAAAGAAAGCACAACATAACGAATTATTCTGTGATAACCTAAGAGACTTATGAAACTTTTCCTACCTCATACCTTAACACAGCACTAGCTCACAGAGAGAGGCAGTGACAGAAAGGCATTTTATGAACTCTTACCTCAAGGCCCTCATACAGCTATTCAATATTCTATGCAGCTTTATATTTTATGCTAGCTGGGACAAGTAACTTTATTTGCACCAACCTACATTATCTAAGAGGGGACACAGCGCAGCACAAGCTTGCTGACAGTCTGGGGAATTAATCTCCTGCAGAGACCCACGCCTTAAAGCTGCGACTACTTGCAGACAGAGGCAGAGATTGAAATACACATTGAGTTCCTATAATTTGAAGAAACTATAAACAAGATACCTATCACACATGAAGCACTACGCAATCAAATCTGCGTTCACCAGCGGCTGCTTAGCAGGGAAACTATTGACATTGTGGTGTTGGGGATAAGTCTGACAACTTTTAGCTTTATTACACGTCACTGGATCTATCATAAGGCACTGTAAATCTCATATAAAATCTAAAACATCCTATAATCCCAACGCAACAGCGCCACCTACAGGTGCCAACTTTTAGGCCTAGATATTTGCCTGAACACAAACATTACTCTTTTTTCTGGTTTCTTGAACCTCATATGAAGGTGGATAAATACTTCAAGCCCCTCTCCAGTTCATTGGTGAGCACAATGTCTTCAAAATCCAAACAAGCAGATAGGAGACAACGTCATACTGCGGAAATACATCTTGAAAATCCGCCTTCACCGAATACTTCACATCTAACTAACGGGGACCCAACAAATCTACTACAGGAATTGAAATCCTTCTTTCTGCCAAAGATGGAATCTTTGCAAGCTGGTATGGATACCTTGACAAGCGAAGTGCGACAATTTTCTGCAAGGATGAACCAGGCAGAACAGAGAATTTCGGACATGGAAGATCGTCAGAATAACACTACTACCTCCATCAGGCAAATATTACGCCAAAATCAAGCCCTACAAGACAAGGTAGAGGACCTTGAGAACCGTAGTAGACGCAACAATCTCCGTATAATTGGTGTCCCTGAAAATATAAAAAACAAAGACCTATTGGAATTCACAGCGTTGACATTTCCTAAGCTACTGGGCATAGACCCTGACAGACTTCCATTGGATGTGGAAAGAGCCCACCGCATTGGTCCAGATAATGGGCTCTCCACCACTACCTCAGCAAAGCCCCGACAGGTCATCTTTAAATGTTTAAATTACCAGGAAAAGCTCACGCTGCTAAGGGCATACAGATCATTGAATGCAGACGTCCTGTTTGACGGGAAAAAACTCTTACTATTTCAAGACTTTTCTGCGGAGGTAACAAAGATGCGTAAGGAATTTGCCCCTTACTGTTCTCAACTATATGAGGAGGGCAGACAAGTTGCACTCCTATATCCAGCAAAGCTTCGACTGCAAACTCCCAGAGGTGCCAAGTTTTTCCGCTCTCCCAAAGAACTAAAAGCCTTCTTAGATGCTGAAAAACACCAAGCGGACCCATGAATTGGGAACACTTAAGGACACTTGAATGTCTCTTCTTTGGACAGAAGGTCCTAGATGCAAGCACCAGGTTCGGGGAACAGGAGACCCCTCCCATGCTGCTACAGAAAGTATTGTCAATACCCTCTGGGTTCTCTTCTTTCAGACTCCTGCTGATACCCTTGCTCCTGGGGCAGTTACCCCTGCTCCATTGAGAAAAGGGCTAGTTCAAACTGTTATTATTGTTGTTGTTTTTTATGTTGATTATGTTGATATCCTCTATATGATGTGTATGCTCGCCTTCAGTTATGCCAAGGCCCACTTATCTGACCTTGGGTGTCTGTTGATGAGCATCCCTTATAACTTGTTGCTACAGAAATGCCCCCTAAATATTCACCTTGAGGTTGGTTCATGCATTAACCTTCCTCTTCTTTATAATTTATTGCTACAGATATGCTCCCCAACCACTCATCCTAAAGCTGGTACATGTATTAACCATTTTTTGTCTTTAGTAGGAATCAATGGGTCTGTGCACGACGGATGGTCTGACAGCAAAGACAAAATATTACCACAACGACCGCTGACTAAAGATGCCTGTGAGTCTTTTCCGTTATTACACCACACACAAGGACACATAAACCACAACACTTGCGCTCTCCACTTCCTTTTCACAGCCATTTGGCCCAAATACCCCCGAACTTATGCTAGAGTCACTGATCTAACTCTCCACCACCAGACACCTTTGCTGACATTACCTCCCCCCAATTAACCTTATGACTACAAACATTAATATAGTGTCCTGGAATGTAGGGGGCATAACATCTCCGGCCAAAAGGAGCAGAATACTCCAATACCTTAACTCTATTCATGCAGACATTGCGTTTCTGCAGGAAACGCACCTCACTGCTGAGGAACATGAAAAATTAAAGATCAGATGGGTGGGGCAGATTATGTATTCACCGTCAGAGGGGAGGAGGTGTGGAGTAGCAATCTTAGTACGGAAAAACTTGGCGGTGACCTTTTCCAACACAAAAATAGATAGACAGGGGCGATATATTTTCACCTCACTACACGTCCATACTCACACTTTCCAACTGTGCAATGTGTATGGTCCAAATCACTCTGACCAAACCTTCTGGACAACCCTACAATCACTTCTTGCCCAATACTCTGACTCGCCAGTAATAGTAGGGGGAGACTTTAATATGGCGCAAGCCCACCCATTGGACAGATTCTTTGACCCAACCCACCTTGGCACCAAAAAAGGTTACCCACTTTAAACACAAACATGAAACGCAAATTATAGCTATGTTTAGAGATGGACTGGGCCTACACGACCTATGGAAATCTCAACATCCGGACCAACGGGATTACACATGTGTCTCTAAGGCGCACCACACTCTCTCCCGAATAGATTATTTTCTTACTTCCCCTCAAATCACTCCCAACATACTGAGCACATCTATCCTTCCAATTACAATCTCAGACCATGCCCCCATAAAACTAACACTTCAACCTTTTAGAAAAGAATCCCATAAGCAGTCATGGAAGTTTCCCTCCCAGCTATACACCAATGCAGACTTTAGACAACATTTGAAAGCATACTGGTTAGAATACACTTTTGACAATGAGCAACACAGCACAAATCCGGACCTGTTTTGGCATGCCTCCAAGGCGGTCATTAGGGGTAAAATCACAGCATACACAGCCCATCATTTTAAATCCCAGAGGAGAGTTACTACACAGCTCCTATCGGACTTAACTAATGCTTACAACGATTACCTAGCTCACTCCACAGAGTTAAACCGCCAAAGATACTACACTGTTAAAAAGGACAGAGATACACACTTGCAGATTCTAGATAATAAATTTAATCTACATAGGCAAGGCAGGTTTTATCGCCATGGTAACAAGGCTGGTAAACTCTTAGCAAACTTAGTGAGACTCCACACGCCCAAGTCCATTATAACCGCAATTAAATCGGGAGACCACCTTAAGACAGACACTAAAGACATAATGCAGGTGTTCACAGCCTATTACAAATCCCTATATACCAGACAGAATATAAGTGGAGAAGACAAGAACACATTCTGGCAGAAGGTTACTGTACCCCAGCTGTCGGATACACAAAGTGATAGCCTTAATTCTCCCATACATGCACAGGAGGTACTGCGTGCTATTGGGAATTCGAAAATAGGGAAGGCAGCAGGTCCTGACGCCCTCCCGATCGAATATTATAAGATCCTCAGCACAGACATAGCCCCAACCTTGGCCACCACATATTCTAACTACCTACTAGGGAAATCCATACCGGATGGGAGATTTACAGACGCTAACATTTGCATAATCCCGAAACCAAATAGAGACCATACACAACCCTCCTCATACCGACCAATATCGTTGCTTAACAGCGACTATAAATTATTCACAAAGATTTTAGCAGACAGGTTGGCAGCTCTATTACCGGAAATCATACACCCTGACCAGACAGGTTTCATCAAGCACCGCACGTCAGTGATAAACATCAGAAAGACATTAGCCATTATATCCCACTACAACACCCAGCACTACGCAGCCTCACAGAAGCCCAACACTGATGCCTGCCTTCTCGCCATTGACGCCGAGAAGGTGTTCGATAGAATAGAATGGGACCACTTATACACTTCCTTGGAAAAATTTGGCATAATTGGCGACTTTCTTAACAAAATCCGACAGCTGTATACATCACCATCAGCTTCCATAATTATTAATGGCCAGTTATCCCCCTCATTCCTCTTAGAGAGAGGGACCAGACAGGGTTGCCCCCTGTCCCCTTTACTCTTTAAGTTGGCAATAGAGCCACTAGCATGTTATATCCGTCAGTGTAGCGAAGGCCTAAAAATTCATAAGCAAACTGTACACCTGTCTCTCTATGCTGACGACCTTTTATTGTATGTCCCCAACCCACATGTCAATGTACCCAACTTGTTACGCATACTAAATGCATTTGGCAAATTCACAGGCTACAAAGTTAATACGGACAAATCCGAACTGACATGGCTACTCAACTCTCAGAATAAACCACTGCAAGGCACCGACTTAAAAGTAACCTCAGGAACTTTCACCTATCTAGGGATCAACTTGAATATTGACACTAATAAATTGTATCACCTAAATATAAGTAACACTATAACCCTTATTAGTAGCCAGGTGAAGGGGTGGGGAAACTTGCCCCTCTCCCTCACAGGTAGGATACATCTTTTAAAAATGATCGTTTTGCCAAAGCTGCTCTATCCTCTCCAGATGCTCCCTATCCTCCTCACAAAACGAGACCTCAATAATTTAGACACTTTGGCCTAGATTTAGAGTTCGGCGGTAGCCGTCAAAACCAGCGTTAGAGGCTCCTAACGCTGGTTTTGGCCGCCCGCTGGTATTTGGAGTCAGTGATTAAAGGGTCTAACGCTCACTTTTCAGCCGCGACTTTTCCATACCGCAGATCCCCCTACGCCATTTGCGTAGCCTATCTTTTCAATGGGATCTTCCTAACGCCGGTATTTAGAGTCGTTTCTGCAGTGAGCGTTAGAGCTCTAACGACAAGATTCCAGCCGCCTGAAAATAGCAGGAGTTAAGAGCTTTCTGGCTAACGCCGGTTTATAAAGCTCTTAACTACTGTACCCTAAAGTACACTAACACCCATAAACTACCTATGTACCCCTAAACCGAGGTCCCCCCACATCGCCGCCACTCGATTAAAATTTTTAACCCCTAATCTGCCGACCGCCACCTACGTTATACTTATGTACCCCTAATCTGCTGCCCCTAACACCGCCGACCCCTGTATTATATCTATTAACCCCTAACTTGCCCCCCACAACGTCGCCGCAAGCTACTTAAAATAATTAACCCCTAATCTTCCGACCGCAAATCGCCGCCACCTACGTTATCCCTATGTACCCCTAATCTGCTACCCCTAACATCGCCGACCCCTATGTTATATTTATTAACCCCTAATCTGCCCCCCTCAACGTCGCCGACACCTACCTACACTTATTAACCCCTAATCTGCCGAGCGGACCTGAGCGCTACTATAATAAAGTTATTAACCCCTAATCCGCCTCACTAACCCTATCATAAATAGTATTAACCCCTAATCTGCCCTCCCTAACATCGCCGACACCTACCTTCAATTATTAACCCCTAATCTGCCGACCGGAGCTCACCGCTATTCTAATAAATGTATTAACCCCTAAAGCTAAGTCTAACCCTAACACTAACACCCCCCTAAGTTAAATATAATTTTTATCTAACGAAATAAATTAACTCTTATTAAATAAATAATTCCTATTTAAAGCTAAATACTTACCTGTAAAATACATCCTAATATAGCTACAATATAAATTATAATTATATTATAGCTATTTTAGGATTAATATTTATTTTACAGGCAACTTTGTAATTATTTTAACCAGGTACAATAGCTATTAAATAGTTAAGAACTATTTAATAGTTACCTAGTTAAAATAATAACAAATTTACCTGTAAAATAAATCCTAACCTAAGATATAATTAAACCTAACACTACCCTATCAATAAAATAATTAAATAAACTACCTACAATTACCTACAATTAACCTAACACTACACTATCAATAAATTAATTAAACACAATTGCTACAAATAAATACAATTAAATAAACTATCTAAAGTACAAAAAATAAAAAAGAACTAAGTTACAGAAAATAATAAAATATTTACAAACATAAGAAAAATATTACAACAATTTTAAACTAATTACACCTACTCTAAGCCCCCTAATAAAATAACAAAGCCCCCCAAAATAAAAAATTCCCTACCCTATTCTAAAATACAAATATTACAAGCTCTTTTACCTTACCAGCCCTGAACAGGGCCCTTTGCGGGGCATGCCCCAAGAATTTCAGCTCTTTTGCCTGTAAAAAAAAACATACAATACCCCCCCCCCAACATTACAACCCACCACCCACATACCCCTAATCTAACCCAAACCCCCCTTAAATAAACCTAACACTAATCCCCTGAAGATCTTCCTACCTTGTCTTCACCATACCAGGTTCACCGATCCGTCCTGGCTCCAAGATCTTCATCCAACCCAAGCGGGGGTTGGCGATCCATAATCCGGTGCTCCAAAGTCTTCCTCCTATCCGGCAAGAAGAGGACATCCGGACCGGCAAACATCTTCTCCAAGCGGCATCTTCTATCTTCTTCCATCCGATGACGACCGGCTCCATCTTGAAGACCTCCAGCGCGGATCCATCCTCTTCTTCCGACGACTAGACGACGAATGACGGTTCCTTTAAGGGACGTCATCCAAGATGGCGTCCCTCGAATTCCGATTGGCTGATAGGATTCTATCAGCCAATCGGAATTAAGGTAGGAATTTTCTGATTGGCTGATGGAATCAGCCAATCAGAATATAGTTCAATCCGATTGGCTGATCCAATCAGCCAATCAGATTGAGCTCGCATTCTATTGGCTGATCGGAACAGCCAATAGAATGCGAGCTCAATCTGATTGGCTGATTGGATCAGCCAATCGGATTGAACTATATTCTGATTGGCTGATTCCATCAGCCAATCAGAAAATTCCTACCTTAATTCCGATTGGCTGATAGAATCCTATCAGCCAATCGGAATTCGAGGGACGCCATCTTGGATGACGTCCCTTAAAGGAACCGTCATTCGTCGTCTAGTCGTCGGAAGAAGAGGATGGATCCGCGCTGGAGGTCTTCAAGATGGAGCCGGTCGTCATCGGATGGAAGAAGATAGAAGATGCCGCTTGGAGAAGATGTTTGCCGGTCCGGATGTCCTCTTCTTGCCGGATAGGAGGAAGACTTTGGAGCACCGGATTATGGATCGCCAACCCCCGCTTGGGTTGGATGAAGATCTTGGAGCCAGGACGGATCGGTGAACCTGGTATGGTGAAGACAAGGTAGGAAGATCTTCAGGGGATTAGTGTTAGGTTTATTTAAGGGGGGTTTGGGTTAGATTAGGGGTATGTGGGTGGTGGGTTGTAATGTTGGGGGGGGGTATTGTATGTTTTTTTTTACAGGCAAAAGAGCTGAAATTCTTGGGGCATGCCCCGCAAAGGGCCCTGTTCAGGGCTGGTAAGGTAAAAGAGCTTGTAATATTTGTATTTTAGAATAGGGTAGGGAATTTTTTATTTTGGGGGGCTTTGTTATTTTATTAGGGGGCTTAGAGTAGGTGTAATTAGTTTAAAATTGTTGTAATATTTTTCTTATGTTTGTAAATATTTTATTATTTTCTGTAACTTAGTTCTTTTTTATTTTTTGTACTTTAGATAGTTTATTTAATTGTATTTATTTGTAGCAATTGTGTTTAATTAATTTATTGATAGTGTAGTGTTAGGTTAATTGTAGGTAATTGTAGGTAGTTTATTTAATTATTTTATTGATAGGGTAGTGTTAGGTTTAATTATATCTTAGGTTAGGATTTATTTTACAGGTAAATTTGTTATTATTTTAACTAGGTAACTATTAAATAGTTCTTAACTATTTAATAGCTATTGTACCTGGTTAAAATAATTACAAAGTTGCCTGTAAAATAAATATTAATCCTAAAATAGCTATAATATAATTATAATTTATATTGTAGCTATATTAGGATTTATTTTACAGGTAAGTATTTAGCTTTAAATAGGAATCATTTATTTAATAAGAGTTAATTTATTTCGTTAGATAAAAATTATATTTAACTTAGGGGGGTGTTAGTGTTAGGGTTAGACTTAGCTTTAGGGGTTAATACATTTATTAGAATAGCGGTGAGCTCCGGTCGGCAGATTAGGGGTTAATAATTGAAGGTAGGTGTCGGCGATGTTAGGGAGGGCAGATTAGGGGTTAATACTATTTATGATAGGGTTAGTGAGGCGGATTAGGGGTTAATAACTTTATTATAGTAGCGCTCAGGTCCGCTCGGCAGATTAGGGGTTAATAAGTGTAGGCAGGTGTCGGCGACGTTGTGGGGGGCAGATTAGGGGTTAATAAATATAACATAGGGGTCGGCGATGTTAGGGCAGCAGATTAGGGGTACATAGGGATAACGTAGGTGGCGGCGGTTTACGGAGCGGCAGATTAGGGGTTAAAAGTGTAATGCAGGGGTCAGCGATAGCGGGGGCGGCAGATTAGGGGTTAATAAGTGTAAGGTTAGGGGTGTTTAGACTCGGGGTACATGTTAGAGTGTTAGGTGCAGACGTAGGAAGTGTTTCCCCATAGGAAACAATGGGGCTGCGTTAAGAGCTGAACGCTGCTTTTTTGCAGGTGTTAGGTTTTTTTTCAGCTCAAACTGCCCCATTGTTTCCTATGGGAGAATCGTGCACGAGCACGTTTTTGATGCCGGCCGCGTCCGTAAGCAACTCTGGTATCGAGAGTTGCATTTGCGGTAAATATGCTCTACGCTCCTTTTTTGGAGCCTAACGCAGCATTTGTTTGAACTCTCGATACCAGAGTTAAATTTATGGTGCGGCCAGAAAAAAACCCGCGGAGCGTTAACAGCCCTTTTACCGCCGAACTCCAAATCTAGGCCTTTATTTGGTAAGTTTATCTGGAATAGAGGAAAACCACACATAAGTAGACTCCAATTGGCAATGCCAATCAGCTCGGGGGGACTTAGCCTCCCTAATCTCAGATGGTATAATTGGGCATCACTGACCAAGATTATAGTGGGATGGCTGACCCACTCAGACCATTTCAGTCACCCTATAGAAAATGAATTACTAGCACCAATACATCCTGCTTTCCTACCACACACCCGGCTCTCAGCCCTCCCTCAGCACGTAAAACAAAACATACTGTTTAGGGACCCGTTGAGAGCCTGGACAAAACTTTGCAAAACATGGGGAATGGACTTTACATTCAGCAAATACTTACCATTGCAGGGCAACCCTGACTTCATACCAGGATACACAACGGCTGTTTTTGGGCTCTGGGAACGTCAGGGGCTAAAGATGGTAGCGCAATTGCTTAATCCTACCACACACCAGATACTTCCTTTTTCAGACCTTCAAGCGCAATACACTCTCCCCAACGCCCATAGATTCGCTTATTTTCAAAGTCGACATTATGTCCAGAACCTCCTGCCTGAGGGCTTATCACCGTTAGATAAGATCCATACTAAAATTGTAACACTTTGTAATTTGGCCTCCCAAGGGATACACTCCATCACACCTATCTATAAACTAATTGTAGCACACAATGAGACGCAAACAATGCAAGACATAGTGACTAAATGGCAGGGACAGAGAATCCCTGAAGTTACGCAAGAGCACGTCACACATAGCATACAAGCTGTTAGAGCAGCTACCCTGTCTTCGAATTTGCGGGAAACACAGGTAAATTTTTTTCACCACACATACATCACGCCCAAACTTAGAGCGAAATGGATTACAGATGCGTCAAACATATGTCCTAAATGCATGGCCCCCACCCCTGACCTGATACATCTAGTCTGGGACTGTCCTAAGATGCAGAGATTCTGGGGCAAAGTTAAATTCTGGCTGACAAGAGTGCTGAAGAC
This sequence comes from Bombina bombina, assembly GCF_027579735.1. Lineage (NCBI taxonomy): Eukaryota > Metazoa > Chordata > Amphibia > Anura > Bombinatoridae > Bombina > Bombina bombina. Next base: position 30,772 of record NW_026511052.1, on the reverse strand, counting down.
TAATATAACACTGGCCACAGCAAACATACTATTCTTTCAGGACATTGACATACCCTCCAAACATAAAAAGTTTTTCAATCTAGTCATACTTATGGCTAGAAAATTAATGTTACAATATTGGGCCAAGAATAGGGAACCTCCTTTCAAAAAACTAACCCACATGCTGTACCAACAGCTCCTGACAGAACAAGTAGATTTACAAGGGGATCGGGAGGTCAGAATAAAAGCATTTTTTTTTAATAAGTGGGAACCATACATACTAAACTTACCGAGAGGAATACGAGAAAGAATTCTGAGTCCGTTCCAACATACAATGTTTATGCTTAATGAAAATCTCAATGGCCGTTGGTGCCTGACGGGTTCTGGAGTTGACACGATTTCACAGGTGTAGCTAATGTTTCACATGACAGACGCAATGAACAGGCTGTAGCTCTCTGACTAGACCTAAGGTGTGTGACCAAGACCATCCGCCGCTGCATACACATATATATATGTCACATGGTATTAACGCTGCTTACTTCTTACGATGGAAAATATGCCACCCAGTTAGTTATTTGACTGCAGAGCGCAAGCACTATGGTTTCATGAGGGGGGCCTGAATGGGCACAACACCACAGATAACAGAAAGGATCTCACATATGTGTTGATAAGCCACTTGGTTGTTGTGCAGTCAGTTCCTCCTGAATTGTTTCCCCCCTCTTTCCTTCCCTCAATGCGCTCAATTACCCTATAAAAATACTGGGTCTTCAAATCAATCCATACCAATGGTTATCTACTGTTGTCTTTATTTTTGTTTTTGTTTTTTTGATTTTTATTATTATTTTATTGTGTTTTGTTTAATTTGTTGTTTTGTTTATATGTTATAATAATGCAGGGGGCTTGGCCGCCCCACATGGTTCATGAAAAGACTTTTTGGCTCCCAGGTGGACTTTACTATGTTGCCAGGTCTGTATTTTGATGCCTAAAACATGCCTTATGATGTTTGATGCGGTACAATGCCATGTGGCGTTGTCCAGGTTCCCCTGTACAAAAAGTTTTTCAATAAAAAAAGTTTAAAAAAAAACAAAAAACATGTCAGTCTGCAGCAGGAACCCCAGTGGACTGATCAGAAAGAAGGAAGACATGAGGTTGATACCATGCTGCGGCTTGAAATGGAGAACATCGAAGAGAAGAGTGCCAATAAGTGTTTCTTGCCAGCTCAGCTAGGGGTAACAACTCAGACCAGTTGGTATGGAGAGTGTTGACAAAGGCTCTAAGGTAGGCTTCAAGATCCTGGTTTACTCTCTCAGTTAGTCCATTGGTCTGAGGATGGCAGCCAGAAGATAAGGAAACAGTGGTTCCAATCAACTTACAAAAGGCTCTCCAAAAGGTAGAGATGAACTGTGGACCTCTGTCAGAAACAATATTCACAGGAATGCCATGAAGTTGTACCACATGCAAGAGAAAAAGAGACAATAATTATTGGGCAGTAGGCAGTTTTGTTAGGGGTACAAAATGAGCCAGTCTGGAAAAGCGATCCAGTACAACCCAGATAACTGTATGGTGGTCAGAAGGAGGAAGGTCCACAATGAAATGCATTGTTATGTGTGTCCATGGTTGTTTGGGAATGGACAATGGTTGTAGCAAGCCAGGAGGCAAGGATCAGGGAGTTTTGTTGGCAGCACAAGTTGTGCAGGCTTTCACATAATCCTGAGCATCAGACTTCATAGTAGGCCACCATACATGTTGGGAAAGATGCTTAAAAGTCCTTGTTAAACCAGGATGTCCTGAAAGTTTACTATCATGAGCCAGGACTTCACAGGAGTGCGTAGATTCAGAGGTACAAAAAAGATATCGGAAGCCACAGGAGTTTAAGGAGGTTTACTAGACTGGGCACGTTGCAGTCTTTGAAGAAGGGTGGTATTCAGTTGAGCAACAACACAGGAGGGAGGTATGATGTGTTCAATAGGAGCTTCAGAGGAATCACTTAGGTGAGGAAACTGACGGGAAAGGGCATCAGCCTTTTTGTTATTGGTCCTAGGAAGATAAGAGACCACAAAGTTAAAATGGGTAAAGAACAAGGCCCACCTGGCCTGTCGAGGATTGGGTCGATGAGCAATCTCTAGGTAAGTCAGATTCTTGTGGTCGGTGAGAATCTGAATAGGATTGGCAGTGCCTTCTAACCAATGACACTATTCAGTCAAGGCCATCTTAATGGCTAAGAGTTCATGATTACCCACATCATAATTCTTCTCAGCAGGAGTAAAGCGTTTAGAGAAAAAGGTGCTACAGGGTGCGACTTGGAGGTTATAGGATCCCTTTGGGTTAGAACTGCTCCAGCCCCTGTCTCGGAGGCATCAACCACTAAAGTGAACTGTAGGTCAGGATCAGGATGGCGGAGCAAAGGAGCAGAACAGAAAGCCTTTTTTAGATGAGTGAAGGAATATATGGCCTCAGGGGACCAATGTTTACAATCTTTGTTCCATTTTGTCAGTTCCGTGAGAGGAGCGACTGTTTGAGAAAAGTTCTTTATAAACTTGCGGTAATAATTGAAGAACCCCAAGAATCTCTGTAATTCCTTTAATGAAGTAGGTTGAGGCCATTCTAAAACTGCTGTGAGTTTAGCAGGATCCATGGCAAAACCTTCTTTTAAGATGACATAACCAAGGAACTGGATCTGAACTTGGTCAAACTCAAATTTCTCTAGTTCGGCTACCAAGGAATTGTCTCTGAGACGTTGAAGTACCTGTCTCACATGCTTATGATGCTCCTCCAGAGTGGAAAAAAAAAAATAAGGATGTCATCCAGGTAGACAATGACAGTGCATTTGAGGAGGTCACAGAAGACATTGTTGACAAATGCCTAAAGGGCATTACAAGGTATTCGTAATTAGTGATGTCGTGAATTGTTCGCAGGGCAAATAGTTCTCGGCGAACATAGCTTGTTCGCGTTCGCAGCGGCGGGCGAACATATGCAATGTTCGATCCGCCCCCTATTCGTCATCATTGAGTAAACTTTGACGCTGTATCTCACAGTCTGCAGACACATTTCAGCCAATCAGCAGCAGACACTCCCTCCCAGACCCTCCCAGCTCCTGGACAGCAGCCATTTTAGATTCATTCGGAAGCTGCATTGTTAGTGAGAGGAGGGACAGTGTAGCTGCTGCTGATTTCATAGGGAAATTGATAGCTAGGCTAGTGTATTCAGTGTCCACTACAGTCCTGAAGGACTCATCTGATCTCTGCTGTAAGGACAGCACCCCAAAAAGCCCTTTTTAGGGCTAGAACATAATTTTTTTTTTGCCTGTGTAATTTTGACTGTGAAACATCAGTCTGCTAGTGTAATCTAATTGCAGTTGCCTGCCTGCTAGCGTGTGTGCCAGGCCCACTTGCCAATTAGTGCCACGACTCATATCTGTTGTAACAGTAGTGTAAATTTTTAAAAAAATAAAACTATTTTGACTGTGAAACATCAGTCTGCTAGTGTAATCTAATAGCAGTTGCCTGCCTGCCAGCGTGTGTGCCAGGCCCACTTGCCAACTAGTGCCACCACTCATATCTGTTGTAACAGTAGTGTACATTTTAAAAAAAAAACTTTTTTGACTGTGAAACATCAGTCTGCTGGTGTAATCTAATAGCAGTTGCCTGCCTGCCAGCGTGTATGCCAGGCCCACTTGCCAACTAGTGCCACCACTCATATCTGTTGTAACAGTAGTGTACATTTTAAAAAAAAAACTTTTTTGACTCTGAAACATCAGTCTGCTAGTGTAATCTAATTGCAGTTGCCTGCCTGCCTGCCAGCGTGTGTGCCAGGCCCACTTGCCAACTAGTGCCACCACTCATATCTGTTGTAACAGTAGTGTACATTTAAAAAAAAAAAAAAACTTTTTTGACTGTGAAACATCAGTCTGCTAGTGTAATCTAATTGCAGTTGCCTGCCTGCCTGCCAGCGTGTGTGCCAGGTCTACTTGCCAACTAGTGCCACCACTCATATCTGTTGTAACAGTAGTGTAACTTTTTTAAAAAATAACTTTTTTGACTGTGAAACATCAGTCTGCTAGTGTAATCTAATAGCAGTTGCCTGCCTACCAGCGTGTGTGCCAGGCCCACTTGCCAACTAGTGCCACCACTCATATCTGTTGTAACAATAGTGTAAATTTAAAAAAAAAACTTTTTGACTGTGAAACATCAGTCTGCTAGTGTAATCTAATTGCAGTGACCTGCCTGCCAGCGTGTGTGCCAGGCCCACTTGCCAACTAGTGCCACCACTCATATCTGTTGTAACAGTAGTGTAAATTTAAAAAAAAAAACTTTTTTGACTGTGAAACATCAGTCTGCTAGTGTAATCTAATTGCAGTTGCCTGCCTGCCTGCCTGCCAGCGTGTGTGCCAGGCCCAATTGCCAACTAGTGCCACCACTCATATCTGTTGTAACAGTAGTGTAATTGTTTTAAAAAATAAAACTTTTTTGACTGTGAAACCTCAGTCTGCTAGTGTAATCTAATAGCAGTTGCCTGCCTGCCAGCATGTGTGCCAGGCCCACTTGCCAACTAGTGCCACCACTCATATCTGTTGTAACAATAGTGTAAATGTAAAAAAAAACTTTTTTGACTGTGAAACATCAGTCTGCTAGTGTAATCTAATTACAGTTGCCTGCCTGCCAGCGTGTGTGCCAGGCCCACTTGCCAACTAGTGCCACCACTCATATCTGTTGTAACAGTAGTGTAAATTTTTTTTAAAAAAATTTTTTTGACTGTGAAACATCAGTCTGCTGGTGTAATCTAATAGCAGTTGCCTGCCTGCTAGCGTGTGTGCCAGGCCCACTTGCCAATTAGTGCCACGACTCATATCTGTTGTAACAGTAGTGTAAATTTAAAAAAAAATAAAACTATTTTGACTGTGAAACATCAGTCTGCTAGTGTAATCTAATAGCAGTTGCCTGCCTGCCAGCGTGTGTGCCAGGCCCACTTGCCAACTAGTGCCACCACTCATATCTGTTATAACAGTAGTGTAAATTTTAAAAAAAAAAACTTTTTTGACTGTGAAACATCAGTCTGCTGGTGTAATCTAATAGCAGTTGCCTGCCTGCCAGCGTGTATGCCAGGCCCACTTGCCAACTAGTGCCACCACTCATATCTGTTGTAACAGTAGTGTACATTTTAAAAAAAAAACTTTTTTGACTGTGAAACATCAGTCTGCTAGTGTAATCTAATTGCAGTTGCCTGCCTGCCTGCCTGCCAGCGTGTGTGCCAGGCCCACTTGCCAACTAGTGCCACCACTCATATCTGTTGTAACAGTAGTGTACATTTAAAAAAAACAAAAACTTTTTTGACTGTGAAACATCAGTCTGCTAGTGTAATCTATTTGCAGTTGGCTGCCTGCCAGCGTGTGTGCCAGGTCTACTTGCCAACTAGTGCCACCACTCATATCTGTTGTAACAGTAGTGTAACTTTTTTAAAAAATAACTTTTTTGACTGTGAAACATCAGTCTGCTAGTGTAATCTAATAGCAGTTGCCTGCCTACCAGCGTGTGTGCCAGGCCCACTTGCCAACTAGTGCCACCACTCATATCTGTTGTAACAATAGTGTAAATTTAAAAAAAAAACTTTTTGACTGTGAAACATCAGTCTGCTAGTGTAATCTAATTGCAGTGACCTGCCTGCCAGCGTGTGTGCCAGGCCCACTTGCCAACTAGTGCCACCACTCATATCTGTTGTAACAGTAGTGTAAATTTAAAAAAAAAAAACTTTTTTGACTGTGAAACATCAGTCTGCTAGTGTAATCTAATTGCAGTTGCCTGCCTGCCAGCGTGTGTGCCAGGCCCAATTGCCAACTAGTGCCACCACTCATATCGGTTGTAACAGTAGTGTAATTTTTTTAAAAAATAAAACTTTTTTGACTGTGAAACATCAGTCTGCTAGTGTAATCTAATAGCAGTTGCCTGCCTGCCAGCATGTGTGCCAGGCCCACTTGCCAACTAGTGCCACCACTCATATCTGTTGTAACAATAGTGTAAATTTAAAAAAAAAACTTTTTGACTGTGAAACATCAGTCTGCTAGTGTAATCTAATTGCAGTGACCTGCCTGCCAGCGTGTGTGCCAGGCCCACTTGCCAACTAGTGCCACCACTCATATCTGTTGTAACAGTAGTGTAAATTTAAAAAAAAAAAACTTTTTTGACTGTGAAACATCAGTCTGCTAGTGTAATCTAATTGCAGTTGCCTGCCTGCCAGCGTGTGTGCCAGGCCCAATTGCCAACTAGTGCCACCACTCATATCTGTTGTAACAGTAGTGTAATTTTTTTAAAAAAAACATCAGTCTGCTAGTGTAATCTAATTACAGTTGCCTGCCTGCCAGCGTGTGTGCCAGGCCCACTTGCCAACTAGTGCCACCACTCATATCTGTTGTAACAGTAGTGTAAATTTTTTAAAAAAAAAAATTTTGGACTGTGAAACATCAGTCTGCTGGTGTAATCTAATAGCAGTTGCCTGCCTGCCAGCGTGTATGCCAGGCCCACTTGCCAACTAGTGCCATCACTCATATCTGTTGTAACAGTAGTGTACATTTAAAAAAAAAAACTTTTTTGACTGTGAAACATCAGTCTGCTAGTGTAATCTAATTGCAGTTGCCTGCCTGCCTGCCAGCGTGTGTGCCAGGCCCACTTGCCAACTAGTGCCACCACTCATATCTGTTGTAACAGTAGTGTACATTTAAAAAAAACAAAACTTTTTTGACTGTGAAACATCAGTCTGCTAGTGTAATCTATTTGCAGTTAGCTGCCTGCCAGCGTGTGTGCCAGGTCTACTTGCCAACTAGTGCCACCACTCATATCTGTTGTAACAGTAGTGTAACTTTTTTAAAAAATAACTTTTTTGACTGTGAAACATCAGTCTGCTAGTGTAATCTAATTGCAGTTGCCTGCCTGCCAGCGTGTGTGCCAGGCCCACTTGCCAACTAGTGCCACCACTCATATCTGTTGTAACAATAGTGTAAATGTAAAAAAAAACTTTTTTGACTGTGAAACATCAGTCTGCTAGTGTAATCTAATTACAGTTGCCTGCCTGCCAGCGTGTGTGCCAGGCCCACTTGCCAACTAGTGCCACCACTCATATCTGTTGTAACAGTAGTGTAAATTTTTTAAAAAAAAAATTTTTTGACTGTGAAACATCAGTCTGCTGGTGTAATCTAATAGCAGTTGCCTGCCTGCCAGCGTGTATGCCAGGCCCACTTGCCAACTAGTGCCACCACTCATATCTGTTGTAACAGTAGTGTACATTTAAAAAAAAAAAACTTTTTTGACTGTGAAACATCAGTCTGCTAGTGTAATCTAATTGCAGTTGCCTTCCTGCCTGCCTGCCAGCGTGTGTGCCAGGCCCACTTGCCAACTAGTGCCACCACTCATATCTGTTGTAACAGTAGTGTACATTTAAAAAAAACAAAACTTTTTTGACTGTGAAACATCAGTCTGCTAGTGTAATCTATTTGCAGTTAGCTGCCTGCCAGCGTGTGTGCCAGGTCTACTTGCCAACTAGTGCCACCACTCATATCTGTTGTAACAGTAGTGTAACTTTTTTTAAAAATAACTTTTTTGACTGTGAAACATCAGTCTGCTAGTGTAATCTAATAGCAGTTGCCTGCCTGCCAGCGTGTGTGCCAGGCCCACTTGCCAACTAGTGCCACCACTCATATCTGTTGTAACAATAGTGTAAATTTTAAAAAAAAAACTTTTTTGACTGTGAAACATCAGTCTGCTAGTGTAATCTAATTGCAGTGACCTGCCTGCCAGCGTGTGTGCCAGGCCCACTTGAAAACGAGTGCCACCACTCATATCTGTTGTAACAGTAGTGTAAATTTAAAAAAAAAAAACTTTTTTGACTGTGAAACATCAGTCTGCTAGTGTAATCTAATTGCAGTTGCCTGCCTGCCAGCGTGTGTGCCAGGCCCAATTGCCAACTAGTGCCACCACTCATATATGTTGTAACAGTAGTGTAAATTTTTTACAAAATAAAACTTTTTTGACTGTGAAACATCAGTCTGCTAGTGTAATCTAATAGCAGTTGCCTGCCTGCCAGCATGTGTGCCAGGCCCACTTGCCAACTAGTGCCACCACTCATATCTGTTGTAACAATAGTGTAAATTTAAAAAAAAAACTTTTTTGACTGTGAAACATCAGTATGCTAGTGTAATCTATTTGCAGTTGCCTGCCTGCCAGCGTGTGTGCCAGGCCCACTTGCCAACTAGTGCCACCACTCATATCTGTTGTAACAGTAGTGTAAATTTTTAAAAAAACTTTTTTGACTGTGAAACATCAGTCTGCTAGTGTAATCTATTTGCAGTTGCCTGCCTGCCAGCGTGTGTGCCAGGCCCACTTGCCAACTAGTGCCACCACTCATATCTGTTGTAACAGTAGTGTAAATTTTAAAAAAAAACTTTTTTGACTGTGAAACATCAGTCTGCTAGTGTAATCTAATAGCAGTTGCCTGCTGCCAGCGTGTATGCCAGGCCCACTTGCCAACTAGTGCCACCACTCATATCTGTTGTAACAGTAGTGTAAATTTAAAAAATAAAACTTTTTTGACTGTGAAACATCAGTCTGCTAGTGTAATCTAATTGCAGTTGCCTGCCTGCCAGCGTGTGTGCCAGGCCCACTTGCCAACTAGTACCACCACTCATATCTGTTGTAACAGTAGTGTACATTTTTAAAAAAAAAACTTTTTTGACTGTGAAACATCAGTCTGTTAGTGTAATCTAATTGCAGTTGCCTGCCTGCCAGCGTGTGTGCCAGGCCCACTTGCCAACTAGTGCCACCACTCATATCTGTTGTAACAGTAGTGTACATTTAAAAAAAAAAAACTTTTTTGACTGTGAAACATCAGTCTGCTAGTGTAATCTATTTGCAGTTGGCTGCCTGCCAGCGTGTGTGCCAGGTCTACTTGCCAACTAGTGCCACCACTCATATCTGTTGTAACAGTAGTGTAACTTTTTAAAAAAATAACTTTTTTGACTGTGAAACATCAGTCTGCTAGTGTAATCTATTTGCAGTTGGCTGCCTGCCAGCGTGTGTGCCAGGCCCACTTGCCAACTAGTGCCACCACTCATATCTGTTGTAACAATAGTGTAAATTTAAAAAAAAAAACTTTTTTGACTGTGAAACATCAGTCTGCTAGTGTAATCTAATTGCAGTGACCTGCCTGCCAGCGTGTGTGCCAGGCTCACTTGCCAACGAGTGCCACCACTCATATCTGTTGTAACAGTAGTGTAAATTTAAAAAACAAAAACTTTTTTGACTGTGAAACATCAGTCTGCTAGTGTAATCTAATTGCAGTTGCCTGCCTGCCAGCGTGTGTGCCAGGCCCAATTGCCAACTAGTGCCACCACTCATATATGTTGTAACAGTAGTGTAAATTTTTTTTAAAAATAAAACTTTTTTGACTGTGAAACATCAGTCTGCTAGTGTAATCTAATAGCAGTTGCCTGCCTGCCAGCATGTGTGCCAGGCCCACTTGCCAACTAGTGCCACCACTCATATCTGTTGTAACAATAGTGTAAATTTTAAAAAAAAACTTTTTTGACTGTGAAACATCAGTCTGCTAGTGTAATCTATTTGCAGTTGCCTGCCTGCCAGCGTGTGTGCCAGGCCCACTTGCCAACTAGTGCCACCACTCATATCTGTTGTAACAGTAGTGTAAATTTAAAAAAAAACTTTTTTGACTGTGAAACATCAGTCTGCTAGTGTAATCTATTTGCAGTTGCCTGCCTACCAGCGTGTGTGCCAGGCCCACTTGCCAACTAGTGCCACCACTCATATCTGTTGTAACAGTAGTGTAAATTCTAAAAAAAAACTTTTTTGACTGTGAAACATCAGTCTGCTAGTGTAATCTAATAGCAGTTGCCTGCTCCCAGCGTGTATGCCAGGCCCACTTGCCAACTAGTGCCACCACTCATATCTGTTGTAACAGTAGTGTAAATTTAAAAAAAAAAACTTTTTTGACTGTGAAACATCAGTCTGCTAGTGTAATCTAATTGCAGTTGCCTAACTGCCAGCGTGTGTGCCAGGCCCACTTGCCAACTAGTACCACCACTCATATCTGTTGTAACAGTAGTGTACATTTTTACAAAAAAAAACTTTTTTGACTGTGAAACATCAGTCTGTTAGTGTAATCTAATTGCAGTTGCCTGCCTGCCAGCGTGTGTGCCAGGCCCACTTGCCAACTAGTGCCACCACTCATATCTGTTGTAACAGTAGTGTAAATTTTTTAAAAAATAACTTTTTTGACTGTGAAACATCAGTCTTCTAGTGTAATCTAATTACAGTTGCCTGCCTGCCAGCGTGTGTGCCAGGCCCACTTGCCAACTAGTGCCACCACTCATATCTGTTGTAACAGTAGTGTAATTTTTAAAAAAAAAAACTTTTTTGACTGTGAAACATCAGTCTGCTGGTGTAATCTAATAGCAGTTGCCTGCCTGCCAGCGTGTATGCCAGGCCCACTTGCCAACTAGTGCCACCACTCATATCTGTTGTAACAGTAGTGTACATTTAAAAAAAAAAAAACTTTTTTGACTGTGAAACATCAGTCTGCTAGTGTAATCTAATTGCAGTTGCCTGCCTGCCTGCCAGCGTGTGTGCCAGGCCCACTTGCCAACTAGTGCCACCACTCATATCTGTTGTAACAGTAGTGTAAATTCTAAAAAAAAACTTTTTTGACTGTGAAACATCAGTCTGCTAGTGTAATCTAATAGCAGTTGCCTGCTCCCAGCGTGTATGCCAGGCCCACTTGCCAACTAGTGCCACCACTCATATCTGTTGTAACAGTAGTGTAAATTTAAAAAAAAAAACTTTTTTGACTGTGAAACATCAGTCTGCTAGTGTAATCTAATTGCAGTTGCCTGCCTGCCAGCGTGTGTGCCAGGCCCACTTGCCAACTAGTACCACCACTCATATCTGTTGTAACAGTAGTGTACATTTTTACAAAAAAAAACTTTTTTGACTGTGAAACATCAGTCTGTTAGTGTAATCTAATTGCAGTTGCCTGCCTGCCAGCGTGTGTGCCAGGCCCACTTGCCAACTAGTGCCACCACTCATATCTGTTGTAACAGTAGTGTAAATTTTTTAAAAAATAACTTTTTTGACTGTGAAACATCAGTCTGCTAGTGTAATCTAATTACAGTTGCCTGCCTTCCAGCGTGTGTGCCAGGCCCACTTGCCAACTAGTGCCACCACTCATATCTGTTGTAACAGTAGTGTAATTTTTAAAAAAAAAAACTTTTTTGACTGTGAAACATCAGTCTGCTGGTGTAATCTAATAGCAGTTGCCTGCCTGCCAGCGTGTATGCCAGGCCCACTTGCCAACTAGTGCCACCACTCATATCTGTTGTAACAGTAGTGTACATTTAAAAAAAAAAACTTTTTTGACTGTGAAACATCAGTCTGCTAGTGTAATCTAATTGCAGTTGCCTGCCTGCCTGCCAGCGTGTGTGCCAGGCCCACTTGCCAACTAGTGCCACCACTCATATCTGTTGTAACAATAGTGTAAATTTTAAAAAAAAAACTTTTTTTGACTGTGAAACATCAGTCTGCTAGTGTAATCTAATTGCAGTGACCTGCTTGCCAGCGTGTGTGCCAGGCCCACTTGCCAACGAGTGCCACCACTCATATCTGTTGTAACAGTAGTGTAAATTTAAAAAACAAAAACTTTTTTGACTGTGAAACATCAGTCTGCTAGTGTAATCTAATTGCAGTTGCCTGCCTGCCAGCGTGTGTGCCAGGCCCAATTGCCAACTAGTGCCACCACTCATATATGTTGTAACAGTAGTGTAAATTTTTTAAAAAATAAAACTTTTTTGACTGTGAAGCATCAGTCTGCTAGTGTAATCTAATAGCAGTTGCCTGCCTGCCAGCATGTGTGCCAGGCCCACTTGCCAACTAGTGCCACCACTCATATCTGTTGTAACAATAGTGTAAATTTAAAAAAAAAACTTTTTTGACTGTGAAACATCAGTCTGCTAGTGTCATCTATTTGCAGTTGCCTGCCTGCCAGCGTGTGTGCCAGGCCCACTTGCCAACTAGTGCCACCACTCATATCTGTTGTAACAATAGTGTAAATTTAAAAAAAAACTTTTTTGACTGTGAAACATCAGTCTGCTAGTGTAATCTATTTGCAGTTGCCTGCCTGCCAGCGTGTGTGCCAGGCCCACTTGCCAACTAGTGCCACCACTCATATCTGTTGTAACAGTAGTGAAAATTTAAAAAAAAAACTTTTTTGACTGTGAAACATCAGTCTGCTAGTGTAATCTAATAGCAGTTGCCTGCTGCCAGCGTGTATGCCAGGCCCACTTGCCAACTAGTGCCACCACTCATATCTGTTGTAACAGTAGTGTAAATTTAAAAAAAAAAACTTTTTTGACTGTGAAACATCAGTCTGCTAGTGTAATCTAATTGCAGTTGCCTGCCTGCCAGCGTGTGTGCCAGGCCCACTTGCCAACTAGTACCACCACTCATATCTGTTGTAACAGTAGTGTACATTTTTAAAAAAAAAACTTTTTTGCCTGTGAAACATCAGTCTGTTAGTGTAATCGAATTGCAGTTGCCTGCCTGCCAGCGTGTGTGCCAGACCCACTTGCCAACTAGTGCCACCACTCATATCTGTTGTAACAGTAGTGTACATTTAAAAAAAAAAAACTTTTTTGACTGTGAAACATCAGTCTGCTAGTGTAATCTATTTGCAGTTGGCTGCCTGCCAGCGTGTGTGCCAGGTCTACTTGCCAACTAGTGCCACCACTCATATCTGTTGTAACAGTAGTGTAACTTTTTTTAAAAATAACTTTTTTGACTGTGAACCATCAGTCTGCTAGTGTAATCTAATAGCAGTTGCCTGCCTGCCAGCGTGTGTGCCAGGCCCACTTGCCAACTAGTGCCACCACTCATATCTGTTGTAACAATAGTGTAAATTTAAAAAAAAAAAACTTTTTTGACTGTGAAACATCAGTCTGCTAGTGTAATCTAATTGCAGTGACCTACCTGCCAGCGTGTGTGCCAGGCCCACTTGCCAACGAGTGCCACCACTCATATCTGTTGTAACAGTAGTGTAAATTTTAAAAAAAAAAACTTTTTTGACTGTGAAACATCAGTCTGCTAGTGTAATCTAATTGCAGTTGCCTGCCTGCCAGCGTGTGTGCCAGGCCCAATTGCCAACTAGTGCCACCACTCATATATGTTGTAACAGTAGTGTAAATTTTTTAAAAAAATAAAACTTTTTTGACTGTGAAACATCAGTCTGCTAGTGTAATCTAATAGCAGTTGCCTGCCTGCCAGCATGTGTGCCAGGCCCACTTGCCAACTAGTGCCACCACTCATATCTGTTGTAACAATAGTGTAAATTTAAAAAAAAAACTTTTTTGACTGTGAAACATCAGTCTGCTAGTGTAATCTATTTGCAGTTGCCTGCCTGCCAGCGTGTGTGCCAGGCCCACTTGCCAACTAGTGCCACCACTCATATCTGTTGTAACAGTAGTGTAAATTTAAAAAAAAAACTTTTTTGACTGTGAAACATCAGTCTGCTAGTGTAATCTAGTGTAATCTAATAGCAGTTGCCTGCTGCCAGCGTGTATACCAGGCCCACTTGCCAACTAGTGCCACCACTCATATCTGTTGTAACAGTAGTGTAAATTTAAAAAAAAAACCTTTTTTGACTGTGAAACATCAGTCTGCTAGTGTAATCTAATTGCAGTTGCCTGCCTGCCAGCGTGTGTGCCAAGCCCACTTGCCAACTAGTACCACCACTCATATCTGTTGTAATAGTAGTATACATTTTTACAAAAAAAACTTTTTTGACTGTGAAACATCAGTCTGTTAGTGTAATCTAATTGCAGTTGCCTGCCTGCCAGCGTGTGTGCCAGACCCACTTGCCAACTAGTGCCACCACTCATATATGTTGTAACAGTAGTGTAAATTTTTTAAAAAATAACTTTTTTGACTGTGAAACATCAGTCTGCTAGTGTAATCTAATTACAGTTGCCTGCCTGCCAGCGTGTGTGTCAGGCCCACTTGCCAACTAGTGCCACCACTCATATCTGTTGTAACAGTAGTGTAAAATTTTTAAAAAAAAACTTTTTGACTGTGAAACATCAGTCTGCTGGTGTAATCTAATAGCAGTTGCCTGCCTGCCAGCGTGTATGCCAGGCCCACTTGCCAACTAGTGCCACCACTCATATCTGTTGTAACAGTAGTGTACATTTAAAAAAAAAACTTTTTTGACTGTGAAACATCAGTCTGCTAGTGTAATCTAATTGCAGTTGCCTGCCTGCCTGCCAGTGTGTGTGCCAGGCCCACTTGCCAACTAGTGCCACCACTCATATCTGTTGTAACAGTAGTGTACATTTAAAAAAAAAAAAACTTTTTTGACTGTGAAACATCAGTCTGCTAGTGTAATCTATTTGCAGTTGGCTGCCTGCCAGCGTGTGTGCCAGGTCTACTTGCCAACTAGTGCCACCACTCATATCTGTTGTAACAGTAGTGTAACTTTTTTTAAAAATAAATTTTTTGACTGTGAAACATCAGTCTGCTAGTGTAATCTAATAGCAGTTGCCTGCCTGCCAGCGTGTGTGCCAGGCCCACTTGCCAACTAGTGCCACCACTCATATCTGTTGTAACAATAGTGTAAATTTTTTAAAAAATACTTTTTTGACTGTGAAACATCAGTCTGCTAGTGTAATCTAATTGCAGTGACCTGCCTGCCAGCGTGTGTGCCAGGCCCAATTGCCAACGAGTGCCACCACTCATATCTGTTGTAACAGTAGTGTAAATTTAAAAAAAAAAAACTTTTTTGACTGTGAAACATCAGTCTGCTAGTGTAATCTAATTGCAGTTGCCTGCCTGCCAGCGTGTGTGCCAGGCCCAATTGCCAACCAGTGCCACCACTCATATCTGTTGTAACAGTAGTGTAAATTTTTAAAAAAATAAAACTTTTTTGACTGTGAAACATCAGTCTGCTAGTGTAATCTAATAGCAGTTGCCTGCCTGCCAGCATGTGTGCCAGGCCCACTTGACAACTAGTGCCACCACTCAAATCTGTTGTAACAATAGTGTAAATTTAAAAAAAAAAAACTTTTTTGACTGTGAAACATCAGTCTGCTAGTGTGATCTAATTGCAGTTGCCTGCCTGCCAGCGTGTGTGCCAGGCCCACTTTCCAACTAGTGCCACCACTCATATCTGTTGTAACAGTAGTGTAAATTTAAAAAAAAAACTTTTTTGACTGTGAAACATCAGTCTGCTAGTGTAATCTATTTGCAGTTGCCTGCTGCCAGCGTGTATGCCAGGTCCACTTGCCAACTAGTGCCACCACTCATATCTGTTGTAACAGTAGTGTAAATTTAAAAAAAAAACTTTTTTGACTGTGAAACATCAGTCTGCTAGTATAATCTAATTGCAGTTGCCTGCCTGCCAGCGTGTGTGCCAGGCCCACTTGCCAACTAGTACCACCACTCATATCTGTTGTAACAGTAGTGTACATTTTTAAAAAAAAAACTTTTTTGACTGTGAAACATTAGTCTGCTATTGTAATCTAATTGCAGTTGCCTGCCTGCCAGCTTGTGTGCCAGGCCCACTTGCCAACTAGTGCCACCACTCATATCTGTTGTAACAGTAGTGTAAATTTTAAAAAAAATAACTTTTTTGACTGTGAAACATCAGTCTGCTAGTGTAATCTATTTGCAGTTGGCTGCCTGCCAGCGTGTGTGCCAGGTCTACTTGCCAACTAGTGCCACCACTCATATCTGTTGTAACAGTAGTGTAACTTTTTTAAAAAATAACTTTTTTGACTGTGAAACATCAGTCTGCTAGTGTAATCTATTTGCAGTTGGCTGCCTGCCAGCGTGTGTGCCAGGCCCACTTGCCAACTAGTGCCACCACTCATATCTGTTGTAACAATAGTGTAAATTTTAAAAAAAAAACTTTTTTGACTGTGAAACATCAGTCTGCTAGTGTAATCTAATTGCAGTGACCTGCCTGCCAGCGTTTGTGCCAGGCTCACTTGCCAACGAGTGCCACCACTCATATCTGTTGTAACAGTAGTGTAAATTTAAAAAACAAAAACTTTTTTGACTGTGAAACATCAGTCTGCTAGTGTAATCTAATTGCAGTTGCCTGCCTGCCAGCGTGTGTGCCAGGCCCAATTGCCAACTAGTGCCACCACTCATTTATGTTGTAACAGTAGTGTAAATTTTTTTAAAAATAAAACTTTTTTGACTGTGAAACATCAGTCTGCTAGTGTAATCTAATAGCAGTTGCCTGCCTGCCAGCATGTGTGCCAGGCCCACTTGCCAACTAGTGCCACCACTCATATCTGTTGTAACAATAGTGTAAATTTTAAAAAAAAACTTTTTTGACTGTGAAACATCAGTCTGCTAGTGTAATCTATTTGCAGTTGCCTGCCTGCCAGCGTGTGTGCCAGGCCCACTTGCCAACTAGTGCCACCACTCATATCTGTTGTAACAGTAGTGTAAATTCTAAAAAAAAACTTTTTTGACTGTGAAACATCAGTCTGCTAGTGTAATCTAATAGCAGTTGCCTGCTCCCAGCGTGTATGCCAGGCCCACTTGCCAACTAGTGCCACCACTCATATCTGTTGTAACAGTAGTGTAAATTTAAAAAAAAAAAACTTTTTTGACTGTGAAACATCAGTATGCTAGTGTAATCTAATTGCAGTTGCCTGCCTGCCAGCGTGTGTGCCAGGCCCACTTGCCAACTAGTACCACCACTCATATCTGTTGTAACTGTAGTGTACATTTTTACAAAAAAAAACTTTTTTGACTGTGAAACATCAGTCTGTTAGTGTAATCTAATTGCAGTTGCCTGCCTGCCAGCGTGTGTGCCAGGCCCACTTGCCAACTAGTGCCACCACTCATATCTGTTGTAACAGTAGTGTAAATTTTTTAAAAAATAACTTTTTTGACTGTGAAACATCAGTCTGCTAGTGTAATCTAATTACAGTTGCCTGCCTGCCAGCGTGTGTGCCAGGCCCACTTGCCAACTAGTGCCACCACTCATATCTGTTGTAACAGTAGTGTAATTTTTTAAAAAAAAAAACTTTTTTGACTGTGAAACATCAGTCTGCTAGTGTAATCTAATTGCAGTTGCCTGCCTGCCTGCCTGCCAGCGTGTGTGCCAGGCCCACTTGCCAACTAGTGCCACCACTCATATCTGTTGTAACAATAGTGTAAATTTAAAAAAAAAAACTTTTTTTGACTGTGAAACATCAGTCTGCTAGTGTAATCTAATTGCAGTGACCTGCTTGCCAGCGTGTGTGCCAGGCCCACTTGCCAACGAGTGCCACCACTCATATCTGTTGTAACAGTAGTGTAAATTTAAAAAAAAAAAACTTTTTTGACTGTGAAACATCAGTCTGCTAGTGTAATCTAATTGCAGTTGCCTGCCTGCCAGCGTGTGTGCCAGGCCCAATTGCCAACTAGTGCCACCACTCATATATGTTGTAACAGTAGTGTAAATTTTTAAAAAAACTAAAACTTTTTTGACTGTGAAGCATCAGTCTGCTAGTGTAATCTAATAGCAGTTGCCTGCCTGCCAGCATGTGTGCCAGGCCCACTTGCCAACTAGTGCCACCACTCATATCTGTTGTAACAATAGTGTAAATTTAAAAAAAAAAACTTTTTTGACTGTGAAACATCAGTCTGCTAGTGTAATCTATTTGCAGTTGCCTGCCTGCCAGCGTGTGTGCCAGGCCCACTTGCCAACTAGTGCCACCACTCATATCTGTTGTAACAGTAGTGTAAATTTAAAAAACAAAAACTTTTTTGACTGTGAAACATCAGTCTGCTAGTGTAATCTATTTGCAGTTGCCTGCCTGCCAGCGTGTGTGCCAGGCCCACTTGCCAACTAGTGCCACCACTCATATCTGTTGTAACAGTAGTGAAAATTAAAAAAAAAAACTTTTTTGACTGTGAAACATCAGTCTGCTAGTGTAATCTAATAGCAGTTGCCTGCTGCCAGCGTGTATGCCAGGCCCACTTGCCAACTAGTGCCACCACTCATATCTGTTGTAACAGTAGTGTAAATTTAAAAAAAAAAACTTTTTTGACTGTGAAACATCAGTCTGCTAGTGTAATCTATTTGCAGTTGCCTGCCTGCCAGCGTGTGTGCCAGGCCCACTTGCCAACTAGTACCACCACTCATATCTGTTGTAACAGTAGTGTACATTTTTAAAAAAAAAACTTTTTTGCCTGTGAAACATCAGTCTGTTAGTGTAATCGAATTGCAGTTGCCTGCCTGCCAGCGTGTGTGCCAGGCCCACTTGCCAACTAGTGCCACCACTCATATCTGTTGTAACAGTAGTGTACATTTAAAAAAAAAAAACTTTTTTGACTGTGAAACATCAGTCTGCTAGTGTAATCTATTTGCAGTTGGCTGCCTGCCAGCGTGTGTGCCAGGCCCACTTGCCAACTAGTGCCACCACTCATATCTGTTGTAACAGTAGTGTAAATTTTTTAAAAAATAACTTTTTTGACTGTGAAACATCAGTCTGCTAGTGTAATCTAATTACAGTTGCCTGCCTGCCAGCGTGTGTGCCAGGCCCACTTGCCAACTAGTGCCACCACTCATATCTGTTGTAACAGTAGTGTAATTTTTTAAAAAAAAAACTTTTTTGACTGTGAAACATCAGTCTGCTGGTGTAATCTAATAGCAGTTGCCTGCCTGCCAGCGTGTATGCCAGGCCCACTTGCCAACTAGTGCCACCACTCATATCTGTTGTAACAGTAGTGTACATTTAAAAAAAAAAACTTTTTTGACTGTGAAACATCAGTCTGCTAGTGTAATCTAATTGCAGTTGCCTGCCTGCCTGCCAGCGTGTGTGCCAGGCCCACTTGCCAACTAGTGCCACCACTCATATCTGTTGTAACAATAGTGTAAATTTAAAAAAAAAAACTTTTTTTGACTGTGAAACATCAGTCTGCTAGTGTAATCTAATTGCAGTGACCTGCTTGCCAGCGTGTGTGCCAGGCCCACTTGCCAACGAGTGCCACCACTCATATCTGTTGTAACAGTAGTGTAAATTTAAAAAACAAAAACTTTTTTGACTGTGAAACATCAGTCTGCTAGTGTAATCTAATTGCAGTTGCCTGCCTGCCAGCGTGTGTGCCAGGCCCAATTGCCAACTAGTGCCACCACTCATATATGTTGTAACAGTAGTGTAAATTTTTAAAAAAACTAAAACTTTTTTGACTGTGAAGCATCAGTCTGCTAGTGTAATCTAATAGCAGTTGCCTGCCTGCCAGCATGTGTGCCAGGCCCACTTGCCAACTAGTGCCACCACTCATATCTGTTGTAACAATAGTGTAAATTTAAAAAAAAAACTTTTTTGACTGTGAAACATCAGTCTGCTAGTGTAATCTATTTGCAGTTGCCTGCCTGCCAGCGTGTGTGCCAGGCCCACTTGCCAACTAGTGCCACCACTCATATCTGTTGTAACAGTAGTGTAAATTTAAAAAACAAAAACTTTTTTGACTGTGAAACATCAGTCTGCTAGTGTAATCTATTTGCAGTTGCCTGCCTGCCAGCGTGTGTGCCAGGCCCACTTGCCAACTAGTGCCACCACTCATATCTGTTGTAACAGTAGTGAAAATTAAAAAAAAAAACTTTTTTGACTGTGAAACATCAGTCTGCTAGTGTAATCTAATAGCAGTTGCCTGCTGCCAGCGTGTATGCCAGGCCCACTTGCCAACTAGTGCCACCACTCATATCTGTTGTAACAGTAGTGTAAATTTAAAAAAAAAAACTTTTTTGACTGTGAAACATCAGTCTGCTAGTGTAATCTATTTGCAGTTGCCTGCCTGCCAGCGTGTGTGCCAGGCCCACTTGCCAACTAGTACCACCACTCATATCTGTTGTAACAGTAGTGTACATTTTTAAAAAAAAAACTTTTTTGCCTGTGAAACATCAGTCTGTTAGTGTAATCGAATTGCAGTTGCCTGCCTGCCAGCGTGTGTGCCAGGCCCACTTGCCAACTAGTGCCACCACTCATATCTGTTGTAACAGTAGTGTACATTTAAAAAAAAAAAACTTTTTTGACTGTGAAACATCAGTCTGCTAGTGTAATCTATTTGCAGTTGGCTGCCTGCCAGCGTGTGTGCCAGGTCTACTTGCCAACTAGTGCCACCACTCATATCTGTTGTAACAGTAGTGTAACTTTTTTTAAAAATAACTTTTTTGACTGTGAAACATCAGTCTGCTAGTGTAATCTAATAGCAGTTGCCTGCCTGCCAGCGTGTGTGCCAGGCCCACTTGCCAACTAGTGCCACCACTCATATCTGTTGTAACAATAGTGTAAATTTAAAAAAAAAAAACTTTTTTGACTGTGAAACATCAGTCTGCTAGTGTAATCTAATTGCAGTGACCTACCTGCCAGCGTGTGTGCCAGGCCCACTTGCCAACGAGTGCCACCACTCATATCTGTTGTAACAGTAGTGTAAATCTAAAAAAAAAAAAACTTTTTTGACTGTGAAACATCAGTCTGCTAGTGTAATCTAATTGCAGTTGCCTGCCTGCCAGCGTGTGTGCCAGGCCCAATTGCCAACTAGTGCCACCACTCATATATGTTGTAACAGTAGTGTAAATTTTTTAAAAAATAAAACTTTTTTGACTGTGAAACATCAGTCTGCTAGTGTAATCTAATAGCAGTTGCCTGCTCCCAGCGTGTGTGCCAGGCCCACTTGCCAACTAGTGCCACCACTCATATCTGTTGTAACAGTAGTGTAAATTTAAAAAAAAAAACTTTTTTGACTGTGAAACATCAGTCTGCTAGTGTAATCTAATAGCAGTTGCCTGCTGCCAGCGTGTATGCCAGGCCCACTTGCCAACTAGTGCCACCACTCATATCTGTTGTAACAGTAGTGTAAATTTAAAAAAAAAAACTTTTTTGACTGTGAAACATCAGTCTGCTAGTGTAATCTAATTGCAGTTGCCTGCCTGCCAGCGTGTGTGCCAGGCCCACTTGCCAACTAGTACCACCACTCATATCTGTTGTAACAGTAGTGTACATTTTTACAAAAAAAACTTTTTTGACTGTGAAACATCAGTCTGTTAGTGTAATCTAATTGCAGTTGCCTGCCTGCCAGCGTGTGTGCCAGACCCACTTGCCAACTAGTGCCACCACTCATATATGTTGTAACAGTAGTGTAAATTTTTTAAAAAATAACTTTTTTGACTGTGAAACATCAGTCTGCTAGTGTAATCTAATTACAGTTGCCTGCCTGCCAGCGTGTGTGCCAGGCCCACTTGCCAACTAGTGCCACCACTCATATCTGTTGTAACAGTAGTGTACATTTAAAAAAAAAACTTTTTTGACTGTGAAACATCAGTCTGCTAGTGTAATCTAATTGCAGTTGCCTGCCTGCCTGCCAGTGTGTGTGCCAGGCCCACTTGCCAACTAGTGCCACCACTCATATCTGTTGTAACAGTAGTGTACATTTAAAAAAAAAAAAACTTTTTTGACTGTGAAACATCAGTCTGCTAGTGTAATCTATTTCAGTTGGCTGCCTGCCAGCGTGTGTGCCAGGTCTACTTGCCAACTAGTGCCACCACTCATATCTGTTGTAACAGTAGTGTAACTTTTTTTAAAAATAAATTTTTTGACTGTGAAACATCAGTCTGCTAGTGTAATCTAATAGCAGTTGCCTGCCTGCCAGCGTGTGTGCCAGGCCCACTTGCCAACTAGTGCCACCACTCATATCTGTTGTAACAATAGTGTAAATTTTTTAAAAAATACTTTTTTGACTGTGAAACATCAGTCTGCTAGTGTAATCTAATTGCAGTGACCTGCCTGCCAGCGTGTGTGCCAGGCCCACTTGCCAACGAGTGCCACCACTCATATCTGTTGTAACAGTAGTGTAAATTTAAAAAACAAAAACTTTTTTGACTGTGAAACATCAGTCTGCTAGTGTAATCTAATAGCAGTTGCCTGCCTGCCAGCATGTGTGCCAGGCCCACTTGCCAACTAGTGCCACAACTCAAATCTGTTGTAACAATAGTGTAAATTTAAAAAAAAAAAACTTTTTTGACTGTGAAACATCAGTCTGCTAGTGTGATCTAATTGCAGTTGCCTGCCTGCCAGCGTGTGTGCCAGGCCCACTTGCCAACTAGTGCCACCACTCATATCTGTTGTAACAGTAGTGTAAATTTAAAAAAAAAACTTTTTTGACTGTGAAACATCAGTCTGCTAGTGTAATCTATTTGCAGTTGCCTGCTGCCAGCGTGTATGCCAGGTCCACTTGCCAACTAGTGCCACCACTCATATCTGTTGTAACAGTAGTGTAAATTTAAAAAAAAAACTTTTTTGACTGTGAAACATCAGTCTGCTAGTATAATATAATTGCAGTTGCCTGCCTGCCAGCGTGTGTGCCAGGCCCACTTGCCAACTAGTACCACCACTCATATCTGTTGTAACAGTAGTGTACATTTTTAAAAAAAAAACTTTTTTGACTGTGAAACATTAGTCTGCTATTGTAATCTAATTGCAGTTGCCTGCCTGCCTGCCAGCTTGTGTGCCAGGCCCACTTGCCAACTAGTGCCACCACTCATATCTGTTGTAACAGTAGTGTAAATTTAAAAAAAAATAACTTTTTTGACTGTGAAACATCAGTCTGCTAGTGTAATCTAATTGCAGTTGCCTGCCTGCCAGCGTGTGTGCCAGGCCCACTTGCCAATTAGTGCCACCACTCATATCTGTTGTAACAGTAGTGTAAAATTTTTTTAAAAAACTTTTTTGACTGTGAATTATCAGTCTGCTAGTGTAATCTAATTGCAGTTGCCTGCCTGCCAGCGTGTGTGCCAGGCCCACTTGCCAACTAGTGCCACCACTCATATCTGTTGTAACAGTAGTGTACATTTAAAAAAAAAAAAACTTTTTGACTGTGAAACATCAGTCTGCTAGTGTAATCTATTTGCAGTTGGCTGCCTGCCAGCGTGTGTGCCAGGTCTACTTGCCAACTAGTACCACCACTCATATCTGTTGTAACAGTAGTGTACATTTTTACAAAAAAAACTTTTTTGACTGTGAAACATCAGTCTGTTAGTGTAATCTAATTGCAGTTGCCTGCCTGCCAGCGTGTGTGCCAGACCCACTTGCCAACTAGTGCCACCACTCATATATGTTGTAACAGTAGTGTAAATTTTTTTAAAAATAACTTTTTTGACTGTGAAACATCAGTCTGCTAGTGTAATCTAATTACAGTTGCCTGCCTGCCAGCGTGTGTGCCAGGCCCACTTGCCAACTAGTGCCACCACTCATATCTGTTGTAACAGTAGTGTAAATTTTTTTAAAAAAAACTTTTTGACTGTGAAACATCAGTCTGCTGGTGTAATCTAATAGCAGTTGCCTGCCTGCCAGCGTGTATGCCAGGCCCACTTGCCAACTAGTGCCACCACTCATATCTGTTGTAACAGTAGTGTACATTTAAAAAAAAAACTTTTTTGACTGTGAAACATCAGTCTGCTAGTGTAATCTAATTGCAGTTGCCTGCCTGCCTGCCAGTGTGTGTGCCAGGCCCACTTGCCAACTAGTGCCACCACTCATATCTGTTGTAACAGTAGTGTACATTTAAAAAAAAAAAAACTTTTTTGACTGTGAAACATCAGTCTGCTAGTGTAATCTATTTGCAGTTGGCTGCCTGCCAGCGTGTGTGCCAGGTCTACTTGCCAACTAGTGCCACCACTCATATCTGTTGTAACAGTAGTGTAACTTTTTTTAAAAATAAATTTTTTGACTGTGAAACATCAGACTGCTAGTGTAATCTAATAGCAGTTGCCTGCCTGCCAGCGTGTGTGCCAGGCCCACTTGCCAACTAGTGCCACCACTCATATCTGTTGTAACAATAGTGTAAATTTTTTAAAAAATACTTTTTTGACTGTGAAACATCAGTCTGCTAGTGTAATCTAATTGCAGTGACCTGCCTGCCAGCGTGTGTGCCAGGCCCACTTGCCAACGAGTGCCACCACTCATATCTGTTGTAACAGTAGTGTAAATTTAAAAAACAAAAACTTTTTTGACTGTGAAACATCAGTCTGCTAGTGTAATCTAATAGCAGTTGCCTGCCTGCCAGCATGTGTGCCAGGCCCACTTGCCAACTAGTGCCACAACTCAAATCTGTTGTAACAATAGTGTAAATTTAAAAAAAAAAAACTTTTTTGACTGTGAAACATCAGTCTGCTAGTGTGATCTAATTGCAGTTGCCTGCCTGCCAGCGTGTGTGCCAGGCCCACTTGCCAACTAGTGCCACCACTCATATCTGTTGTAACAGTAGTGTAAATTTAAAAAAAAAAACTTTTTTGACTGTGAAACATCAGTCTGCTAGTGTAATCTATTTGCAGTTGCCTGCTGCCAGCGTGTATGCCAGGTCCACTTGCCAACTAGTGCCACCACTCATATCTGTTGTAACAGTAGTGTAAATTTAAAAAAAAAACTTTTTTGACTGTGAAACATCAGTCTGCTAGTATAATCTAATTGCAGTTGCCTTCCTGCCAGCGTGTGTGCCAGGCCCACTTGCCAACTAGTACCACCACTCATATCTGTTGTAACAGTAGTGTACATTTTTAAAAAAAAAACTTTTTTGACTGTGAAACATTAGTCTGCTATTGTAATCTAATTGCAGTTGCCTGCCTGCCTGCCTGCCAGCTTGTGTGCCAGGCCCACTTGCCAACTAGTGCCACCACTCATATCTGTTGTAACAGTAGTGTAAATTTTAAAAAAAATAACTTTTTTGACTGTGAAACATCAGTCTGCTAGTGTAATCTAATTGCAGTTGCCTGCCTGCCAGCGTGTGTGCCAGGCCCACTTGCCAATTAGTGCCACCACTCATATCTGTTGTAACAGTAGTGTAAATTTAAAAAAAAAAACTTTTTTGACTGTGAATTATCAGTCTGCTAGTGTAATCTAATTGCAGTTGCCTGCCTGCCAGCGTGTGTGCCAGGCCCACTTGCCAACTAGTGCCACCACTCATATCTGTTGTAACAGTAGTGTACATTTAAAAAAAAAAAAAACTTTTTGACTGTGAAACATCAGTCTGCTAGTGTAATCTATTTGCAGTTGGCTGCCTGCCAGCGTGTGTGCCAGGTCTACTTGCCAACTAGTGCCACCACTCATATCTGTTGTAACAGTAGTGTAACTTTTTTAAAAAATAACTTTTTTGACTGTGAAACATCAGTCTGCTAGTGTAATCTAATAGCAGTTGCCTGCCTGCCAGCGTGTGTGCCAGGCCCACTTGCCAACTAGTGCCACCACTCATATCTGTTGTAACAATAGTGTAAATTTAAAAAAAAAAACTTTTTTGACTGTGAAACATCAGTCTGCTAGTGTAATCTAATTGCAGTGACCTGCCTGCCAGCGTGTGTGCCAGGCCCACTTGCCAACGAGTGCCACCACTCATATCTGTTGTAACAGTAGTGTAAATTTAAAAAAAAAAACTTTTTTGACTGTGAAACATCAGTCTGCTAGTGTAATCTAATTGCAGTTGCCTGCCTGCCAGCGTGTGTGCCAGGCCCAATTGCCAACTAGTGCCACCACTCATATATGTTGTAACAGTAGTGTAAATTTTTTAAAAAATAAAACTTTTTTGACTGTGAAACATCAGTCTGCTAGTGTAATCTAATAGCAGTTGCCTGCCTGCCAGCATGTGTGCCAGGCCCACTTGCCAACTAGTGCCACCACTCATATCTGTTGTAACAATAGTGTAAATTTAAAAAAAAAACTTTTTTGACTGTGAAACATCAGTCTGCTAGTGTAATCTATTTGCAGTTGCCTGCCTGCCAGCGTGTGTGCCAGGCCCCCTTGCCAACTAGTGCCACCACTCATATCTGTTGTAACAGTAGTGTAAATTTAAAAAAAAAAATCTTTTTTGACTGTGAAACATCAGTCTGCTAGTGTAATCTATTTGCAGTTGCCTGCCTGCCAGCGTGTGTGCCAGGCCCACTTGCCAACTAGTGCCACCACTCATATCTGTTGTAACAGTAGTGTAAATTTAAAAAAAAAACTTTTTTGACTGTGAAACATCAGTCTGCTAGTGTAATCTAATAGCAGTTGCCTGCTGCCAGCGTGTATGCCAGGCCCACTTGCCAACTAGTGCCACCACTCATATCTGTTGTAACAGTAGTGTAAATTTAAAAAAAAAAACTTTTTTGACTGTGAAACATCAGTCTGCTAGTGTAATCTAATTGCAGTTGCCTGCCTGCCAGCGTGTGTGCCAGGCCCACTTGCCAACTAGTACCACCACTCATATCTGTTGTAACAGTAGTGTACATTTTTACAAAAAAAACTTTTTTGACTGTGAAACATCAGTCTGTTAGTGTAATCTAATTGCAGTTGCCTGCCTGCCTGCCAGCGTGTGTGCCAGACCCACTTGCCAACTAGTGCCACCACTCATATCTGTTGTAACAGTAGTGTAAATTTTAAAAAAAATAACTTTTCTGACTGTGAAACATCAGTCTGCTAGTGTAATCTAATTACAGTTGCCTGCCTGCCAGCGTGTGTGCCAGGCCCACTTGCCAACTAGTGCCACCACTCATATCTGTTGTAAAAGTAGTGTAAATTTTTTTAAAAAAAACTTTTTTGACTGTGAAACATCAGTCTGCTAGTGTAATCTATTTGCAGTTGGCTGCCTGCCAGCGTGTGTGCCAGGTCTACTTGCTAACTAGTGCCACCACTCATATCTGTTGTAACAGTAGTGTAAATTTAAAAAAAAAAAACTTTTTTGACTGTGAATTATCAGTCTGCTAGTGTAATCTAATTGCAGTTGCCTGCCTGCCAGCGTGTGTGCCAGGCCCACTTGCCAACTAGTGCCACCACTCATATCTGTTGTAACAGTAGTGTACATTTAAAAAAAAAAAAAACTTTTTGACTGTGAAACATCAGTCTGCTAGTGTAATCTATTTGCAGTTGGCTGCCTGCCAGCGTGTGTGCCAGGTCTACTTGCCAACTAGTGCCACCACTCATATCTGTTGTAACAGTAGTGTAACTTTTTTAAAAAATAACTTTTTTGACTGTGAAACATCAGTCTGCTAGTGTAATCTAATAGCAGTTGCCTGCCTGCCAGCGTGTGTGCCAGGCCCACTTGCCAACTAGTGCCACCACTCATATCTGTTGTAACAATAGTGTAAATTTAAAAAAAAAAACTTTTTTGACTGTGAAACATCAGTCTGCTAGTGTAATCTAATTGCAGTGACCTGCCTGCCAGCGTGTGTGCCAGGCCCACTTGCCAACGAGTGCCACCACTCATATCTGTTGTAACAGTAGTGTAAATTTAAAAAAAAAAACTTTTTTGACTGTGAAACATCAGTCTGCTAGTGTAATCTAATTGCAGTTGCCTGCCTGCCAGCGTGTGTGCCAGGCCCAATTGCCAACTAGTGCCACCACTCATATATGTTGTAACAGTAGTGTAAATTTTTTAAAAAATAAAACTTTTTTGACTGTGAAACATCAGTCTGCTAGTGTAATCTAATAGCAGTTGCCTGCCTGCCAGCATGTGTGCCAGGCCCACTTGCCAACTAGTGCCACCACTCATATCTGTTGTAACAATAGTGTAAATTTAAAAAAAAAACTTTTTTGACTGTGAAACATCAGTCTGCTAGTGTAATCTATTTGCAGTTGCCTGCCTGCCAGCGTGTGTGCCAGGCCCCCTTGCCAACTAGTGCCACCACTCATATCTGTTGTAACAGTAGTGTAAATTTAAAAAAAAAAATCTTTTTTGACTGTGAAACATCAGTCTGCTAGTGTAATCTATTTGCAGTTGCCTGCCTGCCAGCGTGTGTGCCAGGCCCACTTGCCAACTAGTGCCACCACTCATATCTGTTGTAACAGTAGTGTAAATTTAAAAAAAAAACTTTTTTGACTGTGAAACATCAGTCTGCTAGTGTAATCTAATAGCAGTTGCCTGCTGCCAGCGTGTATGCCAGGCCCACTTGCCAACTAGTGCCACCACTCATATCTGTTGTAACAGTAGTGTAAATTTAAAAAAAAAAACTTTTTTGACTGTGAAACATCAGTCTGCTAGTGTAATCTAATTGCAGTTGCCTGCCTGCCAGCGTGTGTGCCAGGCCCACTTGCCAACTAGTACCACCACTCATATCTGTTGTAACAGTAGTGTACATTTTTACAAAAAAAACTTTTTTGACTGTGAAACATCAGTCTGTTAGTGTAATCTAATTGCAGTTGCCTGCCTGCCTGCCAGCGTGTGTGCCAGACCCACTTGCCAACTAGTGCCACCACTCATATCTGTTGTAACAGTAGTGTAAATTTTAAAAAAAATAACTTTTCTGACTGTGAAACATCAGTCTGCTAGTGTAATCTAATTACAGTTGCCTGCCTGCCAGCGTGTGTGCCAGGCCCACTTGCCAACTAGTGCCACCACTCATATCTGTTGTAAAAGTAGTGTAAATTTTTTTAAAAAAAACTTTTTTGACTGTGAAACATCAGTCTGCTAGTGTAATCTATTTGCAGTTGGCTGCCTGCCAGCGTGTGTGCCAGGTCTACTTGCTAACTAGTGCCACCACTCATATCTGTTGTAACAGTAGTGTAACTTTTTTTAAAAATAAATTTTTTGACTGTGAAACATCAGTCTGCTAGTGTAATCTAATAGCAGTTGCCTGCCTGCCAGCGTGTGTGCCAGGCCCACTTGCCAACTACTGCCACCACTCATATCTGTTGTAACAATAGTGTAAATTTTTTAAAAAATACTTTTTTGACTGTGAAACATCAGTCTGCTAGTGTAATCTAATTGCAGTGACCTGCCTGCCAGCGTGTGTGCCAGGCCCACTTGCCAACGAGTGCCACCACTCATATCTGTTGTAACAGTAGTGTAAATTTAAAAAACAAAAACTTTTTTGACTGTGAAACATCAGTCTGCTAGTGTAATCTAATAGCAGTTGCCTGCCTGCCAGCATGTGTGCCAGGCCCACTTGCCAACTAGTGCCACAACTCAAATCTGTTGTAACAATAGTGTAAATTAAAAAAAAAAAAACTTTTTTGACTGTGAAACATCAGTCTGCTAGTCTGATCTAATTGCAGTTGCCTGCCTGCCAGCGTGTGTGCCAGGCCCACTTGCCAACTAGTGCCACCACTCATATCTGTTGTAACAGTAGTGTAAATTTAAAAAAAAAACTTTTTTGACTGTGAAACATCAGTCTGCTAGTGTAATCTATTTGCAGTTGCCTGCTGCCAGCGTGTATGCCAGGTCCACTTGCCAACTAGTGCCACCACTCATATCTGTTGTAACAGTAGTGTAAATTTAAAAAAAAAACTTTTTTGACTGTGAAACATCAGTCTGCTAGTATAATCTAATTGCAGTTGCCTGCCTGCCAGCGTGTGTGCCAGGCCCACTTGCCAACTAGTACCACCACTCATATCTGTTGTAACAGTAGTGTACATTTTTAAAAAAAAAACTTTTTTGACTGTGAAACATTAGTCTGCTATTGTAATCTAATTGCAGTTGCCTGCCTGCCTGCCAGCTTGTGTGCCAGGCCCACTTGCCAACTAGTGCCACCACTCATATCTGTTGTAACAGTAGTGTAAATTTTAAAAAAAATAACTTTTTTGACTGTGAAACATCAGTCTGCTAGTGTAATCTAATTGCAGTTGCCTGCCTGCCAGCGTGTGTGCCAGGCCCACTTGCCAATTAGTGCCACCACTCATATCTGTTGTAACAGTAGTGTAAATTTTTTTAAAAAAACTTTTTTGACTGTGAATTATCAGTCTGCTAGTGTAATCTAATTGCAGTTGCCTGCCTGCCAGCGTGTGTGCCAGGCCCACTTGCCAACTAGTGCCACCACTCATATCTGTTGTAACAGTAGTGTACATTTAAAAAAAAAAAAAACTTTTTGACTGTGAAACATCAGTCTGCTAGTGTAATCTATTTGCAGTTGGCTGCCTGCCAGCGTGTGTGCCAGGTCTACTTTCCAACTAGTGCCACCACTCATATCTGTTGTAACAGTAGTGTAACTTTTTTAAAAAATAACTTTTTTGACTGTGAAACATCAGTCTGCTAGTGTAATCTAATAGCAGTTGCCTGCCTGCCAGCGTGTGTGCCAGGCCCACTTGCCAACTAGTGCCACCACTCATATCTGTTGTAACAATAGTGTAAATTTAAAAAAAAAAACTTTTTTGACTGTGAAACATCAGTCTGCTATTGTAATCTAATTGCAGTTGCCTGCCTGCCTGCCAGCTTGTGTGCCAGGCCCACTTGCCAACTAGTGCCACCACTCATATCTGTTGTAACAGTAGTGTAAATTTAAAAAAAAATAACTTTTTTGACTGTGAAACATCAGTCTGCTAGTGTAATCTTATTGCAGTTGCCTGCCTGCCAGCGTGTGTGCCAGGCCCACTTGCCAATTAGTGCCACCACTCATATCTGTTGTAACAGTAGTGTAAAATTTTTTTAAAAAACTTTTTTGACTGTGAATTATCAGTCTGCTAGTGTAATCTAATTGCAGTTGCCTGCCTGCCAGCGTGTGTGCCAGGCCCACTTGCCAACTAGTGCCACCACTCATATCTGTTGTAACAGTAGTGTACATTTAAAAAAAAAAAAACTTTTTGACTGTGAAACATCAGTCTGCTAGTGTAATCTATTTGCAGTTGGCTGCCTGCCAGCGTGTGTGCCAGGTCTACTTGCCAACTAGTACCACCACTCATATCTGTTGTAACAGTAGTGTACATTTTTACAAAAAAAACTTTTTTGACTGTGAAACATCAGTCTGTTAGTGTAATCTAATTGCAGTTGCCTGCCTGCCAGCGTGTGTGCCA